>NC_051846.1:42329961-42382358 GCF_002237135.1 Teleopsis dalmanni
ACCAAATTATTACAGAACATATTATCTGCATCTAAGCACTTTAAACTTTGCACAACCAATCATTCAAACTCAAACATATGCCAATTTTCTCAGACTAATGTTGCTTTAAATGCTAAGTAACAGAATTATCCATAAATTTTATACATTATAAGCTTAATGTTGGAATCAAGCACATACTCGGAATTTATACATACACATGACTCAAGTATATAATATTACCTTCTCTTATTCAGGTGTATATAACTGTGACCGATTATTCAACAT
The DNA here is from genome assembly GCF_002237135.1 of Teleopsis dalmanni. Classification (NCBI taxonomy): domain Eukaryota; kingdom Metazoa; phylum Arthropoda; class Insecta; order Diptera; family Diopsidae; genus Teleopsis; species Teleopsis dalmanni. The sequence goes on from NC_051846.1 coordinate 42,330,226, forward strand.
ACATGTATACTCAACTGACATAAAGTGATAATCATAACATTTCAATTTTAATTCGAAATCAGTGTGGCGTATCTGTGAATGTGGCATGACATTCATCCCGTTTAACGCCAATATAAGTGCGAATACGATGTGCGAATTTGTCTTTGGATTTCAATTTCTATCAATTGAAGTGAATTTAAAATGTAGAAAAGTTTTTTGCTTGCATTTTGTATGAAGTCAAATGCTTGTCAGCAGGCTTAAATTGCCTATCGTTTATCTTATCTTTTCGTTTTTATAGCCAATTTATCCTGCTCTCTAATTCTTTTCAAAGTTTTGTTAAAAAATATAAAAATGAAGTGCTCGTGTTAAAAGAATACTTAATCCGAGTTAAGATGCATGATTTCATTGCTTTAATTGAATAGACTTTACATCTTGTTTTTAAATGTAGCGTTTTAATTTTATTATTTGTATATTTAACATCATAGTTCAAAATTTTATAATCTATATTGAAAAAAACACCCAAAATTAATTCAAATATTATAGTCTTTTGATGAAAAAATTCTGTGTGAGTCAGTGCTTCTGCTTCTTCTAACTAATTAAGTACAACTAATTAGGTGACGTATACTAGTATTGCAGAGCGAATGTAGGAAGTTTAACACATCATTCTTGACAGTCCGTTTTTATTTTTTTTTTAACATCCGTTTTAATGAAAAAAACAATATTGTTCACATAAACTATTGTTTTTAATAGAGAGGTTTTTATCAAACAGTAATGAAATTGCAACAACAAATAAAAAATTTTTGTTACTTTTAATTAATTAAATTTTTAGCTGAATATACAGCTGTTTCGAGTATTACCAAATACCAATTATCATTGGTTTCGGCATTACTCCTTATATTTAATTATGTAGATATTATAGATGCTATATAGAAATATATACGAGCACATGCAAATACATAGTCAAGGAATTTTCTTCAGCTGATCTATTTACTTATACATCTCTAATCATTGCGGCCAATGACTTATATGCATTCGTTAGCAAAATATCTAATCCATCTTATCACTTTTCTATTATTTAAGTTGATTTTTAATATTAATATAAAATTTAATTATACAATATCTAATGAAATATATTATGACATTAAAAATATAAAAAAGTTATGACAGATCCTAAGCAGTTTATTTATTATTATCTATTATTATTACCCACACCACTGAGACCATATTTAAGTCAATATTTCTTGATTGTACTTGGTACTTGTTTCATAGTTTTTGCTACATTTGTTGTTCAGTATTATGAATTATTCTTCAAAGTTCCTATTCAGTAGTAAGAATTTATTGATTATAGTATAAGAACAAGTAGCTTTACTATTTCGCAATAAAAATATTAAATAATAAAACTATAATTAATTAATTTAATTATTCTACAACTGATTTAATATAAACACACCAAGTGAATTTGTAAATAAAACATTCACAATAAAGTAACAAAACTCCAGAAAAATGTGCGAACATAAAAGTGAAGTACGGCTTTGAGTCAGTAAGTTAAGGTGCACTGACTCTGAGCTTCTAATTTGGCAGGACCCGATGTTCGTTTCTTGGTACTTGCAGTCTCAAAAAAAATTATTTACAAATAATTAAATAGAAGAATTAATAGATGAATTATATTATTTAAAACCACTGATGATAGGTATTTGGCAATACTCGAAACAGCTGTATGATCAGCCAAAAATTATTAATTATTAATTAAAATAATATTAAATCAATTATTATTGTTGTAGTTCACTACTGTTCGAAAAACTTCCTTAAATTTTTATATTAAAATCAAATTTATAAATTAAGGTAATAATTATAATATATAACAATTTCTTCGTCTGCTGGATTTTGAAATACTATTTTTAATATTTGAAACATTAGAATATAATATGATATAGTAATACGTGATATTTGTCACAAAATGTTGTAGAGGACGTCCGCATCTTTGACGGAAGCATCAGGTGATTAACGATATGAGGACGCCGATATGGCCAAATGAGTAAGTTAGTACGTTTGTCTAATAATTTTTAATGAATGCATTTAACACATCAGTCTCCAATTGAAACCGTGAATTTTTAAAGTCCAGTAATAAGTTATTAAAGTACAAAATTTAAAACTTTTTAAAAATGAATGAACATCCCACAAAATCGTGAAAGTAACTTCTAGATATGATGTAGTTTCTCGTCTGTTTAAATTTATTTTTATTTGTATTTAGATTCCTGAAAGCTGATAGGAATCTAAATACAAACAAAAGTAATTTCTAATAAATAGATCATAATTTAAATTAATGTGAACGTCTCTCAAGGTTGAGCATCTTATCATCTCTATGATATACTCCGCTCACGAATAGTTGGTGTTATAAATATATTTTTCTCTCACAGTTTTCAGTTTGTGCTATAACTTAGGTTAATAGTATTATTTAGTTCTGACACTAAATCAAACACCACTATTATTTATATATGCACTTACAGTCATTAAACTAACGATATATATAAAACAACCCGTTATCGCGTTTTAGTCTGACGCTACACCTCTCTCCAAGTACCTCTGCTGCATACACTATATCTATTCACTGTACCCATAATAATTTCTATCAAGACTACAATTTATTGCCACAGTGAAACTATTCCAATTTAATTAACATCTTTTCAACATACATTCAGGTACTCTTCTTGAGAAATATTTTTCAATTTTCGAGCACAAAGGAATGATTTTTGTGTATTTAATAGAATTTTTCACCATTGCTACAAGCTTGGTTAACTATATGTACTTTGAGAATTTAATTAGAGTGTGTGCACCATAAATGAATTTTAGTTATACATGTGGCTCGGTCTCGGCACAATAGTATCTACTATAAAATAACTACTATAAAATGTTAGTGCTATTAAATATTGTAACATTTAATAACCCATATGTATGTTAGTACACATACAATATAAATATATTGTATATGAATGTGTTTTGCTAGTCACTTACCACGGCAAAATGTCCTTCTCTTTATCAATTTCTATTATTTAATAATGAAAATTGAATAGCCGGAGTTCACCTGATGACTACAAAAACATTTTCGGGTCTTTTGTCAGCATTAACTAGAAGAGGGTTCCCCAACTGAATTACAAATAAGCAACAACATAGTTCATCAAAGCATATGTGTGTATTGTTAAGATATTGTGTAAATGTGTGCGTTTCTTTACTAAATGCACAATTGTGGTTTTCCTTTGTCGCTTCCGTTTCCGCTTAGCTTTTTTTCTTTTCTTCTTTTTTACCTTTTGTACTAATTTTTATTTCATTCACTGTTCTTATTTTTTTTTGGCATTTTGTTAAGACTTTTTTTACATTTTTGTTTTTATCATTCTTGTTTTTAGTTTTTCTTAGTTTTTATTTACATTTTTTGTTAACCCGACAAGAAAAGGAACAGCAACGATTGTCAAAAAGGAAGTTGGCAAACATAACCTTAGCAGCAGAAATAGGATTTCAAGAATGCATGAATTTACCTAAGCAACCACACACGTACAAAAATTTGTCGTAAATTTTTCCTTTTTTGTAAATACACTCAATGTCAGCAGAAAAAGAGGTTTATTTTCGTAAGAATAATAAAAGAATTTTGGAATTTTTCCCGACTGCCTTAGCTGACTCCATAGTCATTATACAACAGGCGTACACAGAGCATTTAAACCTATTGCCATGCCTTAGTACGGTTATAATACAATAATATAGCGTAATATGAATAATTCCCGACGTCTAAGAATGCCGCATTCTTTCATACAAAGACACAATGTAATAAAATGTACTGCAGCAGTCCTACTGCTACTGCTACTGCTACTGGTAGTGCTACTCCCACTAATCATGTGACCCTTCACCCTAACGGCTTTGTCCTTAAGGATTTCTATGGCATAGTGTAGTGTAGTGTCGTGTGGTTTGACTTGCTTTCGCAGAACCAGAGCAAGGACGACCACATTGATATGTCTTTAAGGAAATATCTTTACATATTTTATGCTAGGCACGCAAAGTAATTTCATAAAAGAGTAAAATAATAAAGAAGGCTAAATGTACGGGTTGTATTTTTTACTTTATTTAATTTCATTTTAGCTTTTCACTCTGACCAAGTTCAGGAGTAATATAGAATGCGTGCATGTATGGAACTGCTGTACCCGCATTAATACAATTCGTATTTCACACAAACGTACATATACTATATAAGTGCATATACGGAAAAGACAAGAAAATATGTGCGTCTGGCTTTATTATGGTATCTGCTTTTAATTTGTTGTAAAGAGACACAAGAGAAAACACTGTCTTTACATGCTTTTAAAAAAAATTTACTTGTTAACAATTATAGACTAAAAATATACGAACAAATATATAAACTCAGAATTATCTTAACCAAGTACAAACGCAGTAGATATATATAGGAAAGACTTGCTTAAATGGCGGAAGGCTTAAATTGTCAGAAATAGTTTAGCTTGTGTGAGTGCAGATTCCTTGAAAATTTCTACTCGAATAACATTCGAGGAAACTCAACGTATTTATTAAGCATCTCTGAAAATATTAAAATACGCGAATTTAACTCAACTTATAAACAGCAAGATTTAGTGCATATTTCAGTTTAAGCATTAAGAATATAACCACGAATACAAGTACCTCGGCAGGATGTTACATATGAACACCAAACACCTACTTAAAGACGTTGAACATAAAAAGTTTACCCTCATTTTGACAATCCCTTTTCGATTAACTTTCCCAGTTTAATCGCACACATTAAAAACCCTTGACACAGTCATTAGTCTTTATGTACGAAATGTAGTATATAAATTTTAATAAGTAAGCTTGCTTGCCTCCACATGTGAGAACGTGTGGTTGAATGTATGGAGCCTTATTAATATCCTGCAAATGCTCATATATGTGCAAATGCATGGATTTGTTTTATGCCTTTGAGCTGCTTACCAATAACTTTATTTATGTATTTTAATACACATGTAGTATATATATACATACTGCATATGTGTTCATACAGATCAAAAAAATAAAATACATCAAGCAGTCATAAGCCAGCTCAAGTCATATGCTTTCATCTTTGCTTGCGTGTCTAATTATTTCTTAGTTATAATAAGCGATGTTGCAAAGAAAAATATTTTAATAGAAAAATATATCTACGGATTTTCTTTTACTCATTAATATACGAGTATAAACAAAAAAAAATATAAATCCGAAAAAAGCTATACAAAAGCAGCTTATTTATAATTTCACAAGTTATATTCATCCTTAAAGGATATTTATGAGAGAGTAAAGCATTTAGGCAGCATTTTTTTTGGTAATATAAATGCAGTTTGCAATGACTTCTTTGACATTTGTACATTTGTGGACTTCCAATTGCTTAAAGCGGAAACAAATCTTAAAGCATATTTGTGAACTTCAAGGTTTTCGCGCGCATATGGCAATTAAATAAATCCTTGTAATCCTGTTTGTACGGTTATGTACATTATGAGACTTGCATTTTAAAAGAACTACATTAAATTTGAGCTTATACTTTAACATAATGAAATTTAGTTTGCAATCAAAATTCTTATGAAGAACCTTGATAATATTACAAATTTGCGCGTAAACCACGCTGATTCCGTGCTAGTATCGCATCTTAAATAAAACTCCAAGGAAACTTAAGTTTTGCAATAATCTCTATATAATTTATTGAGAATTCTTAAAAATATATTAAATTCTATTAGTAACTATCTATTAGCTATTATTATTTTATTAAATAATTTTATTATTAAAATATTCAAATACTTTAGGACTCTTTGTGCCGATATATATTGAACTTATTCACCATCTTATGACAAGGACCATAAGATTGTTGAAAAAAATGCACGTTCATTGAAGGTTGTTCGTTAATTGGTGATACCTGCCATAAATTATTTTAACTATATTTTTTAATGAGGTTTCTTCTCGAAAAGTAGTAAACTACTACAACAAAAATTCATTTTAAATTATTTTAATTAGTTGAATTTTTGGCTGACCATGCAACTGTTTCGAGTATTACCAAATACACTTCAACAGTGCTTTTGGAAATAATTCTTGTATTCAATTATTCGTAAATAAGTTTTTGAGACTGCAAAAACCAGGAATCGACTTTATGCGCTACCAAATTTGAAGCTCAGAGTCAGCGCACCTTAACCAACTGACCCAAAGGCGTACTTGACTTTTATGTTCGTACATTTTTCTGGAGTTTTGTTATTTTTTAATGTTAAATACTCATCATCAGTGGTATTAGCAAATATTCGATTTTTTCATTAGTTTATAGTTCGTCTATAATTTGTTTTAGCGGCTGGTGCCAGGCTTGCAATATTGTATTTTTGCTATATTTTTATACTATTTTTTATAATCTGGCAATATAAAGGGTTGATCTTCTGTTATTTTGACAAATTTCGTTATTAAATCCATCGGATCAAGCATAACTTATTGATTAAAATTTTTTTTTCAAAATAAAAAGAGCCCAATATGGACACTAGAACATCTACATTTTTGTATAGAATGACACAAAAATGGTGCCATTGTAGTTGTCGGAGTACCAAAGATACTGAGCAAGTAGGGCGCGGAAATACTAAAAAAATTAATATTAGAAATCATAAATTATTTGATGTGGAAATAATGTTATTCATAAGAATATTTTTATAAAAAATAAGAGATTTTACAACTGAATTTGCATGCACTTCTAAAAATTTTTGTATAGTCTAAAAATATTTATTTTGCAGAATTTTGCATAAATTTAAAATATTTATTTTGTATAATTTTCAAATCTGTGAAACTTTTGAATTTTGATTTAATTTTGTTTATTTGAACAAACTTTCGACAGATGACTGGAATATTCGCTAAAATTTCCAATGAAAGTTCAAAATAAATCGCTTACCGCCCACTTCATAACTAGTCGTTTAGATAGAACAACTAGTGTTGTTGTTTTGCGTACATATTAGCGACTTTAAGCTAGCAACTTGTGTTGTTTTGTCACATTTACGAACTACCGAATACACATAATATTGTCTGATATATGGTTAAAATAAATGCAAGAATTAGTTCTAATATTAAGTCACTACTCAAAGAAAATCAGGGTAAAAATTTGGATGATAACGTATAGATAGATATGAAAAGTTCAGGTGGCGGAAATTGTAAACATGTAGACATTGATGGATGTTTGGAAGTATACTTTGAAGAAGGCCATTGTCTCCATCGAAATTTAGTCCGTAAAAAAATAAAGATTTAATAATAAAAGCGTATTTAGTTTAATTAATTTATATAAAAATAGTAATATTAAAAATATTCCATTTTTCCTTTTATATACAATTTAAACTATACGTTAATATAAAAAAGCAAGACCAAATTAAACACAAAACCGTAAGTAAATTTTCATGTATTTTTATTTTTTTCACAGCTCATGATATTCCTTATTCACGCAAAACACGCATTCTCGTATGTAATAAACTCATATTTACCTTAAAGGATAACATTACCTCAACGCACAAGTACGCGTTGTACTTTGTTTAAATATGTGACATACAGAGAACATCATTTTAATTAAAGAAGCCAACAGGGGCGCCCTGGTATAAGTGCCTGCCGACTCAAGAATGTTAATGTTCTGACGTTTAACGTTGCGATGTAGAATATATTTGCATATGTTCTCATCCGAGTACACACATCCTTAAACATATTAGACGTCTATGCAGATTTATATGTGATACAATACGCCTTGCTGCTTATGATGAGCGTAATTTTCTGTTGTTTGAAAACTTTTCAACTTCAATGCAATTACAAGCACAACAAGTACAATAAACAAAATTAAATATGTTTCTGAGCAAAGATGGTTTCCTTTCATTACGTTTTATGTGCATGTGTTCCCGAATAAATGTTTAGGTTATCCTTTTACTCGTAATTGCGTTGAAAAAGTTTTTAACTACAAAAAAATTGTTTCCAAATAATTTCATTAAAATATTTATCATATAACTAAGTGTGTAAGAGATATAAACGTGCGATTTAAATATATTATATATTCTACATTGCACTCGAAAATAAAAATAACAATAAGTAGAATATGTAAAAATATGCATTTGTGTTTCATAAAACAAGCTGTACATCCAGTTTATTAAATATGTCAATATTTGTATTTAATATGTACTTAAACATATGTACTTAAACATTTTTACTAGTCCATATAACTATAGTTAATCAAAGGTCTATATCAATCAACAGTTTAATAGACATTGTTTCATTTTTAAAGGTCGTAACTTGGCGATGTGATTCCTTCAACTCAAAGTTTTACAAGTTGTGAGCACATTTAAAGATTCTTAAAATACAGGACATCAGTGTCAAGAGACCAAATAGCCTCAAGCAAATATTAACTCTGAGACGATCAAATATCGTTAGCCAAGATGCTAACCATATGCAAACAGAAAGAAAAGCAAAATAAACAACCGTTAAGTTGCTAGCCGACAACTCCAAAAATGTATTAATATAAAATTTCAATATCGTATTAAGCAGGAATTTTTTACATGCACCAATATTCAATTTTTAGACCAATATTTTTCATATAAGTGAATATATTTAAGAATATTAAAACAATAACCAAAATGCAAATTATATTAGTAGCTAGTAGTACTGGGCGGTCAAATTGAACTGCGGTCACTGTCGAACTGTTATAGTTTTCAAATTGATTGGTATTAACACAACAGTATTGGAACAGTATTGAATGGCTTTTATTATTTTTTTTTTTTTTTTTTTTTTTTTTTTTTTTTTTTTTTGCGGCAAGGAGGAGTGGAATGCCGACGCACTGACCACAATCCGGCGGCCCGGAAAGTGAGTGTCCGACTTGCACGGACTAAACCAACTCCCCCTCATTCCTAGAGACCTTGTCCTACCCCGGGACTACGTTAGTATTACTTCAAGGTAGGGTCTCTATTAGTCATCTAAGACTTCCATCGGTGTGACCTGCGTCCAGGCCCCGCATCTGCTGCAGGTGATTAACCTTATCCTTCGTCTTTGTGTGATTCATCTGTTTTACTCCAGCTGTCTTCTGTCAAGGTCTACTTTTTTCAATCTCAGGATCTTTTCAGCAAACATTTTTACAATGGCTTTTATTATAGTCCATAAACATATAGATTTTAATGAATCTTTCAGGCTCGGAATCATATTACGTTACCAGAAAGCTGTCAGTATCATGAAATGCTATGGGATTTGTTGAAAAACAAAACTGATTCTACGGCAGTTTCAACGCGCTGCAGTGCAAGACAAAACACTGTAGAGCTGAACATATCATAAACAATACTACAAAATGATTAGAAGAAAAAGATCTTAAACTGAATTCGTATAAATTTCAACAAGAACAAGACGTCACTAATGTTACACAAAAAAAAAGTGGTCTAAAATAACAAGATATCACTAATTTTCAAAAAAAAACATGTGGCGTAAAATCTTAAGCCTTTACACAATTCGGTGAGTAAAAGTTGAGTTTTAATCAGATTCTGCACCATTACAACAATGACGTTCCTTATAGCGGCAGCTGAAAAATAACATTCATCATACATTCCGACCGCACAGTGGCCATAAGCCGCCAATCGGTAGAAACTTTTTATAGGCTACTTAGTTTTTATAGTCAACACCAGAAATTACTAAAATCATATGTGCTCAGGATAATGTGATGTGCTTTTTCAATCCGAGCAGTGTGCGATTCCTTTGGCAACTAACTTAATAGTGATAGTGCACTATTAATAATTATTAATAGTGATTGACCGCATTTTAAATTCGAAATTAATTTAAAAAATTTAAAAGTTTCCAATAACTCGTTATATGGGTAAAGCAATTTTTAATTTCCTAAGATAGTGGGAAATATTATAGGACATTGACCCTTGAGAGGACATGCCGTGAGGCTCAATATCAGGACTTTCTTGCACTGCAGACATTGCATGGAGGATGACGAAGAGGAATCACCAATACATCTTCTGTTACAGTGTCCTGCTTTCGCAAGAGATAGACTCTCTTACTTAGGGTCGCACTTTTTCAATTGAATTCATTTTCAATTCAATTCCGAACTAATGAATTAAAAAAGAAAAGTACTAAATGGCCAGAAATACATCTTCTATACACATACATCTTTTGTTACAGTGTCCTGCTTTCTCAAGAGATAGACTCTTTTACTTAGGGTCGCATTTTTTCTATTCATTAAGAGAACTAATGAGTTGAAAAAGAACTGTACTAAATGGTTATAGTGACAGGAATCAAATTCTTAAGGGTATCGCAATGGACCTCATGTTCCAAGTGCATTTTCGGACGACTCCAGTAACCTAACCTAACCTAACCTACAGCTCAAGAAGCACAAAACTAAAGGTTGGAATATTGTAGGTGTAAAGTAATAAAGCTTAGATTATTTTTAATATTTAATACGGGATTTAGCTTAGTTCATAGCCAAATTGGATAGCTATTAGAACGCTATAATGCAATTGTTTAGTTAAATTGGTTCATCGACCAAAGACAATATTAAAATATATATTTGCTTCTTACTAAAATTTCCCTGAAGGAATATAATGCAATACAATATTAAACATAGAAATATTTCGAAAGAGTTTGAGACGAATCTACTATATTCGTTTAGAATATCATAAAATATGTTTAAGTACAAATTGAAAAGGATAAATAAAAAAAGTATAAACAAATATAAAAATAAATTTTGCACATTCAATGGAACAAGAAGCACTATTATACTCTGACAGCAACAAGGAGCAAGTAGTGTTACCAGCAGAAAAGAGTAAGACGACAAAACATTTGGAAATAATATACGTGAAGTTTTACTAAAAGTTGCGCTTGATATGAAAGTTAAAGCACTGGCACGGCAACGGTAGCTGTGGCTGTGGCTTAGGCTAAGCAGTAGATGTGGGAGTCAAAGTAACAGAGCAGCATTAAGACGCTAGGGGCGTTGGAAGCAGCCAAGAAAACTGACATTGTTTTCGTTATTTAAATAACTGCCATGACAAAATTTTTCATTTCATTTTACTAAAATATACATATAAACACAACAGCAACAACAACAACAATAGCATGAGCACAAGAACAAAATACAAATACAGCAACAATGATAAAGAAAACAATTTAAAGAATAAAACAAAAAATAATGTTAAGAAAAGTCAAAGCAGACAATAAGCGCAACTTAGCACGCAACCATACATACACAAATAGACAAACCTACTTACACATATTTACTTACAGTTACACATGAGCAAGTACGCACACAATCATAGCAACCAACAAAAACAAAAAAGAAAAACGCTCCAACAATGCATAAATAACAACATATTTTGCTAAACATGGCGGAGGATATAAAAATGACAAAAATCATTGTAGAATGGTACTTTGCCGTTTAGCTTGGATTACATTAGCTCACCTCATTATTCTGACTTTTAACGAGTGCATAGCTCCATGTGCTGTACTGTCGCTGAGATACAGATGAGAGAAAACAAATTTTAAATCCAAAAGTAATTTGAATTTCCTGCAGTTTTATATTTTATTTCCTTTTTATTTTTAATTTAATATTTTTAAAATTATTTTATAATGCAAAAATTTTCCACGTTTTATTTTTTAGACATTTGTAATATTCCAATAGGAAAATACTTTGTTTTTTTTTTAATAAAACTTAAAACAAATATTAAAGTATCTTAAAGCAAATCTCATCTTTCAGTTAATTTGAATTATATGAAGACTCTATTTAATACATGTACACAAAAAATAGCTTAAACTATTTTTGTAAGGATTATTTTATAAAAGGTATTGATTAAGGTGTTTGTATATCGTTGGAACGCATTAAATAAAATTATAACGAGAGTTGACGGTGGAGTAATCCAATATATGAAATGTGCAGAAGTTGCCGTGATAAAGTTAAAATAGAATCCATTAATCAGTTACAAGGTTTCTCTTTAAAACTACAAGGTAACATCAATACCCCGGAGTTCAAATATTCAGTCTATTGATGGAGATAGCAAAAATAAACTTGTCGGAGTTCCTTAATTTTAACAGGAAAACTAAATTGGTTTATAAGAATAATACACATAAGTGTGACTCATTTTTCTCAGATAGGTTTGAAGAGTTCACAATAGGAAATTGATATCTTAGAAGAAAATAAATAATAATTCTTCCAAATAATTTTGTGTACGTGACATGAGATCACTTCCGTCAACGTTTAGAAGTGTTTATGCAATGTGTTGGAAATCGTCTTGGAGATAGTGGTCTTCTCCACTCTTCTCCTTTTCTTCTCTTTTGAAAAACCAAAAGCTTAAGAAAGAGATTCTTTAGCGATAATAAAGATCAGTGTTATTTGCTTATTCGAGGCAATTTGGATCATCAGAAAAGACAATAGTTATCTTAAAATATAAATATTAACACTTATTCTATATAATTTTAAATGCACCACAAGAAGTAATAGATGTCTAAGAATGAAAGTGTTGATAATTCTATTAGCACGTTTTCACTCAACTTAACTTAAGCTGCGAGAGTAACTATATAAATCTCAAGAACTAAAATTGAAGCTAATAAATTATTTCAAAGAAGCTATTATTTATTAAAGTATTAAAAAATACAAAACGCTATCAAAATAATCAATTTAGTTATTACGTATATAAAACTTAAGTTACGGACTTTGAGACTTTAAAAACTTCTTAATGTTTGAAATGTTTGCTTAATGGGCATATTAATATTTAAATTCAATTTAATTCATACGGGATAGGTCAACGTTTTTATAAGCAAGTGCTTAGAATCGTCGAAGCACCGTCAAAGTACCCACGCTTTTTTTGATGACTTTCAGGTATACAAAACTCTTTCTTTAACACGTTAAAGACCGTATGCCCGCAGGTCACTGCGCAAGAACATTACCGGATCGCGTGATCATGGGTGGCCACACGACATGTTTTACCTGGAGACCGCTTGTACCACGGTGGGCATGATTTAAATTCAATTTATGTACAGTAATCCGTTTGCCGGTTCCTCGAAGAAATACTGCATATAGCGGATTTAGTTAATTTGACATAGTCTCATTACGTAATTAACAATAAAAAAATTCCGGTCCTTATGTTAAAAATAAGATTTTTTAATCCGGTCTTGAACGTGCTAATAAAAATGCAATGATAAATGGTGGCAAGTTCACAACTTAACAACGTATGCAATCCTTAATAGACGATCTTACGCCAGATCCCTGATCCAAGATCCCTGTTTACTTAGTTTACACCATAAAGACAAAATAAGCAAAAGATTGCTGACAAATCAAATTTATTGCATGGTACATTGTTAATTGGAGTAGAATTGCATCATTTAGATAAAAGTAAATCTAATTTCAAGTTCTGTTTTACAAGGTAAAACAGAACGCAGTTGATCATCAATTATTGTCTATCTAAAACAGTGATTATTAGAGTGCGTAAATCATCCTACATCTGTTTGTTAAAGGGCCAACTTAAAATATCAATATTTGGTTTAATAATGTCAAGGTACGCAACTATGCGTAAACCAATTTTCACCGTATATTTATTGTTTCTAAACTGAATAAACTTTGAATATACCTTTTGTAGCGGTTCTCACGGTTTGGTTTAGGAACAATATTTTATCCATGGCATCACAATGGATCATAATTTGTGCTCAAATAACTTAATACTAAATACAAAAGAACTTAACAACAAAACCGTTATAAAAAATGAGGACATCCACATTCAATAACTCATACTACGTAATCACTTAAATGTAAAAACCAATTTGTGTTGTAATTATTTCACGTTATTAAATACGTATTTTATGACCTTTATTATTAATTTGAAAAAATGTTGAACACAAGAAAAACGACACTTAAATCTTTGCAAACAATACAGAAATAAAGTTAATATAGCAATTACAAAATTAATTCATGCCATTAAGTAATTTGATTTAGCTACTTGGTCCTTGGTAGCATTACCTCATTTATCATTGCAAACTATTTAAAAGAACATTTAAATCAATGCCTTCAGCCCATTTCTGACCTTCGTAATATAACGAGCTACAACTGAAACATTCAAACCCCCTACAACATTTACACAACAAAGTTTCAATGGAATTGTCGGCATTATAAATTAATATAGAAAATTCCTCACGCTCAGCCAATAAAAGCCCATTTAAGGTAATTTAATGGCAAAGACAATGCAAATAAAATAGGGCATCTCAAAGTAAGTAAAATTTTTTATGCTTCTGCCTTCAGCATAATCCTACAAACACAATATTATCTGCGTTTCAGATACTCAAGCCTTGCTATGTCTCTAACCAATTTGCGATAGGACTCTTGTGAACTTCAAAGATTTTCATACTATGCAGAGACAGAACAATTATTAAAATTTATAAAATTTATTTGCCAACCTAAAAATATATTTCTACATGACCAGACAGTTGAACTGTTGGCATGAACTGTCTGTCGGCGTGTCTGTCTTTAAATCGTTTAAGCTATCATAAATAATTGCCAGCATAGTTGCACGTACTATAAAAAAACAGTGCTAAAAAATTTTAAAGTTCTTTTCAAAATAGCATCGCATCTATGCCATTTTAAAATATCTACAATAGCTCAATTTAATTTTGAGTTGGCTTGTATGTATGTTGCTGTGAAGTGCTTGTAATTTGCATATCGCATATCGCATATTTTCCAACGTACTTATAACTCAGCCGCCAGTATTTTGTGCAGTTCGGTTCACTTCACACAAAGCTCACACAGTGTTTGAAACATTTTTATTGCTGCTGCATCCCACAAACTGCAGCAGAAACTGCAGAGAAACTTCAAGTGCTGCCATTTTAAGCCCACTAATTGCCATTGATGGCAAAATCGATGACAAATTTTTTATTGTGGAAGACAAAAACTTTCGAAACCTGTGCCAATACTCTGAGCTACAAATTTCAAAATTACTAGGTTGAGTATTGTGTAAATGCGGGTAGAAGAGCAAACTAGGGCTTGACGTATGACATGGAAAAACTTTTGCATATAATTTGATATGCAACCACTGTCTGTAACGTAATAGAACCATTATGTCAATGACTTTATCTATACAATCAAGCAGACTTTGTCTGTTGGCTGAACTATATTGTCTGGGAATCATTTTGCTATTAATTTTAACTTAATTTATTTTTTATAATTTTATTATATTAATATTATCGACTTTAAGGAACTGTTAACCTACTACTATATTTTGTAATTATTTTCGATTTTAACGAACTACATTTACAAAGTAACCTACTATTTTTACTTATGTAATTATATAGAAAGTTGTTGATTTGGTATTATTTACTGCAATAAGCATCTCAATATTGAAGTTTCAAGAAAGAAAACTGATTCGCAACGATGTCAAGTATCCTTCGTCCGAAATTTTCAAAACTCTAACATAACCCACACGCAAATTTTAGCCTTAAACGCAAATAAATATAGATAATCAACAATATCAACGAACCGAACCAGAGAGCATTGCAGAAGTGTGGTGGCAATACTACATTGATCATTTCAGAAATAATAGTAGCAAATCAACCAGCCTATATGTTACAGGGGAGGCTTCAATAATTTCTACTACCCCAAACAGCGGAAGAACACAGAGAGCAAATCCTGAACGTCCGATAAATAATAGAAAACGTTAGAGAACTTAACATACAAATCCCACCTTTGTTTTATGGGCTACACTAAAGCGTTCGATTTCGTTAAGTGGAGTTCATTTATGATTGTTTTTTGGGGAGCTTGGTGTACCAAGTCACCTAATCAACAAGATAGAAACATGATGAAGCGAAACTGAGTCAACCAAACAACATCTAATATGTTCAAAACTGTCACTAGACAAGGCTGCATTCTTTTGACAATATTGTTTAACGTATATGTTGAGCACATAAATCATTGATAGAACTTTTTCTATTTAAAATTACCCCCACAAGTATTAGGAAAGATACAAAAAATCATGAGCTATTATTAACGATAGAACAAAAAAAAAACACCTCATATCATGGAGATAAAAATGTAAGTACCAAAAGTTTAATGGACTAATTGAATTATGAATACTAGACTAGTATTTATTCATACGGGAGCTAGATTAAATCGAGATATTCAAATTGGTTAGCTTTGTCTTTTAATAACTCCTAAAGTATGTTACCAATATACCCGTCACTATTCATCCGTTTTCATGATTTGTAGACATTATGTATAAAATATAGACTTAAAATTATTATTGTTTTATGTTCAAGTTTGAAATCCAACCTTTGAAATTTAAAAATGCTTAAAAAATTATATTTGTAATACAAACCGTTGGTTTTAAGTTAATATTCTGATATATATAGACATTAGTAATAAAAAAATATACCTTCTATTTTTTGCGCTGATGTGGATAAAGTCTTGTTCTTCGAAAATTATATGAATATCTTTCTGGCGCTGGCAATTTACACCATCAATACTACCCTTCTCAGCTTTAAGTATGTTAACAATCTCACCTGTCTATCAAATCTTTACAAATTATATCATATAACAAAATACCTCAAATATTTCTATTTTACATTTCTATAAATTTTAAAGCATATATGGAATTATATTAAGTTCACTATATAAAATTTCTGCGCTTAAAACTTAGATATGTATATGAAAATATTTCACACTAAGGACAAATTAACCAAAGCAACCGATTTAAATTCCGCAAACAAAAATTGAGTAGTGAAAATGTACAAATTATAAAAATTAAAATAGTTGAGATTACAAGATTACGGTTCTGTAACCGAGAAAGTGTGGTTAGCAACCATGAGTGCGGTTTCAAGACCGAATATACGCAAATACACAGTTATAAGTGTGTGTGCGCTTCTATATAATTCTGTGTATCTTCTGCACTATATTGAATATGCAAAACTCATATGCATTAAATAATGCGTTCAGCGTGCAAACAATATTTGCTTGAACCATTAAAATTTTAAAAATATTGTTCATTTGTGCTGCATCAATTGCTTTAAAATGCAACAGATGCACCAATTAAGTGCAACTATTAAATTGCGAAATGCATTGGGCACAGATTGCATGCAATTTAAATAAAACGGGTCGACATGTCATAGATACTAACATATAAACAATAATCGGTTACTGTTCTGTTTACGACTTCATGAGTATATACCAACAATATCTGTCTGTTAGATTTTTTTATAATATTTTGTACCAGTGTTTTGCAAGCACATTTTCAAGCTCTCTATATGGTTCTTCTACCAATATGTTTAAGGTTTCTTTTCATAGTGAGATATATGATATATATTGTATGTAGAATGAGGATACCATTGAGTACGATGTGTTTGCTTGTAATTGTGCGAATAACCATCAGTTTTTATTTTCATTACGCACACATTATTATTTTAACCAGCAAATGCTGTGCTCCACAGTAGCAATTGCTGTGTTAAATTATCGCAGAAAAACCAAATGAATGAATGAATAAATTTTTTCCTGGCTCACCACGACCCAGCCACAGTAGGCTGCAGTCATTATTGTTTTTATTGTTAATATTATTTTATTTATTTTTCCTATTATTTCTTTATTATTTAACAATGTTTGTTGGCCGTTGTCGGTGCGCGGTAACCAGCACAATCTTATTAGTATATCCGCAGGGATATCAATGTACGCACACACTTGAAATAATTGTATTAATAATCCTGTAAAGCAAAATTATTACCAAAACGAATGCGTTGAAAGTGCATTTATGTTTAGCGACTATGAGTGTGGAAATGTCCTCGCTTGCATGTGCTCATTAGTGGCACAAAATATTGCAAGAGTGCACGCATGTTGCACACCGCATGACCACTTGTTTAGTTTGATTGAATAAAATTTTATTTTAAGTTATGCACTGCAACAAAAAAATCAGTGCATGTGCATATAATGCCTTGAGGCATGTTATCAAGCTCACGCATTTCTGGTCTTTTGATGCATTTACAAAAGCAACTATTCACAAATAAACCAGCTAAAGCACTGCATCGTCTAAATAATAATAATAATAATGACAAACATGCCTTTCAAAGGATATTTCTGTGTACTTAATACCGACGGCCACATTTTGAAATAATTATGTTTATATTCAGTTGACCATGCATGCGCTTTGAGTAATTATTATGTACTTTAATCAAAGGAATATTTTATATATCATACATTAATATAATTAGTACACTTAATACAATTCTTATAAAAGTTATATATTTAAATTAAAGAATGAAAAATATTATAAACTTATTTTACAAGCACGAGTTCTAAGCCTGGCACTTGCAGTCAAAATAAATTATATACGGACTATAAACTAATTAAATTCGATTATTTCCTAAGACCACTGATGATGAGTACTTGTCAATACTCGAAACAGCGTTGTATGGCCAGTCAAATTTCAATAAATTAAATAAATTTTTGTGTATGTCCGACTTATTTTTAAATTTTCGTCATAAAAAAGCGTCACTCTCGGAAAGAAAAAATTTACATTATAAACTATGTTTTTATACAACGATTTGATCGGCTGAACTTGGAAAAGTAATTAACTTTTGAAGAACCGAAATTAACAAAATTATATTAATCGTAATCGGCCATTGCATACCTAATACCTACATATATATAAGGAGAGGGATTCTAATTGACAATTTTTGCCAGGAAGAAGAGAAAGTAGAAGTATAATCAGTCAATCTTATCGTATCTAAACAGCAAGACCACAATTCTTCGAAAACCATTCTATTATTATATTGATGCTGTGCACTTAAGCACTTATACTCTTTCTTAACTCGAGGTGTTATCAAAACCCCTCTTTACACCTTGCCTAGATTATTATTTATCACTTCATCAGACTAAGTAATAATTGACCTCAGATCTGTATATCTCCCCGAGGAGCCTGTAACCATTTTGAGATTTGATAATGCGGTGTTGGTAAGTCTGTCAGTTTTCGCAAATAATTTCAGAGCTCTATCCTTTATGTATTTTTTGATGGGATCTACTATCGAGATCCATAAAAAAATCTTAAAAAACATGGTCAATTGAACTATGAAAAATGTTAGAAATTGCTTGCAGCGATAACACTAATTATTGTAATGTAATTAAATATATCTAACACCTTACTGGCATACTCTTTACATATATTGAAAAAGACATTAAATGAGCTTTATAGTCTTAGTGCGATTGAAATTGAAAAGATTTAATGAAAAGCTATTTTTTGATTTTGATTTGGTGCTCCTTCATTTCTGTCGGTTTGTGCCGTCACCTAATTGCCGCTACTTATGGGAGCAAAAGATATTTATTAAAAATAACTGGTGTACAACTTAAGCTGTTGTTTGTGGATATCTTTCAAACACAAAGTTCTCTTAATCATAATATATATCTCAATATTTAATATCGGGAATGATACCATACAAATTTATTTCGTTTTTCGATTAAAGTGTTTTGTTAAACATCCATATATATATATATATATATATGTATATAATAACAAAATTCAACAAAATAGTCCTACACACCGTATAATTCGTTGAACAATTAATCTATATAGAAAGATAAAGCGACAAAAGGATTTAATCCTTCTCAAAGAAAGCAAATAATGTGATTTAGGTATATTCGAACAAACCAGACACTTTGATAAATGAAAGTATCTAACCAATCCCAATGTTGCAAATATCGCCCAGTGTATTAAAAAATGAGCGCTCAAATTCTTTAGCCTGATTTTGGGGAAGCTTAGGCATAGATACAACAAGTGTTTCGATAATTCCTCTTCGAGCGGCAGTAGTCATGCACTATAGTAGATTCTATAGAGCAGTGCCTTTTCATTTAATTATATTTTACAGCGGCAGTTATTGAAAGTTTTATTAAAAGGTTTAAAACCAAACAGACCGGGTAGACTTTTTGCCAGAATCTTTTTATTATTTAATGTCGCAAATTGACCATTTTTATCATTTCTAAAAAAAATGGTTATTTTTTGAAATTGGAATATAATATGATTAATTAATATTGGAACTGTTGCTATTTTATGTGTATTTAAGCATTTATTTTGATAATAAAAATATATAAGTTTGGGAATTAAATATCACAATTTTACTGTTCTATTGCCTTAGAAAACTTAGGCAAAAATTAAATCTTCTGAAGTAAAATTCAAAGTTTTGAAAATACAAAAGAAATGAAAACAAAACACTTTACTAAAAATTTGCAGCTGCTATGAAACTTAGATGCGAAGAGTTGGCACTTCCAATAAAACCCCGAACAAAATGAAGACTGCCTCATCCAAGTCTCAAGCAACCAAACTTCCTATGCTTTGTTGCATGAAAATAAAGTCAAATAGTGTGACTTTGAATATACTTATAAACTTTTCACTGAACTGTGTAGGTTTAAAATAATAAACACAAAAATAAAAAAAAAAGAAACGACCATATACTATACACCCTCTTCTACTTATTTGTATATAAAAAAAAATTTCGAAATAATATTAGAAAATAACTTTTGAATCGATAGTTTTGTTGTGTGAGCAGATTAAAATGCATCCTTAAAAGTTTGCAAGTAACAGCTTTGCCTTTTGCATTTTCTTAAAAGTGCATGCAAGAGCGAAATAAGTAAGTTGAATATTTTCCGGAGAAAATGAAAAACTAACCTTTTCAAGCTGAAAAAATATTTGTCGGTTTTCTGGCAAATTCACGCAAATATTAGAAACTTTTGAAAATGTGTACAAAAAGTGAAAATCTCTTTGGAAAATAATAAAATATAGAAAGAAATTCGATTATACGAGAAATTCAATTTTCACTACATTTTGCATGAATTTTTACGACATTTTTTTTATTAGCCGTCATTTAATAAAGAACACAGAGTGCAGATATAATTCGAATACTTAAAACTTATTATAATATTAAAGTCAAAATGCAGAAATAATCAAATTTTAATTCAAAGCTAAAATTTTAAATTAAAATATTTACGAATTTACGCAATTTACGTGACCTCATTAGACAAACTCGACTTAAATCCTTTGGCAAATACAGTACCAAAATTCGTCTCTTTTATTATCTACTAACTAAGATTAACTGTTATGCATATAAATTCTTTTTATAACCAGCGTAGACTTAATACATTTGCCTCAAGAGTTCTACTATGGTTATATACTTTATACATTTTTCTAATTTTTTTATGGGTTTCCCTAATAAAGCGACCAAATTAAAGCGGTACAGTGTTTCCAAAATTATTTGCACATAAAAGATGAGAGAAAAAGTAACGGAAGGATACCTTTTTGATATCATTGCATGCAGTAAGTAATGTTTACCTTGATGGCGTTTTCCTTAATACGAAATCCTCGCGCGCCAACATCCCGCCCCACTGTAATGTAGTCATGGGTATGTAATAAATCTTATTCTGGTTTTATTTGGCTTAATGACCAGACGTGCTCTTGTCTATAATTTACTTGAGCCTTGTTATGCCTCATGCCTCTGTAATGAAGTATATGTGGTGTGGTTTTAATGAATATCCTTTTACTTTTATATAATATACCCTTGCAAATGGTATGCGAGTATAGGAAAATGTTAATTATGTGAGTGAAGCTTTAAAGCATTTTCTTTCAATTTGATGATCGCTGCATCAGACGAATACAGTTGGTTATGGTTTTTTATATGAAAGGTAGGCCTTTTAGGCAATTAATTTGTTATAATGGAATAAATTTGCAAAAAAAAAACTTCGAAGAAAAATTGTTTGAATAAGAAAATGTGAAGAATAAAGAAACCACACTAATTCCAACTCAAACAAAATTTGTAATCCGGTTACTTATTAATATAATCAATACGCAATTTTTTAAAATGTGTTTTAGACTATAAATTACAATAACATTAAACGTCATTAAGTAATTAATCTGAATAAAGAAAGAAGAATAAAAATGTATACAAACTATATAAGAAAACACAATTTCAAAAAATGGTCCGAACATCCTACCTACTAAACTACAACAGATAATGTGTCACTTATAATGACGTTAAGCAATTTGAATACTAATAATCTTACCAGTTCAAACACAACACCTTCATCAATCGCTAATACAAAGTTAATTGAAGTTTTTCCAAAATAAATTAAGTTACACCAGAGAATTAAGATTAAAGAATATTCTTATTCTCATTATGCTCGCACAGTCCTTACTGTCACTATAACTGTCCAGACAAGCATTTGTTCTTCAGTACAAATATCTCAATGAAGTGATTTGAATTTTCTACAAACAACGCTCTCAATCGTTTTCATGTTCTATTATAATTAAGTTTCAATTCCCAATTGCAATTGAAACTGAAACTGTCAAATTTTTGTAATATAAATTTTATATCCTTTCTTAAAAAGCATCTATTTTAGACGAAAATCTTTAATATAGTAAAAAAATGTGATATTTTTTCGTTAGTGCATGCTAAGCGTACAATAATAAACGGTCTTCTTCCGTTTCACCTGTAAAAAAAAAATCATTTAATAAAAATTTTCCCAACATAAGATATGACCTCTTATATAGCAAATAATCAAGATGTGTTGATATCTGCGACAGAAAAAGTAGTTTGTTTAATTAGTCTGGAAAATAAAAAACTATGAAAATACATAGACTAATTTCTATACATAAATATAAATAAAATCATTTTTGTAAGACCTATATTCGGATATATAAGATTATATAAGATATCTGGTTACCCATAACATCACATAACGGAGTGTCTTAAATCTGTTGAACCTGAATACTTTCACAAAAAGTGTACAATTGTGTTTTATTTTCTACTTCACTGCAGCTGTTACAGTTTTGGTTAAAAAGAATATCTAATTTTGGGAATGATTCACTAGCAACCTATAACCTGTTCACACTGCTTTAAATTTTATCACTTCTAACTTAGCTCTGCTTAAGAATTTTGGGAACCCCATCTTAGTTTTTTGTTTTAGTTCTTTTAAACTTAAAAAATAATGTTGAATATATATACACCTTTTATTGATATCATTACTTGATTCACTGTAGTGTATATTTGATTTTTTTCTGAACTTTTTGTTTGCAATTCCACATTCCTGTATTCTCCGTTATTCAGAACCCGCATTAAAAAGATTGTGGTCAGTCTTTAATCGCTGTTGAATATTGTAGTAGGTTCGGCTTAAAAGTCGGTAGGCACACTTACAAGATGAAAGGATTATTTTATATTGGTTTCTCTTGAATAACTTCCATCGCAAAACTGTTTAGCATTTCTAAAGATATAGTAATTACATTTCGCTTTAACTCTTTTGTAATTCTTTTGTCCGAAAATATAGTAATCAGTTTGGAAAACTTTTCTTGTAAGTCTCTAGCCAATTTTGCAAGACGAAATGATTACTTTATGTTATTTTCATCGAGATAAATTTCTAATCCGTACTTTAAAGCATTTAAGAAGATATAATAAATATGTTTGCTACATTCTTTTTTCTCGTTTGTGTTCTCGTTTAGAATGGATAGATTGAGTGAAAAATTTTTTAGAATTTATTTTTGTAACATAAATAGTCCATTTTCATAATAGATTAAATGAGACGGTAGCCAGGATAGCATTTTGTTGTTTTGGTGTAACTTTCCAGCACTATTTTTTTTCTTTGTAATTTAAACGCAGACACTTGAAGCACTTGTTTTAGTATACGAGACTATTGGTATCAACTTGAGAATAACATCAAGAGGCATGTTATTTTTAACTAAACGAGGCATTAGTCAACGGTATTTTTTTGGGAGTGTCATCATTTTCAAAACACATAAAATTTCAGACATTTAAATTGTATTGTACTCCGATGAACTTTGTGCTATCAGTCATTTAATCACTAAATAACATAATACTATTAAAAAGTGATTATATTCAAATATAATTATATTGTTCAGTCACTTTATCCAAGATTATCAATATTATAATATTATTAAAAAGTGATGATATATAAATATAATTTAACATTTTAGAGTCATTATTAGTCATACTTATCGTTTGGCTAGACGATATAACTTTATGTAGTAATCTATAATTATTACACTAGATTTTTATTTAAAATATATTATTTTAATCCAAGTATGAAATTGTTGTATTGGAGCGCATCAGTTTACAGACTTTTAATTTAAAGGCAAACTAATATAAAAAAATTTTTATTTTCAATAAAATTTATTGATAAAACCAATGCAATATATTTGAATATTTTTATAAATTTAGTTTTGCATATAGGCTTTAATTTCTTATACAACAAAAAAAAAAATACTTATAGAATTTCACTTATTTAGTACATGCTTTCTCTATATTTCATTTGTTAGTGAATATATGACATAAGAAATCCATTAATTTTGTATAAAACAACTTCATAAGTCTAGAATTATTAAATAATTAAACAATTCAAATATGTACTAGAAATGAAGAAAATATTAGTAAACACATATCTCTAAGGATTACGCAAAAGCATGCAAAGAAACCCACATAACGTGACACCACAAGCACATTGGCAGCACACACCAAAAGCAATTGTCAATAAACAAACTGTGGAATATCAATAAAGGACAAAAGATATATTTACCTACATATTAGGATACTGTCAAAAGGGGAACAGAATATAAGATAAGATAAAAACAATACAAAAAACCCAATATGAAGGGAGTACCATGAATGACCAAATATTGACATAAATGTCAAATTACAACTCAGGGTCAAGGGTCACGCAACCAAGTAACTAGCAAAATAGCATCAACAACAACAACAACAACAACGACAACGACAACAGCATAATATTTACATAGGAGAGGGTGAATAATAGCACCCTTAATATAATTTAACAAAATAGCTAGAAACACGAAGAGAAAATCGTTGTAAGGAAAAAAGCGTAAACTGTGGTGAATACTCTTAACTAAATGTAAACAGATTGATAGACAGTAAGTATATAATCCTTAGTACACACAGTCGTATATACCATGTGTTGTTAAAATAGCACCGCAAACATACACACAGATATATCTATCCACATTCATTCAATGAGTACACAAAGAAGCAGATACAAAACCGAGTACACTCAACGTATACTCAAGTTATTATGCAATAAAACAATGCAACAGTAGCAACGAGGATAAAAGGATAAATGGTCTAAGCATATTGAATTGTTAGATAAACAAATGCTTCAATAACGTACATTGTAGGTAGGAAAACGAGTTTATTATAAGCAGGAAAAACAGCGGATATAGGAAGGAACCATAAACAGAACAATTGCAACGGTCAATAGACGGAAGGGCGATACAAATGAGCAAATTGCATTAAAAATTTTTGCACGCGAATGCGAACTTGTAAGGATAGTGCATTACAAATGCGTCCATCTACTTTAGCAGGCAATGTTGATTGCATATGAATGCGTTAACCTAATCCGCACATTAATTACGGACTTGCAGTATTTACCAGTTGGTTGCTTCGCCAAATTGCAGTTAAAGTAAGCAGTTGCGGTGATTGTCTGCTTTTGATGTCTACTAGTACTTAATATCTTTCTATATGACGTCTTTGTGGGAGCACTCAGTATATATGTTACATTGCATTCAATTTTATTTCGTAGCTGAAGTGTATTCATGCTGCTATGCATTTGGTATCCAACAAAGGAATCAAGATACCAATTTGCGGGTGCAGTATGTGCTTAATTGCTACTAAATCTCGAAAATTATAGTTTCAATTTCGAAGCAAGAAGGAATAATGTTTAGGCTAGATTAAAAATGATTACATTTGAAGAAGATATTAAAGCTAAATTTTGCATTACTTGATATTATTTTCAAATTTCAAGCTCTCAATACATAAAATTAAAGCGTGTAGTAATAAAATTTACTCAAACTATCACAAAAAGAAATAGTCACTAATTTGATTAATTAAAAACTTGATAACTTTATTAAGTGAAAAGTTATCTACAAATAGTGTCGGTATCAGAAATAATACTCTACTTTAATGAAATATTTACCACAATTTATGTAGGTATGTATTCTTTCATATTTAGTAACCGATATATAAAAACCAGTAATAACATAACTAACACATGGAAAAAGTTAACTATACTCAAAGGATCTACTAGTTTTTGTACTCGTACTTGTTATTTAATTTAATTAAGTTTTTCTAATTCCGGTTCACTTTTATTGTTTGCCGGTTTTTGTAAGTGCAGGTTTGTTTACCATTAGAAGCGGTTAATTATACCCTAAAGGCACAAAATGTGTGCTGATGTCGTTTTTAATTTCATTACTCCCACACGATACACACTGTAAATCTACTCCAAGGTATTCCTGGCTGAGGACATATGCCAAAAGAAATGTGCGTTAAGGGTCTGCACGACATAAGATAAGCAAAAATTATTTGTTCACTTATGTATGTTTTGTATCTGTTCAAATTGATTACCGGTTTCGTATCTTCTAGTTGGTTTTTCCCTTTTAGCAACTAATGCATTGTAACCAGTAAATGAAATCATGATACAAACCGTACTTCATCGGATCGCTAAGTATTTTTTTATATAAATACCATTCACTATTTACGTGTAAAAGATTTAAAAGTAGAAAATCCTTTGGTGCTGCGATTATTCTATTTTTGTTTTTCTCTAAGCCTATTTGTGGCGGATATTAATTAAGTACTGTACTTAGAGTTCTTTTAATAAATAAAAAAAAAGATGTCCAGCTCAGTGCATTAAACCTTATATAAAAAAAGCATAAAATAGAAAAAGCTGTGTTAAGCAGCTGTGAAGCATTTTTAAAAACTACTGATTCCTTATGACGGGTTTTTTATTACTTAGTTTAAATATTAAATATTTCTGTTAATTTAAATAAAAATAAGTTCTACAATTACAGTATAGAATGGATTATATTATTTTTAAAATTTAATTCTAAACATAAATTTATTTTGATATTTAACAATTAAAATATAAAAATAAATTAATTCAATTATTCTACAGGTGGTTTATGATTCGTATAATAATAAAACACAGCAAGTAAAATTGTTAATAAAAAAACTTTCATAGTAAATAGTAACAGAACTCCAGAAAAAATATGCGAACAAAAAAGTCAGGTACGGCTTTAGATCAGTTGGTTAATGTGCGCTGCTTCTAAGGTTTACATTTGGCAGGACCCGAGTTCGAATCCTGGTACTTGCAGTCTCAAAAATAATTATTTACGAATAATTAAATACAAGAACTATTTTCAAGACCACTGATGATGGGTATTTGGCAATACTCAAAACAGCTGTATGGTCAACCAAAAACTCAATTAATCAACATATTATAAAATGAATTTTTGTTGTTGTAGTTCACTACTGTTCGAAAAAACCTCTTTATAAATTTATTTTAAAATAAAATTAAATTAAATTGGTTTCAGTAATTAACTGGAACACTGAGGTACAATAGACGTCTCTTTTTATAAGCTATACATTACATTGAGACAAACTTAAGCATGAAATGCTTAGTATAAACTAAAAAAAATATGAATATACAACATTCGCAAAGAGATCTGAAGACCACTTTAGTTTCTTATATGCATCGTCAGTAAGAAAAAATTAATTGTTAGTTTATTTGTACAGATGTCAATAAAAATAAAATTGATTGGCAATAAATTATAGGGGCCATAAAAAACCTACAAAATATGAATGTATATTGAGTAGTATCACAAACATATTGAGTTTAAAGACAAAAAAATGTGCACATTTGTATGTTATTGAATTTATTTTTTAGTTGATAGAAGATTTATTAATTTTATAGAAAAATTATGCTTATTGAAGACTTTCCATAACAGTGTCACCTGCAGATTTTGTGGAATGAATAGTGAAAAATCCGCCTTTATAAGTAATTTATACCATCTTTTTGACATTCTACTAGAAGACTTAAAGCTTGGGATAACGTTAAGTAAGGTAAAACTTTCAAAAACTTTAATTTTCCACGTTAGCTTAGGAAACCTTATTAACTACCGCAATAGGTCTCGTAGGTCGCAGTGTTGGATTGAGCCTTCCAATATTTACCAATATACTACAAAATACGCAATATTAAGTGAAAGCTACTAAGATCATTAATACATTCTACTGAAAGGCTTGAAACATGGGTTAATTTTAAGTGAGGTTAAGTTTTTAAAAGCTCTAATTTTTTCACTTCTAATATTTAGCATTAATTTTCAAAAGACACAACGATAAGTAAAAACTACTGAGATTCATTAGTGGTTAAACTATATATAGTGTAGATTAAAAATAATATGCAAAACGATACAGATTTCATTATACAGTCAATCTGCCACAACTAGAAGTACCATTTTGCAAAGAAAAGGTTCCACTTATGGAGACTTCGAGTTAGAGAATTTTCTTATTTTTTTCTTATTTTTTTCTTATTTTTGAAAGAAACTAGAATTACATTTTAAGATATTTATTTATTTCAAATGAAATACAGCACAGTAGTTATAGTGAAGTGAAACATTCAGAAATGACGGTTTGGGATTTTAATGTTTTTTCTTATTTTCAGTATAAAAAGGTTCCAATTGATTCCAAGGCTTATAGTGATCAACAGTTGTAGTACCATTCGTTGGTAAATAAAAATTCAGAATTTTGAATGGGTTTTCATCCACCAAGCCCTCCTTAGCACTTTCGGTTGCGCTTAGAATCGGATCCACTAATTCAGAGCTGTAATGCTCAATAATATTATCATCTGTAGGAAAACTTGATGCACAAATTCCATTGTCAAGCTCAATATAATCTTTAAGAGCAGCATTGGATGTAATTTTATTTACTTTAAATCACGCTACCAGCGACTGGTATTTGCACAGAGAATAAACATAAGAAAGAAAAAATTGAACATTTGGTTTTGAGAAAGGGACTTCCCCCAAAACCAAAATGGATTCGTACTTAAAACAAATATTCGACTTATAGAATGAACTTTCTATTGGCAGAATTAAATGCAATTTGCTCTCTAAAACCCTATTGCACTCTTTTAAGTTCGAGTTATAGAAAATTCGAGCTATATAAGTTCGAGTTATGGAAGTTTGACTGTAATTCCGTAAAACTTAAATTTAAGTCATTTTTTGAAGTACTTTTATAGTGCTTTAAATATTTGTTACTTATCCACACTTCGCGGAAAAACACAAAATTTTCTATATCAAACAAGAACAACTAGCCAACATCCAAGCAGATTAAAGTAGTTGGGCTGCACTTAATTGAACTTTGGACCAAAATTGAAACACAAAAATTTCTAATTACTTTTTTACGCCATAATGCAGTGCCATGTTCTTAATAATTCTGCTCTTTAGTTTGGCACTGGCAGCAACTCAGCAAATGATTTTTCGATTACCAATAAAATTTTCAACTAGTTTTTTTTGTCGATACACTTATTTTCCACTTCAATTTCGCAATTGCAAACTTCAGCAATATGTTTTATCTTAACGATGCGGCGGGACAAAGCTCGAATCTACGCGACGCGGCGCGACAGTGTTTACTAAGCACTTTCAGAAAGTTTCGCTTCTGGTAACAGAGTTGCAACATTTTTGCTAAAACTTTTCATACAACTTTATTTCGTTTTTTGTAATGTTTTTAATTATAAATTCCCATTTTCGTGCTTTTATTTTTTTTTTTTGAAATCTAAGAAAAGTGGTTAAATAACTGTATCAAAACTTATTTTTTGAGCATTTAATTGCCATTAAATTTACGCACTTAAATTTCTTCAATTTATATATATATTTTTAATAAAAAATTTTATTTAATATTTAAATACAAAATAAATAGCGTGTGCATCACACCAAGAAAAGCGCAAATTGAAAATTTATGAAAACATCAAAGTTAACATCTACAAATTTGCAATTCTCACAAAGGCTCTGCAAGGCAATATTAACATTTTAATTTATAAAAAACAAATAAATAAAAATATCCACAAACAATGCTCAGCCAATAAAATATTAATAAAAGCAGCGATTATATAAAAAAGAAATGTAACAACCTTCCCGAATACAGTAAATAATATGGCATTCTGCAGAATCGCCGACTCGCCGAGTCGCAGAGTCGCAGCAACGGAACATCACAGCAACATCAACATCACCAGAAATAACAAATTTCAAAAGCTTCAGGGATATTTCTCACACATTTATCTGTTCAAATACTATAGCTGACGGTGTTTTCACTTTGGATAGGGGAATGTGGATGTGGATGTGGAACAGAGTGTAAAAATAATTTGAAATTCAATTTTCAACAATTGCACACAAAGGACATGCTTTTGGGTCTATTCGTCCTTGTAAGTGAGAGTAGGTGTATCTGGCACATATCTGTGTAGGATAGTAGGTGTGAGAGTGCTGAGGTGGCATCGTTAAAAACACTTTAAGGGAATTTTTATATAACAAAAAAAAAAAAAATCAAAAAAAATGAGCAAGTACTGCAAAGATGTGAAATATACATTTCACATGCACAAATAATGCCCTAAATGTCTTTTCAAAGCTTGTTGATTGCTTGACGATTTAATATTTCTTTTATTTTTATGCAGTTGCTTTTTTATTATCTGCAAAATAAATATGCATATTTTAATATGACAGATTTTTTAACTAAAGCTCTCTGACATCGTTAAAAGACAAATGAAATTTTATTCCATCTTTTTAAAGGCTTGAATACTTGTAAGTTTTTATACTAATATATGCATGCTGCAGTAATAGTAGAGCAACTAAAAAAATATTTTATATAAATTAAAAAAAAAAATTAAATAAGTATGGTAACAATATTAGTATGTTTAGACAGCCAAATTTCCTTAATTTTCTCAATGAAATTAAGTTAATTTCGAAAGTGTTCATACTGCCCCAAAGTAAGGAAATCATATGTTTTTTGTTTACAAATCGAATGTTCAAAGTTACATGCTCCATACACCATTTGAATCTGGGAAATTT
This sequence comes from Teleopsis dalmanni, assembly GCF_002237135.1. Lineage (NCBI taxonomy): Eukaryota > Metazoa > Arthropoda > Insecta > Diptera > Diopsidae > Teleopsis > Teleopsis dalmanni. Next base: position 42,361,110 of record NC_051846.1, read on the forward strand.
TAAAAGTTGATTATTATAACTATAAAGGATGGCATTCAGCAATTTTAATAACTTTACTGAATTTCAAGTATGTGAATTATTATTTTTCACTCTATTTTAAATTAATAACAATTACAGTTTGTTCACTATATTAAAATTCAAAAATTTGCATTACTTTCAAAAAATTTCCCGGTTTTATTAAGGTCAACTGACATTGGCATTTATTTAAAAAAAATGTCCTTTTTCGTTATCTCAACTTTATCTTTAGCTAAAAATTTAGCTTACGCATAGTTGCATTTGAAATGTCCCCTAATTTCATTTTCCTTAATTTCGTTCTAACCTTAAAACTAAATTTAAAACCGAAACGAAGATGAAATTAAGATTTTTGTGAAATTAATGTGTCTGTACATATAATAATATATGGTATAAAACAGTAAAAATATAATTAAAAATTAATTTTTTGTTTTAGTTGTCATAATTTTATTTTAATATAAAATAAAATTTTTAAATAAGAACATATAAACTTAAATATTATAAAATATTAATTGACTTACTACTAAATAAAGATTTTGTTAATTTAATATAGATTTTTAAAGAGTTATCGATATATAAAATAATCTACTTTCTTTTAGAAATAAAATAGAATTTCATACGAATCGTCGTTGCAGTAATAATAATTTAATAATTGGATATATGTAGCATTAATTTGTGTAGGCCCGAAATCAACTATAATATCCACCCTGACCACTCCTTCATTTCTTAATAAACAAGCATATACAAAAACTTAAAGTTTTAATTAACAATCTTTGCGGTATCTGAAACAGAGTTGTCCAGACTAGATCCGATTGCGAGTCAATATAAATATATGTTTATGTTGAAGGGATTAACAGGCAAATATTTACGTTCGAAATTTTTTTTTTGGAGTAAATAAAAATATTGCATAATTGCCATATACACAGTTTTATTAATGAATTTATTTGAATTAATTTATTTGCGATGTCATAAAAATAAAATAATGGTATTTTACTAAAGGAAATATATTACCAAAATATACGAAAGAAAAATTAGTGTATTTCTGATATTAGGTGCGGAATACAATTAAAAACTTTGGTGTGGGAAAATTTAGTTTCAATAAGATTCTGCATCGTTTCACAAAGCAAGAGTCTACCAACAATACCTAAGAAACAACGTTCCACTCCATGACCTGCACGGACATAAGCTGATGTAGTAGTTAATTTAGTAGATAAAATAGTTTGTCAAAATTTTCAATTGATTCTCACTATTTTCAACCACTTTAAGTATGAATAAGTACAAATGTTTATAAGACTATACCCATGCCTTAAAGCTCAAAATTTCACTCGTAGTACTTATTTTGCAGTGGTACCACCTAGTCCTGGTAGGAGATATAATTAGGAAACATACAGAACAATATAAATGCAGAAGACTTAATGAGGTCAAAACCTATTATGAGACATATTGCATATTTTAGATTTCTTTCAAATATTTCACAGTGTAAAATTAATTGATCCGTTGTTCACTTATCTTTCCAGATCTTCATTAGTAATCTGCGATAATTTCTTAAGAACAACTATTATCCTCTTAAAGGGAAATTAAAAATAGGGTTGTGACTTTAAGTTCTGTTTAACTTGTTTAGTGGAGTAATGGCATTATAATAATGTGACATTTTGGTGTTCTGTTTTGTGAGTTAGAAATATATTGTAACCCTAGCCAATTAGCTGCGATTAGTTATATTTCCGATACTTTTATAGTTAAATTATGTGGGTTGTGTGGTAGAGAAGTGATCTAGTATTTTAGTAGCATTAAAATTCAATTATCAGGGGTATTATTATATTATAGCTTTATTAAAGTAAACAAAGATCTTTAAATGTTAGTTAAAGTGTTTTATTTCTGTATTTTTTTTTGTTTCTTTGTAGTATCTTTTTACTATCATACTTTTATTTTATTACTTTTCACACTTTATTTATATCAAACGACTTTAAAACAATATTCATTTCTTACACTACTTATTTAATGTTTTATTTAAAATGTTTATTTAATTTTACTAATTATTCAATCTTTTTGTTAAATCTTTGTGATTGAGATATCTCAATCGCTTGTCATTGTCCAAAACACACCAAATCTCCAACCATCGACAAATGATCAAGAATCGGGGATGTGTTCTATCATTATACCTTTCCTATTTGTTCTTAACATTTTTAAGTCAATTGAAACCTGTTTACTGCCTTATATAGTAGCAATATAAATTTATACCAAAATGAATTTGTATTACATATAAACGAGGCACTTAAAAAACTCCGTTTACATTTTAAAATTATTTTACGTCTTTATAATTACATCTTTCCATTATTCCATTTCTTTGTAATTTCATCAATCAGCTTAAAATATCATTATTCAATATTTCATTTCAAGTAAATAATGTAATTAAATATTTATTTATTTAACGAATTTTATTGTTTTTAATTAATATTTACATATATAATAAACGTAAAAGTTTAACTGAATTTCAATATCAATATATTGAATAAGTGTAATGGATTCATTGATAACTTGTTTTTTTCTTTTTATTTTGTGTCCTTATACACATAAAGTTTAACTACATTTCACTGTACAGATAAGATTGAGATATTGAGATATGTAAAATATTAAGAATGTAAATTTACGAATTTTTATGCTTTCATGTCTTATAAAGGTGAATTGAAATCTCAAATTTTACGCTTTTATTACTTCGCAAAACGCAAAAGTACAAAAGACTGCCACAAAAATGACTGAAGAATCAGTGCAATTTGCTTTCCTTTCATTGCAATCGGTGAGACTCTCAAGTTGTAACCCTTACAATGCAAAGTTATGAGCTACAATAAAATTGGGTTTCTTTTATTAAATTTTTTCTGTTTGCATTTCTCTTGCATTTTTATATGCGTTGATATTTTTCTGATTCTTAACAATTTTCGTTGTTCTCTTCTGTTCATTTATTATTTTCCATGAACCAATTTCTTGTGTCTTCTTTCCGTTTCGTTTAATATAGAAGGTCCCATTGCAAGATATTTTTCGTTTTATTTTTTTTTCTGCTTTCATTATTTTATTCTTTCGCTTAATGGTTAAAGGTGAGAATTTGATATCCCAATGGCTTACATTACGTTGTCGGTTCAGTTGCGCGCACAGTATCATCCGCTTCCGGTCATGCATAATTTAAAATTAATTTTAGCATAAAATTGCGCAACGAGGGTAGCTGAACCTTTACAAACCTAATGAAATATACGTTCAAAGTATCTCCATTTTTTCTACATTACATACGTACATACAAGTTTATAGTATGTATATAACTATCTCTTTTACTGTGCTTCTTATAATATTAAAGTTAATATTATTTTTTTTTTCGTTACCAGAAAATCATTTTTCAATTTTCGCAATTTTTCTTTGAATCATTTTTTGTTTTTTTTTTGGTTTGATTTAGTTTACTGTTGGTTAACGTGTACCAACGCAACTTTATAATCTCACTCCTTACTCCATTACCCTCTATACCTATTACTCTATAAGCACTCATATACGTATAGTAGCTAAATATGCGTTAAAATATGTGTATTCAATTTGATTAGTTCTATTTTTGCATTGCTCATACTTTCGTCATCATCTCAGATTTATGTGGCAACGTTTTGACAACTGTGAATTCTCAGAATATTGGTGGCGTTTGCAGATCCGCATCCTTGCGCGATTACGGCACTTTTTGCTAGTGCTGAGTGCTGCCAAAGCAATGCAAATAACAGTAATTTCACATATGGCATATACCATATGTATATGGAATAATGCTTTCTCAACACATCCTTTGATTCATTTCATTTGAAAATATTTACGCTTCGCACATTTTTTTCTTTAGTTAACTTGCTTCTGCGATTTTTTTGTTTTTTTTTTTTTTTTTTTTTTTTGTTTTTTGCAACTAAAACAAACATGGAATGAAGCTGCACCAAAGGCTGCCATTTTTCATCATCTTCACCGCTACTTTTTAGTATTTTCCTTTCACTGATATTATTCATTTTGCTTGCTTTTCCATTTTTCTTTTTAAATATTTAACATAAAGGAAATGTTTTTGCTTAACACATCTTCGATTTGTTTGTATTTTTACTTGCACGTATAAAGCTTCCTCATTCAAGCATATAGCATAAATAATTGTGTGTTTGTGTGGGTGTGTTTGTTAGCAATAAGAATTTCATCGCTATTTTTCCTTGTAAAAATCAGATTTTTCTTCAGTTTCCTTTTCAGTATTATTTTGTCCTTATTTCAAATTTTAATTTGCTTGTATGTTCAATAAATTTCATATGTATATATACACACTATATATATACAGCAAGAAACTGAATAGAAGTGGAAATATTTTTAAACATACCCCACATATGAGTATGGACAAAAAAAAAAAATTAAAATATGCGAAACATGTGAAACTAATTAAATTTTTAATTAAAAGTATTAATATTTTTATATCCTTCGTATTATTCCGAACAAAGTGTATGGTGTGATGTTTATGTTCCACTAAAAATGGCATCAAAGAATTTATAAAACGATTTAGCGATGTCCATTTAGGTATCTTAGGTTATGGTGGAGACCACTATGTTACAAATAGAGTTTTTCCCAAACATGAAGAAGTTATAAGGCATGACTTTCATGAGAAGCAAATAAAATCCAATAGGTACTACCAGATATTTTATAACACTCTGGTGCAATTTTCTTCTTTTTCCCAAATACGAAGAAGAAGTTGTAAAACATGACTGACATAAGAGGTAACTAAAATCCAATAAGTACAACCCGACGCTTTATGGAGTATAAATATAATGAAAGAGTTTCGCTTGTGATACCCGACCGGATATGTATATCTAATACCACGGGGCTCAGAGACAATAGATTCTACTGTTCTGACCTTCAATAAAAATTGGAATCTATAATGTGAGTTTCATAATGACTTATTTATTGGACGATTAGATGATTAAAAGTTTAAATTAGAAATCATACCACAAAAAACTAGCGAAAAAGAAATGGATAAAAAGTTCAAATTAGCAATCTTGCCACCAAAAACTAACGAAACTCCATAGATAGCGAAATTACCATAATCTCGCCGACATATGGGAGTAAAGATTTTTTCATAACCAACTCCAGAATAAAGCACAAGGAAAGGAAAGGAGTAGTGTATACAATGTGTACAGAATACAATGTGTAGAAACATTGTATTAATTTACTTTCATTCAATGTGAAATTTATTTCCCAACCGGCCACTGTAACCCAAAAAAATAAGAGAGGTGTTGAATAGGCGTATGACCTTTTCACAAAAAAAACTATATTCAAACTATATATAACCTAAAAATTTCAATGACTCATTATACTGATTAGTGTGTTAAGAGCACTATGGTGTTGAAGTTTGATGGTAGGCAATCACATTAAAAACTACGAATCTTAAGCATATACTTTTGTCAATATTTCTTTGATTTCTATTTGATGTACCCACAAATTACGCCTTCGTAAATATTTAATTCAAAATAATTACAACTTTAGTTAATTATTGATGCAGAATGTAATGGTGCCGTTCCATTATCTTTCTTACATAACAAATCCTCGAGAATTTCTTCAAGTGGCCACAATTCTCACTATATTCATCACCACTTCATGTGCTCGTAGTCACCCGAGTGAACTCAACTCAATTGTTTTTTGGTTGCAATGATATATTTTGGAATTAAATTTGGTACATTACGCCATATGCCAACATTTGGACAACTTATAAGCAAGATCAGCAACCTGATCTGTTATAGATAAATAAACTCGCGCAGTGTCAGTTTGTCCAGAACACTATATTTTTTCTTATACTAAAAAATATAATTAATAAAAAATATTATTATTGATTTTAAGGCTCAGTTTTGATGAAAGAAAATAAATTGTTAATATAAAGTATTGTTTTCAGTAGGGAGATTTTTGTCGAACAGTAGTGAATTGCAACAACAAAAAATTGTCTTATTCTTATATAAATGAATCTTGGTCTAACCATACAGCCAGCCGTTTCGAGTATTGTCAAATACCATCATCAATGGTCTTGAAATTATTTCTTACATTCAATTAATCGTAAACAATTTTTGAGACCTTTAATAGCAAGGATTAAACTCGTACCATGCCAAATTAGAAGCGCAGTGTTCATTAATCAACACTATATTTATTTACAGTATTTATTTTCATTAAAGAAATCTAACAATAAAATCATAATATACTTAACCTAAGAACAAAGCTCAAAAAAATACTAAGCATAACTCAGTGGACAAAGCATTCAAATCAAAACAATCAACTTGCAGTTTATACCGTGAAAATGAATTAAAAGGATATTTCTGCCAAAATATATGGTTGTGATAACATGTACCATGCATCTTATGTCGCTAAAGTACGATACCGAAATCTATAGATTTTATTAACCCAGAGTAACAAGACAGAAGTATCTAATATAGTATCGGTTCTCTCTTGATTCTGGGCTATAGGTCGATACAATGCGCTATATACATTTCATTAACCCAGAGTAACAGGACAGAAGTATCTAATATTTGATACTGTGCAATAGGCTGATATTAGGCCCTATATACAAATCATGCAGATTGTTGTCATCAATGCTTTAGTAAAGAAAAGTATTGTTTTGTCACTATCTACGATTATCCAGACCCAGGTTTGAGCATAAGGGTACCCTATTCTTCAACGTACTACAACATTTTCTATATAGAATTCAGACAAATGCTTGTATTCTGCTAGTGACAAAATACTCAAGCCTTTTGCTAGTATAAAGAAGAATGTGGAAAAAAATAGTTCAGCTAGTGACAAAATGAAGCCTTTCCTAATACAATGAGGAATGTGGAAAAATCTAGTTTTGCTGACTAATTGAGGATGATTTAACTTCTTTATTCATACAAATTCTAAGAGTGGCATAAACTTGTATATAACCATACCAAAGAATACTTATAAACTAACAAATCGAGTCTAAGTCTTGATTTAGGTCTCGATAAGTCTAATAATTAATATTAAAAATAAACATCCCACCTCGATGTGGGTGCTTAGTGATTATCCATATACTCACTTAGTAGCCACGTAACCACTTAGTACTCACGTTATACTTAAAATACGATTATGCAAGTTAAAGTATTAAAAAGAAATTTGTCACTTAAAAAATAAAATAAATGCTGGTAAACGTTTCATATAATGAAAGCAATTGAAAATCATTTCCATAACATTTAAAACGTTCCCATTGTTAACCGTACGGATATCTATAATCTACAAAATAGAATCGTTTCACTGTTAATATTGTATATAGAACGAAGCTTAAACGAAATTTATATTCAAAATAATGTTGAAAGTTGTTTACGTAATATATTTGCAAAATTAATTTTCATTAAAATTCAAAATCGTTTGTGAAATATGAAAGTTAACCTATTATTTCCTGCAATTGTTGTTATGACACGAACACCATTTTCGAAATTGTGCACAATCAATTTAGCGCTCATGTATGTACGTACAACGTTAATGAAACATTTTCGAAAAACGGGGTCAGACCCCTATGTACTCGTATTTGTGTGATTACCCGGTTGCATATATTTGCGAGTACATGCACACACGAGTGTTTACATATCTGTAAGCTGTTCCGTGTATGGTTTGTGCATGATTTGCACTTTAACATAAAAGCATTTTGTAATTAAACCGAAATAGATTTAATGTGAGTAGTAATTTTACGAAATTAAAGTTTTAAATTTAAATGAAAATAAGCAGAAAAGTTTTTTGTAATAAAAATTAAAGCCACTAAAATCATTTAAACGAACCAATTTTTATGGTAAATTTGCATGCGAGGACGAAGATTCAGTTATAATCGAGGTGTAGCAAATTGAATCTGAAGGGTGAAAATATTTGTAGGAAAAGCAAAAAGAAATCTAAAATTTTGCTGACATGTAAGTTCGAAAAAAATTCCTTTTTTTTGCACAATGATTACAACAATCATGAAAGCATTGCTGTGCTTTTGTGCACTTATGTCACGTGCACTGTGAAAATATTATACAAAATGACTCAGAAATGAATCCATAAGAAAAATTAAAAATATAAAAATATACACGAGTAGAACAGCATTTAGAAAACAGAAACGTCATGTAGCTGTCATGTTTTAAGTTTGTTCGTTTTTGTTATGTTAAGAATAATTGCCTCTCATTTTTGACATTTGTACGCATTTCTACACTTTGTGTGTTCCTAAAGTTACTATGCCATATAGTATTGACTGTGATTTTATTCAGTTGCCTCTACTCTATATGTTATGTATATTTAATACTTTCATATCACGTATGAATTTCTGATGTACATATATTTATGCAATTTCACTTCCAATTCCAAATGGGGAACATCTTTACAGAAAATTGAAATTTTCATAAAATATTTTAAGATATTAAGTAATTCAGTTCAACTTTAAATGCTGTCAAAATTGCACAAAATGAGAGAAAACGTTAGTTTTCGTTTCGGCAGCTAATATCAACCACTGTATTTTAAAACTATACAAAATTAAATTTTAATTTTAATGCCAATATGAGAGTAGTGACTATTTGGAGTCACTATTTAGTGGCACTATTTAGAGTCCCTATTTAGTGGCACTATTTGGAGTGACTACTTTTACTTTAGTAGAAACTGTAGTATTTAATAGAGAGATTTCAAAAGCTAGTGCACTACAACAACAAAAATTCATTTTATATTATTTTAATAATTGAAATTTTGGCTGACCGAACAGCTGTTTCGAGTATTGCCAAATATCCAACATCAGAGGTTTTGGAATTATTTCTTCTTTATAATTATTCGTAAATAATTTATTTGAAACTGCAAATACCAAGGATTGAACTCGTGTTCTGCCAAATTTAAAACTCAGAGTCAGCGTTCATTATCCAACTGACCCAAAGTCGTACTTCACTTTTATGTTCGGACATTTTTCTGCAGCTTTATTACTTTGCTTTATTACTCACTAGCTGTGTTATATTAGAATTAAATCCAAAACCAGCTGTAGAATAATTAAATTAATTAAATATGTATTTTTTTTATTTTTCTTTTAATTGTTAAAATTCAATAAATAAATTTTCGTAGAGGCATTATTTACAAAATTTTAAAAACAAAGCTTAATTTTGGATTAATAAAAGCTTCCATAACTTATCTGTAGATACTTTTTTGATGAAACTTTACTTATTTATTTTTTGTCTCTTTGATTTTGACTAGAGAGAGCAGCACTTACGCATTCCAATGAAATATGAATAATTGTGTGGATGTCACAATTATCTAGCAGTATTTTCAAGTCAAGAACTTAGTTTGTTGGAAGATTATCTGACAGTTATCATGGCTTGCATCAGCAATGGGTACGGTCTCTTTTAAGAGATAAAATGGCGGTTTTTGTTTAAAGGCAAATATCACCTCTAGGCACATTTTTTGTAGCTGTTCAGCTTTGATTTGAAATAGGAGGAGAATATTGACCCATCAGTTTCTACACTCCTAAAATATTATGACATCTTAGCAACTTACATTGGGGAATTTATTCATGGTGTTAGTTAATAATTTAACTCATAAGTTATGTTCATAATACTTCACTATGCTGTTTTATTATATTCTAAACTGAATTTTAAAAAATCACTTGGACCGCTTTAATGATTCAAGTAAACAAATATTAAGTCAATAAAATAATTAAATTTGCTCTTTTTTTTTAAGATATTTGTTTCACTCTTTGCAATGATTTCACTAAGCTATTTCTGTTTAACAATCTGAAGCAAAGATTCTACTTCAATATTTCAGGCAGAAATCTTCCCCCTCCTTCTTACTGTAAACATGGACTTTCACGGAAAGTAAGTCTGTATTCGTACTGACAGTCAGTCAAATATTAAAGCTTTATCAGTGGTCTGTATTTCATCCAAATCAGTGCAAGAATGTAGAGAATTCATTAACGCACTAAGTGAGAGGTAGAAGGTGACTCTAGTTTGGGTTCCTGGATATTCTAAGATGAGATTGTTTTTTGCGGTAGGTTAATAGTGAGTGGGCACATATTACCTCAGTAGTCAGATCAATGACTACATGACCAATTTATTCCAAATGAAGACCCTCTGATTTTATACATATTAGAGGTACCTAGCTTAATATGTATTCTCACCTGCAACGCATCTTTGCCGTCTCACGAAGCAAGGACACAAGAACACCTATTGTGTCTATATCCAGCCTGTCCATAATTAGGCTTAGGTTTTTGGAGGCCCACTTCTTTAACACACTCAAGGATATCTCCACTAATAGTATCGCCCAGATTCTCGCCTTTATCAATGTTATTAGTTCGACCTTTTTCTATCCACTATGACGAGGAATTGTGGATTCAAAACGGCTTTCTTAGCTAATTGAGAATGATTCGTTCCTTCGTTCAACTTCAACTAACTAACTTATTAACTATTATGTATGTAATCGGTCTGACTATTAACATCATTTTTAATAAACAAAACTGTATTAAATATCTCCTAAGATCCACTGTTCAATTCTGATATAAACAAAATATCAACTATAGTCCTAAAAACTCTTAAAGAAAACTTTTCTAATTATTATCCGTAACCAGTACCACCAAACAAATAATGACTAAAGCTCAATAAACAATATAATTAATATATTTTTATAATTACAAAAATTATTTTATTTTCTTTTTTCACTAATGCGCACTAATTCATAATGGTTACTGTAAAATCGTCCATAAAATTAAAACATTTCTCTAAAGCGTTTCATGCCGGTTATCTGATAAGGAAAAAAATCCATTAAAAACTTTTATTTAATATACAAAAAATTGAGTAGAATTAAGTAAAAAATAAAAAAATGTAATAATGCAAAACTTTTTAAAGAAGTTTTAACAAAACTTTTCAAATATGCTTTTCTTGCCCGCCTCTCGTCGTTTGTGATTTCATTTCTTTTATCAGTTCTGCTCATTTTCCGTTTTTTTTTTTAATTTTTGTACCGCTTCCAGCAAATTGTAAATTAAGAACTAATTGGCTTTACTCAGACACAACCAAAAGCAACCTTTACACAAAATCTAAGACTGTTCCACAGACAAACGTATACAGACTTTCGCTACCTTTGTCTTCTTTGCTATACTTCTACTCCTATTTCATATTATTTTGTATTGTCTACTTTTTTCGTACTTCAGTTGCTGCTTTAGTTCCGTATTATTCCATTTAGTTTGTCTTAAAGTTAAGCTCAAGAGAAAAGGATCAAAAATTAAAATTAAATGGAAAGCATTAAATGGCAAAAAAGAAGTATCCATTACTTGTCCATTGAATGTGAACCGTATAGCAAATGTAACCTACAGATCAACTTTTAGAAGTTAAAGTGCGCAGCGTCATCGTCTTAGTCGCCACTTCTAATTGAACTTCAGCATAGCAGAAATAAGCAGTTCATCTGGTGCAAGTATTTCACATAGTTTACATATTCTTCTCGCTGCCTCCACAGTTCAGTAGCTTCAAATGATTCTTTGCGCTACAAATTCAAGCTGCAAACTGAAAACTGAAAACTTAAAACTTAAAACTGAAAAATGGTCTTGTTTACGTGGTAGCTCTTTCACTGTTTCGAGAGATAAGACAATTCTGGCTGCTGTATTTCGCTAACTTTATGAGTATAATACTTTGGATTAAAGTTTTTGTTCGAAACTTTTGTTTTGCCAATTGTTTTCTTAAAGAGAATAAATAACAAAAATAACTCAACTTTTTAATATATAATTTGCGCACATTTTCTGTGCCAAATACTTAATTAATTGTAATTGAAAGTTTCCTTATAGTAAAAAATCAATATGGGAAATACTCTGTAAAATGTACATATTACATCAAAACAATAGCGTCTTTAGAAAATACGTTGAGTAAAGATATTTTTACGAAATACTTTTCTGAATTAGTAAAGATATTAGAAAATTGAGTTTAAAACAAAAATTAATCAAAGCTTATTTGACTTACGTTATATTTCAAAGTATTATGTTGAAAGTCTGAAAATAGATAAAATATAAAATGTTTAGAATACATTAATATATATCTTTTTTTCTTTTATTACAATCTACTTAGCTTAAATAATAATAAATAAATTTTCGATTTATGTATAATGGTATTTAAACAAGATTTCACAAAGTTTCTTTCTTAACCTTTTAAGGCTAATGTTGCCTGTACGATGACATCTCATTCATCGCATAATGATTTGGATGAGTACAAATCGGTATGACGTATTTCTTTGCGAATTAAAATGTTTCTGCTTTGATTATTGTTACTCGGGACTGTTTGTGTAATTATTTGTTGGCAATACAGCAGAACGCACTAATGACTGAAAGTCATATTTTGAATAAGAAAAGTTGGTTTATTCATAGAGTTGTATTCGCCGTATTCCTCCATAGCTGTAGTCTTTAACTTGATCAGTTAATAAAAATAAACAAATTTTTGATCGTAGACAAATTTCGAAATAAAAACAAATTTGCATTTAAACATAAATATCTTGGCAAAGTTCAATTAATGTGGACACTAAGTTACAGGCATCGAGTTAGGTAGGCAACTAGATCGTCTAGTAATGAATTCGATCTGGATGGAACTAGATTAATTTCATTCGATTCGGCAATTTTTCATCCATAGGGGGCTGATATAATTGTAAAGTTGTAGTTTTAACGGTGTTTTGGTTAGATTATTATCAATGAATAGAACTGCTGTACACAAGACGTGTAGTAAAAGGTCTGCTGTATAAAAAAGGTAAAGCATTAGTCCCATAATGCTACTCCAGCATTGTGATGGAGCTTCAGCTCCTATGCCATGGAGCAATTGATCAGTAAATTGGTGTTCAGTTTGAAAAGAATAATAACAGTATATATAACACTTATATTTCTTTACATTCAGTTTATCATTGATATGTCTAGACTAGAAGACGTTCAGTATTTAATGATTTTAGCAAAAGCCGAATTGGTGATCAAAGATAATCACGTAGATGGGATTTGAGGGGATTGTATATTCTGTTTTTGAACTTTGTACAAATTTACTTTAGATATACAATAATAAATATTGCCTAACACAACTCTGTATACGATTCCAATCTAGCAACACTTTTCGTATTGTAGAATCTGTGATAATATTACCAATCTATATAGGCAATTAAATGTCTTCCAAGAAAAAAAAAATCTGGTATTCGTTGTCGTACACAGTAATGATTAGGTTTTGTTGTTCAAGAAATTTCCAACACCTGAAGAAAAGGTATGATTTCCTAATCCTAACACTATTTCTTTTATCAGAATGTACAACACAGTTAGGTTTCATATCTTAACATTTTTTAAAATTCTGAAATTAATGATAATTAGTTTAATATGATATTTGATATCAAATGATATTTAGGTTAATATCATTAGTGCTAATTGTTCTCATGTAAAAAATTCTGTATTAACTTATCATTGTTTCTAATTCAAATTAACTTCCATTGACTTTTAATTAAAAGCATAAAATTGAATCCAACACTTAAAAAGAAAAAGCAAATTTTCAACATCAATGAACCTTTAAAGCGAAGCAGAGCTAAGTCGAATATTTCACATCATATTCTTTAGTTTTTTTTTTCTCATTTTTTATACTTCAAGCTACAATAGCTTCAATTGCTACATAAAAGAAGTAAAAAGGAAAGAGTTCTTAGGAATCTTTAAGTTTCAAACAGTAATTAAGGTAGTTATCATTTCCATAATGTTTCCTTTTATCTTGAATAATATGAATCATAATTCACATATATACACGCACGTACATGAGAATGTAATTTTCTTTTTTCCATTATACACCCTTGATACTCTGCCGAAATGGTATGTTAAGTTTGTGTACGGCTTTAATATTGCAAATACTTTTCTTAGTCTTCTTTTTAGCCATTTAGCTCTAGTAATGCAAGATATTGTAGGGAGGTTTGCAGCATATAGGTAATCTGATTATGTATTAGTAATAATCAGAATTATATGCTGTGTTATTAGAGACTACAACTCCTGATCTCATCGTATTACAGTGATATTGTATAACGTGAAATCTAACGTTGCCATTATAAATTATATACTTAATCTAGATCAATTGTAAAATATTTTTTATTGTCTGTATAAAAGTGAGGAACTCATTGTCATTGTTTTTAGAGTTTCATATTTTCTGTGACCATCATATAACATAAAAAGCGATATCAGATTATCGTGGGTCATCCTCTTTTTAATAACAGTACATCTGAACATTAAGTACGTCTGGATTTCGTTCTGACAGTAACTCGTTAATAAACATATAATTTATTAAATTTTTGTACAACCGGTTCACCTTTTTTTTCGTATACTAAACTTTATGCAAATAGAGTAAATAAGCTTTACATCTAAATTCCATTTGATTCGTAGTTTCATAACAATATGCATGGCTATCTAATAAGATACTACACATAACTCTATCGACTTTGTTGCTAATAAGCCGTGTGATAGGACACAGTGAAGCTCTATTAAATTATTCAAGTACTACTTCCAATCAAGCAGAATATATATGTCATCGCTTAAATTTTGATCACAATTTTGACAACAGAACTTCTATCAGAGAAGATTGTGAAATTATACTGATTATAATGAAAGAAAAGAAAGCGATGCACACTGACAGGCAAAATATGGACTCTGACGCATCGGTCGGAAGCTACTTCATGGTACTAGATAATTAAAAATCCAATTTCATTTGCAACTTTACTTTGATATTTCTGATAGAACCTTTTGCTATCATATGAGCCTATTCTCTTGCTACAAATATAAACTTTCAGCAAAGTGATCTTTCGATTCGTCCATGAAAACTGATACATGTAGGCATATAGGATTTATTAATTTATAAGGTACTAATGCCTACGTAACTCCTATTTGTGTTTCAGAGCATGCGAATATAGTAGAGAACAAGTCAGTAGCAACCACGGCAAAAGTAATATGGCCTAGGTACTTCAAATATAGAGCTTCTGACTCAATTTAAAGGAATAAGTTGACTGGATTTGAAATAACATTGATTCTTATGAATTGCTAGATTAAAGCGACATAGACATAGGCTGCTCTGACAATAAAAATCGCTTGAAAATTATATTTATTGATATTCGAAGAGGAGACAACTGAACAGCGATTTTGTCACTATATAGTCTGTTAAGTTGCGGGTTAAAGTTTGTAGGGGATCAATTCTTTTATTCACTTAATGTTATTTACAAAACTGAAATTGACGTAATATTTGCATTCATCAGTACGTTCATCTGATTCTGAAAATGTTTCGAACTGAATTTTAGCTTAGGACCTTTAAAACGAACCGTATTTCCTTTTCTATAAAATCCAAGTTATATAAATATATATATATGAATTTATATAATATTATAACTATTTGTGTGAAGGGTATTGCACTTAACAGATACCGCCAAAGCCAACTTCTTTGTATGATGTTCTCTTATATATTTTTCTCGTCTTTCTTTTGTTTTTGCTGTTATTAAGAAGCTTTCAGCAAAACTACTTATGCGAGTAATTACCCAAATGTACGAAATATTTAAAAATTCACATAAGATACATGTACAAAGTCGTACTAACAGAATTAACATTTCTTCTCGTCTATTCGTTCCTTCACAATCTTTTTTGTATATATTCTGACTTGAAGTAAAATTTGCAACAATTTCTCATTACAAACGTGCGTTTGCAAAAGGGAGGCTTATATCCGAAGCAAGTTATGTAGTATCTTTCAATTAAAAAATTCGTTCAAAACTTCAACTCATATGGAAACGCATTAATTCTTAACTATAAAGTTTTTTTGCATACTTTTTGGAATTTGAAAAGATTCTGAAAAAATTGTTCTAAAATTTTTAACAGTACAGAATTTGTACGAAAATACGAGGAACTCTTAAAGAGTAAGGCATTAATTTATACCTCATATAGCTCATAAAATTAAATGAACAAAAATATTCTTTTTATTTTTTTTTTTTTATTTTCTGAAATGAAAAAATGCAATTTTAGAAACGATTTCATTTGGCATTTTTAATTGTGAAAAAATTGCATTTTAATTAAAATTTTTCTGATGTTAGAATAATAAACAAAATATTTGCCGGAAGCTAGTTGCCATAAATCAGTGGCTTGCTAATGATTCAATATGTTTTTAATTTAAAATTGACTTGAAATCACTAAAAATATACTAAAAGTGTGTGTACGACTGCAGCTAATAGCAATCGTATCTATACTCGTCCATAGAAATGGTAGCTAAAAAGTTGATTTAATTTATATTGAAATAATACAAGCATGAAAATTTGATAACAGTTCATAAATCAAAAATTTGCGGTTAGTTAGATTTTAGCTTAAATTTATTATTTTCGACTATTTACATTTTCTAGAATTTTTTTGTTTAAAACCAAAAAATAAATTAAATACCGCATTAAATAAAAAATGATTTCAGTGGTTTAATCTGTTTTCAAATATGGCAACAACACCAACGCATTTGGAATCTATTTCCAATTAATTTGTAATTTAATAGGATGCCAAAATTGATAATAAATATTTTTTCCAAATTGACATATAAAAAATGTTAAATTATTTATTGCAATATTGTAAGCTTAATTGCATTTGGCAAGTAGAATATTAATTACAGAAGACGTTATTGGATAAAAGTTAACAACAAATAATAATAATAATATATGACCACATGCCGGATATCTATCATGTTAAAATGAGTTTAAATATACCACGAAACCTATTATATTTTTAATAAAAAATGATTTTACTTTTATTATATTAAAAATATAAATATCCTAAATTCAGTAAGAATGGCAAAAGGAATATGCATCATACTTTAAGTTACGAAAGCCTTATACTGCGACCTATAAGATTCATTGTTTGTTCTTGAAGGAGTCTCTTAAGCTTATCTGGACAATTTTAACCTTTAATTAACCTTACCATTTATTTTTTATTTATTCAGTTCATATGAAGATATTGAACTTGTTTTGTAACAATCGCAGTGCACTAACAGGTAATATAGATGTAAGTTTCATCCTGCAAAATATTAAATACAAAGATGTCAGTCTCGTTTCTAAAAGTTAACAATTAACAGCAGGATGTCTATTTCAGTATCTAATAATAAATATATGTTTTGATTTGTCTAGACAAAGAATACTGTCAGATTTTGTACTGTTGAACTGAAGGCATAGACTTCGGTTTTTAAATCACCCATCTCTATCCAAGTAGTTTACAAATCATACTTTTAATTATTCATGTAGTCAGACAAGTGAATATCCTTTAAGCCTATTGAAAGATTTAGACACTACCTATAACAAGCTTGTAAGGTACCTCACGGACAGGTATATTATACATCTGCTCTTTTACTGCTGATGAAAAATTGTCAGTACTTGAAAAATTTGTCAAGTTCACAAAATGGGGACATATATATGTATATATATATGTACATGACATATTATATATTTATATTACAAATTATATATGTAATTGGACCAGGCAAGAGATACTGGGAAGCACTGAGAAATAATACAACAATCTTTCAAGCGGCAATATACGCGATAGATAGATGCGCCAGTTTCAACGTTGAACGTAACTACTAGAATCGTGAAATCACAATACTGACTGACAACCAGGCAGCTATAATGGCACTCATGTCCTACCCGGTATCCTACCCTTATTAGGTGCACCTAATAAGGATTGCGGGACATACTGGCATTCAAGGCAATGAAATGGCAGATAAGCTTGCAAGAAGAGGTACATCCTCAAGAATGATAGGCCCAGAACTATTCTGTGGTTCTAGGCAAAGGAACTCTATCTATTATTATAAATGGTGTAGACAAAAAAGAAAGAGAACTCTATTGGGAAAGGTTACCAGGATTCTCACAATCTAAAATGCTGTTAGGCACCTGTTAGGGACCTAAAACGCTTCAAAGATTGCACAGCATAATCCAAAAACAACCTAAGATTTATTACAGAATTATGACCGGTCACTGCAGATTGAATAATAACCTATCGAAGTTAGGAATTTCATCCAACTCAGACTGTAGATACTGTGGAGAAGAGAAAGAAACTGCAAACCATGTGCTTGGGAAGTGCCTGGCACTGATGCACAAACAGAAGAAACACCTAGCAGTGTATTTCATGGACCATAAAGATGCAAGACTAGGAAAGGTAAAGCTCTGTACTGTTTTTCATTAAAGAAATCGGACTTGGAGAAACACTCTAACCCGAGTAAGGGGGCACAATAGATAATTTTAGGTCGCAGTGAAACAATCTCTTCTCTTTATAACAATATATATGTAATTATAAATTCATAAATATATAATAACTATATATATATAATATATATATAATATCTATATCTATATATATATTATGTATACTCAAATTTAAAAACTGAAAATTAGTTTAACCTTTTTGTTTGGAATTTATCTTCTAATAAAATGTTTTAAAATTTCATTACTGACCGAAAGCTATTTAGAAAGTATTTGTTTTGGTGAAAGTTAAAATCAGCCAATGAATGTCAAAACTTTGAACTTGACATCAAAAACGTTTTACCAAAAATTAACGATTTGAATATCCCCTTCTCATTATCCTTGCATTTCGAAACTAATTTTAAATTCCATTTTACACAAAAGAACATTACAGCATGAAAAATAGAAATTAAATCAAAGACTGCAAGGACTTATTAAATGGTTGAGTTCGTCCTTAAGCTTATAATAAACACACAAATCCAAACACAAATTAACATGCTTCATATATGACACTGCAAGCATAAAATTTTAATTTTGAAAGAGAAAAATATAACGAATAAAATTTAGTTCACAAATTATGATGTTAAAAGGTTTTAATGTCGGAACCGAAATGAGGAAATATTAAAAGTATATAAAGGCATAAATGGGAGACCACCAGCAGCAGTAAAAAATAGTCATAGTTGCCAACAATATGTGTCAGAGCTCAGTGTCCAAAAACATGAGTATGATATACTACACTGACAACAAGAACAACATAAACAATATCAACAAAATTAACATATGCAAAAAATAATAATAATGTTGACAAAAAAAAAATATAAAAAGGCGAAAATAATATCAAAAATCCTTTGTATGCCTTTTGGCAACTTAAATGAATCTGAGCTACTTTTATTCTAACATTTTGTATTGTTTTTTATTTTACGCACAGAATCAAACAAAGGAACTTTGTGAAATGGCGGTTGGTTGAAACTTGACTGAATGCTCGTATATGCTAAATATTATATATAATATTATATATGCATTTAGGTACATTCATACGAACATCGTATTTCGTGTATAAAATGATGGTTCGCTTAATTTTTCCAGTTTAATTTTCATGAGCAGAATTTTAATTCATACTTTGGCCAAATAGAATAAAAAATAATAACGCAAAAAAAGTAGCACAAAATAAAAAATAAGTTTGCACTTATGTTATAAAATTTATTATGCCCAAATGAGAAGTGCAAATGAGCCATTTGAGGGTTAGAGCATTTAGTCATTAAAAAGGGAACGTAGAGTATTAGTACAAAAATTAAAAGCAAGCAAGAATAATTTTGTATAAATTTAAAATTTAATTCAAAAATAATTTCAAAATTTAAGAAATTTAAAAATTAATTTCATTATTTTATTTAAACATTTTTGTCTTGTGAGCTTCTACTCATCTTATAAAAAGATTTCTTCTAACAGTGAAATGTTTTCAAAAATAAACAAACCTATTTGGCAGGACACAAGTTTGATTCCTGGTACAGGCATCTCAAAAAATTAAATTTTAATAATTTACGAATAATTAAATACAAGTATTATTTTCAAGACCACTGCTGATAGGTATTTGGCAATACTCGAGCTGTATGTTATTGTCAGCCAAAAATTCAATTTTTTTAAAATAATAGAAAAAGAATTTTGAATCACCAAACCAAACCCAATTAAAGGTTGTGAAAAATATTTTCAAACAATGAAAAATAATATTAAAACCATAAATCAGAGCGGTTATAAGATGACATTTTTGGGAAATTCTTTAAAGCCCATGTGTTTGACAATAACGCAGGAAACTTATAAAAAAATATAGCAATATAACAATTTTAAAAATAGAAAGGCAATTTTGTAGTTATCACAATAAGCAATAGTTGTCTTTGGTTATAAGTGTTAATGTACCAATTAACCCTTTCAAACTAACCCAAGCTAAATTCCATTATTTCTTGAAAAACTCAAAATAAACTCAACTCAATTATCAAGACGTACTGCATCTTAATTTGTGGCAAAATTTGAAACCCTGCGAAGATATTCAGGATATAGATTATATATAGATCCGATAATATTAAACAAAAATGTACATATGGAAAAATAAAAGGAAATTAAAAATTTTGTTTCAATCAATTATTTATGCTTCAAATTATCAATAATTTTTGTTTATACCGAACTTCAACAGAGCGGATCATATAAATCGTAGGTATTTAGCGAAGTTTGATTTAAATCAAACTAATATTTTAAAATTATTATTTATTTTTTGTAACTTTACTCCTTCTATCACTCTTATAGTTGCTGTAACTGTTTAAATTTAAAATTTGGCTTATTCCATATTGTAAATATTTCACACCGCAAAAGAATTGCTTTATTAAATTAATTTCATAACAATTGCAACGTATCTTCACTCCGCTCACTTAAACAGACAATGCTCAACTTAACTAAAATATAATTTTGGAGTATTTAAAACTGAAAAAGAAAATCAACAGCACCAGAGACTCTGCAAAACCAAGGTTTGATAATATTATCAATTGTTTCACGTACAAATCTTTTAATGCCGTAATAATGAAATAGGAAAAATATTTAAGTATGATGTTTTAGGATATGCATTTGTAGTTTATTATATTTTTTTTATTTTTATTTATATATTTTTTATATGCTTTTTTTGAAAATAAGATTTATAATGGCAGTGATCAGATAATGCGAAAAATGTTTTTCAGACAACTTCCGATAGAAGTGATGGGAAGAAAGATACGATCGTGTCAGAAGAAAATATCTTAACAAAACTCTTGATATCAAAATCATGTGCTACTACTGCACATGAAAGTGAAGTTAAATGTACTCAAACAAGCAAAATGAAAGGTACAAAAATGGTTTGGGTTATCGGACGAGTATCAAAACTTTCCGTGTACAAATAAATTACAATTTACAAATACATATTAAAGCCAATATGGGCTTACGATGCACAACCTAGAGACTGTG
>NC_051846.1:42382458-42388630 GCF_002237135.1 Teleopsis dalmanni
CATATCAATGATAAACTGAATGTAAAGAAATATAAGTGTTCTATTTACTATTATTATTCTTTTCAAACTGAACAGCAATTTACTGATCAATTACTCTAAGGTAGATGATAGATGATGAGGTAGGTGATGGAGCTCCATCACAATGGGACTTATGCTTCACCTTTTTCATATAGCAGACCCTTTACTACACATCTTGTGTACAGCAGTTCTATTCATTGATAATAATCTAAGCAAAACACCGTTAAAACTACAACTTTACGATTATATTAGCACTCTATGAATGAAAGATTGCCGAATCGAATCAAATTAATCTAGTTCTATCCTGATCGCATTTATTACTAGACGATCTAGTTGCCTACCTAACTCGATGCTTATAACTTAGTGTCCACATTAATTGGACTTTGCCAAGATATTTATATTTGAATGTAAATTTGTTTTTATTTCGAAATTTGTCTATGATTAAAAATTCGTTTGTTTTAATAAAAAAATAAAATTTTATTGAAAATTATTATCGAATTCTTGCTAGTGTAGATGATAGCTGTATTATCATTAGACACTTAGCTTTTGATTTAAAAAGTGTGCTAGAACCTTTTTCAATTTTCAGACTACAGCTATGCTATACAGCGACTATATAGCGAATACAAATCTCTTAATAAACCAACTTTTCTTATTTAAAATATGACTTTTAGTTATTAGTGTGTTCTGGGGTATTACCAAGATCTAATTTAACAAACAGTCCCGAGTAACAATAATCAAAGCAGAAAAATTTTAATTCGCAAAGAAATATGGTTTACCGATTTGTACTATTCAAATCATTATGCGATGAATGAGATGTCATCGTACAGGCAACATTAGCCTTAAAAGGTTAAGAAAGAAACTTTGTGAAATCTTGTTTAAATACCATTATACATAAATCGAAAATTTATTTATTATTATTTAAGCTAAGTAGATTGTAATAAAAGAAAAAAAGATATATATTAATGTATTCTAAACATTTAATATTTTATCTATTTTCAGACTTTCAACATAATACTTTGAAATATAACGTAAGTCAAATAAGCTTTGATTAATTTTTGTTTTAAACTCGATTTTCTAATATCTTTACTAATTCAGAAAAGTATTTCGTAAAAACATCTTTACTTAACGTATTTTCTAAAGACGCTATTGTTTTGATGTAATATGTACACTTTGCAGAGTATTTCCCATATTGATTTTTTTACTATAAGGAAACTTTCAATTACAATTAATTAAGTATTTGGCACAGAAAATGTGCGCAAATTATATATTAAAAAGTTGAGTTATTTTTGTTATTTATTCTCTTTAAGAAAACAATTGGCAAAACAAAAGTTTCGAACAAAAACTTTAATCCAAAGTATTATACTCATAAAGTTAGCGAAATACAGCAGCCAGAATTGTCTTATCTCTCGAAACAGTGAAAGAGCTACCACGTAAACAAGACCATTTTTCAGTTTTAAGTTTTAAATTTTCAGTTTTCAGTTTGCAGCTTGAATTTGTAGCGCAAAGAATCATTTGAAGCTACCGAACTGTGGAGGCAGCGAGAAGAATATGTAAACTATGTGAAATACTTGCACCAGATGAACTGCTTATTTCTGCTATGCTGAAGTTCAATTAGAAGTGGCGACTAAGACGATGACGCTGCGCACTTTAACTTCTGAAAGTTGATCTGTAGGTTACATTTGCTATACGGTTCACATTCAATGGACAAGTAATGGATACTTCTTTTTTGCCATTTAATGCTTTCCATTTAATTTTAATTTTTGATCCTTTTCTCTTGAGCTTAACTTTAAGACAAACTAAATGGAATAATACGGAACTAAAGCAGCAACTGAAGTACGAAAAAAGTAGACAATACAAAATAATATGAAATAGGAGTAGAAGTATAGCAAAGAAGACAAAGGTAGCGAAAGTCTGTATACGTTTGTCTGTGGAACAGTCTTAGATTTTGTGTAAAGGTTGCTTTTGGTTGTGTCTGAGTAAAGCCAATTAGTTCTTAATTTACAATTTGCTGGAAGCGGTACAAAAATTAAAAAAAAAACGGAAAATGAGCAGAACTGATAAAAGAAATGAAATCACAAACGACGAGAGGCGGGCAAGAAAAGCATATTTGAAAAGTTTTGTTAAAACTTCTTTAAAAAGTTTTGCATTATTACATTTTTTTATTTTTTACTTAATTCTACTCAATTTTTTGTATATTAAATAAAAGTTTTTAATGGATTTTTTTCCTTATCAGATAACCGGCATGAAACGCTTTAGAGAAATGTTTTAATTTTATGGACGATTTTACAGTAACCATTATGAATTAGTGCGCATTAGTGAAAAAAGAAAATAAAATAATTTTTGTAATTATAAAAATATATTAATTATATTGTTTATTGAGCTTTAGTCATTATTTGTTTGGTGGTACTGGTTACGGATAATAATTAGAAAAGTTTTCTTTAAGAGTTTTTAGGACTATAGTTGATATTTTGTTTATATCAGAATTGAAC
Organism: Teleopsis dalmanni; assembly: GCF_002237135.1. NCBI lineage: Eukaryota > Metazoa > Arthropoda > Insecta > Diptera > Diopsidae > Teleopsis > Teleopsis dalmanni. The sequence continues at coordinate 42,384,966 of NC_051846.1, forward strand.
AGTGGATCTTAGGAGATATTTAATACAGTTTTGTTTATTAAAAATGATGTTAATAGTCAGACCGATTACATACATAATAGTTAATAAGTTAGTTAGTTGAAGTTGAACGAAGGAACGAATCATTCTCAATTAGCTAAGAAAGCCGTTTTGAATCCACAATTCCTCGTCATAGTGGATAGAAAAAGGTCGAACTAATAACATTGATAAAGGCGAGAATCTGGGCGATACTATTAGTGGAGATATCCTTGAGTGTGTTAAAGAAGTGGGCCTCCAAAAACCTAAGCCTAATTATGGACAGGCTGGATATAGACACAATAGGTGTTCTTGTGTCCTTGCTTCGTGAGACGGCAAAGATGCGTTGCAGGTGAGAATACATATTAAGCTAGGTACCTCTAATATGTATAAAATCAGAGGGTCTTCATTTGGAATAAATTGGTCATGTAGTCATTGATCTGACTACTGAGGTAATATGTGCCCACTCACTATTAACCTACCGCAAAAAACAATCTCATCTTAGAATATCCAGGAACCCAAACTAGAGTCACCTTCTACCTCTCACTTAGTGCGTTAATGAATTCTCTACATTCTTGCACTGATTTGGATGAAATACAGACCACTGATAAAGCTTTAATATTTGACTGACTGTCAGTACGAATACAGACTTACTTTCCGTGAAAGTCCATGTTTACAGTAAGAAGGAGGGGGAAGATTTCTGCCTGAAATATTGAAGTAGAATCTTTGCTTCAGATTGTTAAACAGAAATAGCTTAGTGAAATCATTGCAAAGAGTGAAACAAATATCTTAAAAAAAAAGAGCAAATTTAATTATTTTATTGACTTAATATTTGTTTACTTGAATCATTAAAGCGGTCCAAGTGATTTTTTAAAATTCAGTTTAGAATATAATAAAACAGCATAGTGAAGTATTATGAACATAACTTATGAGTTAAATTATTAACTAACACCATGAATAAATTCCCCAATGTAAGTTGCTAAGATGTCATAATATTTTAGGAGTGTAGAAACTGATGGGTCAATATTCTCCTCCTATTTCAAATCAAAGCTGAACAGCTACAAAAAATGTGCCTAGAGGTGATATTTGCCTTTAAACAAAAACCGCCATTTTATCTCTTAAAAGAGACCGTACCCATTGCTGATGCAAGCCATGATAACTGTCAGATAATCTTCCAACAAACTAAGTTCTTGACTTGAAAATACTGCTAGATAATTGTGACATCCACACAATTATTCATATTTCATTGGAATGCGTAAGTGCTGCTCTCTCTAGTCAAAATCAAAGAGACAAAAAATAAATAAGTAAAGTTTCATCAAAAAAGTATCTACAGATAAGTTATGGAAGCTTTTATTAATCCAAAATTAAGCTTTGTTTTTAAAATTTTGTAAATAATGCCTCTACGAAAATTTATTTATTGAATTTTAACAATTAAAAGAAAAATAAAAAAAATACATATTTAATTAATTTAATTATTCTACAGCTGGTTTTGGATTTAATTCTAATATAACACAGCTAGTGAGTAATAAAGCAAAGTAATAAAGCTGCAGAAAAATGTCCGAACATAAAAGTGAAGTACGACTTTGGGTCAGTTGGATAATGAACGCTGACTCTGAGTTTTAAATTTGGCAGAACACGAGTTCAATCCTTGGTATTTGCAGTTTCAAATAAATTATTTACGAATAATTATAAAGAAGAAATAATTCCAAAACCTCTGATGTTGGATATTTGGCAATACTCGAAACAGCTGTTCGGTCAGCCAAAATTTCAATTATTAAAATAATATAAGATGAATTTTTGTTGTTGTAGTTCACTAGCTTTTGAAATCTCTCTATTAAATACTACAGTTTCAACTAAAGTAAAAGTAGTCACTCTAAATAGTGCCACTAAATACTGACTCTAAATAGTGCCACTAAATAGTGACTCCAAATAGTCACTACTGTCATATTGGCATTAAAATTAAAATTTAATTTTATATACTTTTAAAATACAATGCTTTATATTAGCTGCCGTAACGAAAACTAACGTTTTCTCTCATTTTGTGCAATTTTGTCAGCATTTAAAGTTGAACTGAACTACTTGATATCTTAAAATATTTTATGAAAATTTCAATTTTCTATAAAAATGTTCCCCATTTGGAATTGGAAGTGAAATTGCATAAATATATGTACATCAGAAATTCATACGTGATATGAAAGTATTAAATATACATAACATATAGAGTAGAGGCAACTGAATAAAATCACAGTCAATACTATATGGCATAGTAACTTTAGGAACACACAAAGTGTAGAAATGCGTACAAATGTCAAAAATGAGAGGCAATTATTCTTAACATAACAAAAACGAACAAACTTAAAACATGACAGCTACATGACGTTTCTGTTTTCTAAATGCTGTTCTACTCGTGTATATTTTTATATTTTTAATTTTTCTTATGGATTCATTTCTGAGTCATTTTGTATAATATTTTCACAGTGCACGTGACATAAGTGCACAAAAGCACAGCAATGCTTTCATGATTGTTGTAATCATTGTGCAAAAAAAAGGAATTTTTTTCGAACTTACATGTCAGCAAAATTTTAGATTTCTTTTTGCTTTTCCTACAAATATTTTCACCCTTCAGATTCAATTTGCTACACCTCGATTATAACTGAATCTTCGTCCTCGCATGCAAATTTACCATAAAAATTGGTTCGTTTAAATGATTTTAGTGGCTTTAATTTTTATTACAAAAAACTTTTCTGCTTATTTTCATTTAAATTTAAAACTTTAATTTCGTAAAATTACTACTCACATTAAATCTATTTCGGTTTAATTACAAAATGCTTTTACATATGTTAAAGTGCAAATCATGCACAAACCATACACGGAACAGCTTACAGATATGTAAACACTCGTGTGTGCATGTACTCGCAAATATATGCAACCGGGTAATCACACAAATACGAGTACATAGGGGTCTGACCCCGTTTTTCGAAAATGTTTCATTAACGTTGTACGTACATACATGAGCGCCAAATTGATTGTGCACAATTTCGAAAATGGTGTTCGTGTCATAACAACAATTGCAGGAAATAATAGGTTAACTTTCATATTTCACAAACGATTTTGAATTTTAATGAAAATTAATTTTGCAAATATATTACGTAAACAACTTTCAACATTATTTTGAATATAAATTTCGTTTAAGCTTCGTTCTATATACAATATTAACAGTGAAACGATTCTATTTTGTAGATTATAGATACCCGTACGGTTAACAATGGGAACGTTTTAAATGTTATGGAAATGATTTTCAATTGCTTTCATTATATGAAACGTTTACCAGCGTTTATTTTATTTTTTAAGTGACAAATTTCTTTTTAATACTTTAACTTGCATAATCGTATTTTAAGTATAACGTGAGTACTAAGTGGTTACGTGGCTACTAAGTGAGTATATGGATACTCACTAAGCACCCACATTAAAGCGGGATGTTTATTTTTAATATTAATTATTAGACTTATCGAGACCTAAATCAAGACTTAGACTCGATTTGTTAGTTTATAAGTATTCTTTGGTAAGGTTGTATACAAGTTTATGCCACTCTTAGAATTTGTATGAATAAAAAAGTTAAATCATCCTCAATTAGTCAGCAAAACTAGATTTTT
>NC_051846.1:42388730-42400370 GCF_002237135.1 Teleopsis dalmanni
TTTTGACAAAAATTGGACACATGCAGATAAAATGAGTAGTAGAAACACTTTTTTTTTTTCAAAATTCATAGATGTCTATATCCTTAAACCTCGTTGTTGCGTAATGATAGTTGAGAGGCATATTTTGAATGTCTAATACTTGTGCTAAGTGTAGTGTAGCTGTGTAGCTGAAGTTGATCTTTCAATTTTTTTTTGTTAGTCACTATTCTTTAGTTAGTTTAATTTTAGTTTAGTTAAAAGCATCAACTTACAAAACTTGTAAGACTCACTCTAAGTCTTGTTTACTTTAACAAATTTTTTCACAGATATTATAAAACTAAGAAGTTTTATTACCTCTTCTGCGAAATGAAGTTAATTGAGTTGAGTACGCTGAATAGCTGTGGAATTAAGTTATAAAACCATAGAAACCCATTACTCAATCAAAGTCAAGCAGCTAAACTGGAAGATCGAAATCACATTCTACAGTTTCGGCTCTTAAATAAAGGAGTTTAAAGCTTTATTACGATCTTTGTAAACATTGCACGGTAGATATTCGTACGTATGAAGTGCAGTTAATGCAATAAATGCAACAAAATAATAAATTATTTAATTAGCAAATCTTTAATGGTCATTTTGTTAGTGTTTATTAGGCGAAAAATGCAGAGCATTTTCTGGTCTTAGCCGCGTTGCGGTGATCGGTCGGAGTAACAGCGAAAATGGCGTAAAATTTATGTATGCACAGTGATTCGGCGATTGGTACCACATTCGTTGCATGATCCACACCAACTTCAGACTTTATTTTGCGCTCTAATAATACAAATGTTTCGCTTTAGTTTTAAATTTAAATTAGTTTAATTATACACTGCAAAAAAGTAAAATCTTTTTTTTTTATGTAAATGAAATATTTATGATCTTCTTGGATTATAGATCATCTGCACTCAAGATTACAACATCTTCTTTCATATGAAATCTGATGTTTTTATTGTGTTTTCTTGAATCATATGTTTTATAAGATAAAAAGAATATATTTTCCTGACGATTGTAGCTTAGGTTACAATCGAGTTTTCTGTCACTGAGTTCACGAATGTCTGAACGGAAAGCCAAACAAAGTCAAATAAAATTTGGCAGCCAATCGGTTTCACAAGTCATACAGTATTTCACAAATCTTTTGAGAATGCGGAATAATCATATATCACTTCTTAATGAGCTGGAATAAATCAAATCCATTACTTTGTGGTGGGTTTTGGAACATCACCGATATAAAAACAACAAAGGACTGACTGCCTTCTTAAATAAGGAACTTAATGACAAATAGTTTGACCATTTTGTAATCCAGGTTGTGGAAAATCTTAATTTAAGAACTATAGTATAACTGTAAAGATTGATGAACTCTTCCATAGCATAAAAACTTATTTATCAGCCAACTCGAATGTGAGTAGCTTACATCTATTTAACCCGCGTACATTTATTTTTATGTATCTCATTAGACTGCTTGAAATGATATTTATCACTAATATAGCATAGACAAGATTAACATAGACAGTTTTTTGGAACATTTTTTATTCAAGAAAATTCTCTAAATAAAATATCGTCATCTAAAATTTTACGATAACAACCTTTGGAAAATAAATAAATAATAAACTTTGATGTTATAAATATTATCTGGGATTCAAAATTTCAAATACTACTATTTCTATTGTCCATTTCTCCCAGTGTGGCATAGGGTTTCAATAATTTTTCTAAATCTGAATTTATTTGGTTTTAATATCGAATACCACTACTTAATATGTTTTATGGTGTATAAAAATTAACGATGAGGAAATTCTTCTTGAGTGGAAAATTCTTTATAAAACTTTTGATAAGAATTAAAATTGATATAGCGGATATGCTACCTGCGACATGTCGTTAGAATGGGGTATGACACTCCAAATTAAAAAGTATTTAAAATATTTTCAAATACAAAATGTACAGAGCTGGGTAACCTATCACGATTTCATTCTACTAAATAGCATAGGTGCTTGAGACGTAATTATAACTTATAAGGGATTCAGACCGATAAAGGGTTGTAATGGCCAATTAAGGAAGTAACAATTAACCATAATTAATAATATTAATAATAAACAAATATAATGATATTAAGTATGTATTATGAACGAATTATTATTGTTTACTATATCCGACATTTAAATTTTACTTATATTATTATATATATTTTTATGCTACATTAAAAGTTTTATAGAATTTTCCATATATTATAAGGTTGTATATAATTTTATGTTACATTAAAATTTTGATTCCTTTTTCAATTGAAAAAATTTGACTAAAAATATTTATTACTATTTTAAAAATTTGAAAGTAATTTTTAATTCAAATAAAATTAAACAATTATTATATTGGACAAACAACATAAATCAAAAATTTCACATATGTGTATTTAAACAATTTAATATGAGCATTTATTTATCTTCAACTGCTCTCTCATATAATTTTTTCAAGTGTATTTTAAGTATACGTCACGAAATTGCTAATTGAAACATTTTCGTATAATTTTAGCGTCCATAATATTTTATGCTTCGGACGTAGGCTTTACGCACCGACTAACTATTTAAGTTACCTTCACTGATAATAAAATGTCTGTCCATTCATTCAACCATCAATCTACACTTGTGCGTTATAATACTAATATAACAACAACCATAGCAACAACAACAATAATAAATAACAAGAAAGAAAATGCATTAAATGAGCACGCCGCCAACAAACAACAGAAATCAGCAGCAGCACCAGTCGCAGCAGTCGCAGCAGCCGCAGTAAAGCAGCAGCAGCCGTGGACGAGGAGTTAATTTTGTGTGAATTTACAAGGTTAACCCCTTTCCTTTTTGATAATATACTAACAACCGTACATATATGCTTAAAATAGCAACAATGAAGTGGCAAAAGCAAAAATAAAAATATTCCAGCAATTTTGTTGTTGTAATTATTGGTGTGTTCAGTGTTCAATGTTCACTATTCGCTGGCAGTCTGCAGGCACAACAAAAACGCAAGTGAATTTGTATGAGAGGAAAAAAAGTTAGTAGCATTTCAAATGATGCCGGCATATGCGTTTTTGGCCTATTTTTCATTAATGTTTTACATATTTTAGTTAAATTAATTTGTTAAGATAAAATAAAAAAATAGTGATATTTATATGCAAATAAAATTTAAATAATGTTGTGAATGGTTTTGTTTAGCTTGAAACAGTGAAAAAATCAGTAGTTAATGTTTTTTTAATATTGTATGTATTATGCATGAGTAATTATTTTATTTATATCTACATATATTTTATTTGTGTTTTTTTTGTTGTTTTATATTTATTTATTTAATGTTTTTATTTATTTAATTTAATTTTATTTTATTAGCGGCTTACATAATTACAACACATGCTTTCGGCACGGTTTATGCAAATTTCCTTTATGCTTCGCCTGTGAAGAGGCAATAAAATTAGTAATTACGTATACGCCCGCGTACACCTCATCGAACCAATTAATCAAATATTCAATTCGATCAATTATTGCCATTGTTCGAACGTTGATCAATGCTTGTTTCATAAAAGAAGTTACTTTAAAATATTATTATTCGTGGTGTAGTTGTTATTACGGCGTGTGGTAAATTAAGTATGTTCAGTGCAAGCAAAAAAAAATATAAAAGTTGAGTTTTTGACATGATACCTGCGATGTTTTAATTAATGGGTGTTGATCCCCCAGCTGCCGGTGGTCGAGTTTTGTGTGTTTTCTATTGCAAAACACACTCCACACATCACACAAACAACAAAAATTAAATATTTTTTGAACGCTTCAAATTATAATTAAACTAACGTTGGTTGCTGTGCAGTTGAAGTTGTACTTTCTTCGCTTTAGCTAAAGGCTATCATGTCCACATTAATTTTTTCTACACTTGAAATAAATTTAAATATTAAAAAAAAACGACATAAATAAATTTATATATCAGTTATGCCCATAAAAAATTTTTTTTCATTTATTTTTTTTTTGCTAAATAAAAAGTGATATAATATCTGACATATATTCATTATCTTATTCGTAATAAAAGTTTTATTAATCACCGATTTCAATTTTGAGAAATAACCTGTTAGCACCTTCATTAAATATCACTGACTTATTTCATGTCCAAGAACATGAAATATCAAGTTCAACTGCTTTCAGTTTTAACTACTTTGACATTTAATAAATGCACTCAAAATCTGTATCTTTGATGAATGAAATTAAATGTGTATAAATGCAAAAGTTCATTTATGTTTTTTATATTTTTTGAATATATCAAATTTCATTCGAAAATTTCAATCTTGTCTCAGTCTCCATTCGAAACGCAATCTAATTTATTAGTTCCATTAATAAGCAAAATTTAAAGTTCAAAAACCAGAACTTTGCATAAATCTACTATTATTAAACGAAACCCCATTTTGTTGCTGATTGAACTATTTTGCTTATGTTTATTGATGTACGCTACAAACATATGCAGGTATATCAATCAAACAGATATGTCAAAAAAAAAAGCACAATTTGAAACTTGACCTTGTGTGGGGGGTTAACTGCAAGTATGCTTGTTGTATAGGGGATTCCTGTTCATTATACATGCAACGGGCAGCGATTCCGATGCCGACCTGGATTGTAAGAACTATAACTAGTTGTGTTGTTTTGTAGTCTAGGGTTGTGGCGCAATTGAAGCTCTTCAATCCTTCGATATAAAATCAAAATTAGTTAAAGAATATAAGGCAATTGGCAAGCGACCCCGGCTAGTTCACACCATTCTGAAGAGAATAAAAAAACTGACGGTTTCGGGCACCTTGGTGCTTCCTTAGATGTATCCTTTATGAATTCCGGTTAATGTTCTATAGAAATCGTTGAAAAAATAAATACTTACCTCTACTTTCTTCTGCTTGCTAATAGCAAATGGAACACAATCAAGTTATGTGTAACTTCAAAGCTACAAAACTGGAGAAGGCATAATAATCGACATCACAAAAATAGCACAGAATTTCTATTAATTGGTCTTTTTAGGTAATGTTAATTGTAAAAATTTTTGTGTGATGTCTTAAAACGCATTATCACTAGTATTACATGTAAATAAGTCAACTTTCATCAAGACTTCAGCCAATAATAAAAAAAAGTAATGACAGAAAACGTACTTGCAAGAAAAGGAGCGAGTTTACTTCATGTAAAGAGATAATTGTCCTACTTATAGGAAGAGATACAATCGACCTGAATTTTCTGATGTTACCGATATCCACTCATGATAATAATAATAGAACATTATGCCATCTAAATAACCGTAGGTGGTACATTATGGTTAAATATACGTATAAGGCGGAGTTGTGATGGAATTTAGGACTGACAATATTCTGAATATCATTAAGCTGCCACAATATTTAATAGAAAGTGTGAAGAAATGAAACCGCGTGCGAATGACTAGCAAAGAAACTAAGGCTATGTTGATTGCATAAAATATATTCAACCGATATTAATGCATTTAATGCAACGAATATATTCTCAACATACCTTTTACACTTCAATTTTCGTATTTTCTGTTGGGAATATTAGTGATCCGCTACGATATTTAACAGAAAGTGTGAAACCCATGCAACCTATAGAGATATGTTTATAACAGGATAAATAAGAAGGAAATAAAGCTTCTGTTGCACTTAGAAGGCTTTAACATCGTCTTGAATTATACCAAACATTGCTACATTATGCTGTACTATACTAAGCGCATTTGAAAGGTGTAGGAAGATTTCGATGTTAAGGCATACCTGTCGATTGAGGTAACTAAAATTCAGTAGGCTTCACACAACACTGATTGGAGTATAAATGTTAATAAGTTTTACTTGCGGCACCTGATCGGATGCGTAAATCTATTACCATAGAGACTAGGACCAATAGCTTCAGCTGTCCTCACGAATTGAGGTTGGCGCCATGAGTGGGAGTATCGTAGTGACAATGGTTAAAATCTAAAGTTACAAAAAGGTCTTGAATGTATTTAAATATTACTTTCATTCGATGTGGAGTTGCATTTGACAACTGAATACTGTGGCCCGAATAATAGCAGAGGTGTAACATGCAACACCCACCCTTCCATATAAAAGTTTCATAAAAAATTGTTCATTATCATTAAAAAAAACTTTTTACTCTTAATAGAGTACTATAACACCCATGTAACATCTGTACATGGGGGTGGGTATCCCCCATACAAAATTTTCATAAATAATTGCTCATTATTATTACAAAAAACTTTTTATTCTTATTAGAGTACTATATACCTAGTATAAATGTTTATTACTTACTAACAATTAAACATTATGCGACAAATGGAAATGATCAAGCAATCATATCTCATAAGCTAGGATCTAGTTCAGGTGAGCCCTTCTTGATGTCTTAACATTTTCTATATGTAGATTTTACTGTTTTTAAGATGTATAGTGTTTTATTAGTTTCCGTACTGCCAACTAATTTGAATTTGTTCCTATTTATTATTCATTCAATTAACATATTAAACTGAGCAAGTTTTTTAAGCAACTTTTTTGTTATATTTATTTTTTTTTAGTTTTTGTTAATGTTAAGTTGCTCCTATTATGTAAGTCATATAGTCGAGCTAGAATAATTTTTGGAATTCACTGCAAAAACACGTAAATTCACTGATCGTGTCACCTCATCTTGACGTAAATCGTAAATAGTTGGATATGAAATTCCTTAAATGACGTATGGCGCAAATATTTGTAAATTTTTTACATTAAATTAAATTGAATTACATTGATTCCAAATGTTTCCGTCTCTCAGACGTGTTTAATGACATTTAATTTCGGTTTACCAGTTCGGTTTTTTTGCAACTGTTGTTGACCTTTTCATCGTCAGCAGTGAAGAAAAGAAGCCCAAGCAACAATGGAGATAATGGCAGAAATATGAAAAAGTCGATATATGGAAAATATTTATCATTTTACATTCTCTTCTACTCCTCAGCATTATGGAAATATGCACTCACGTGTTTATTGGCTGCATTCAGGCATTGTTTCCTGCAAGCAGCCTCATTTCTATATTTTGCAGTGATAACCAAACAAAAGCCAAAGAGACACTTGATCAGACCTACAGATAGTGAGATAGTGAGCCGATCATTTAAGCAAATAGACAGACATTGTGTTAAATTATGCGCGCCGCTCTTCTCTACTGCATAAGACGAACTTATATGTATTAAACTTGTTGCGGCGAACCAGTTGCAAACAAAATTCAAACGAAAAACCACAAATATCGTCGATTGCTGATCGTGGATCGTTGATCGTCGTATTCACTTTTAGTTAACTTGGTCTAAACTTTAAAAGCCAACGCTGCGATCGCTTCCAACGGAAATCGCTATTTTTGCTCAGTTGAATTGGTTTTGGTAACGAAAAGCGAGAGGAACAGTTTTTGCGTGAAGTTTTTCTCAAGCATTTGTCGTGGTCTAAGCATTAAGACGGTAAACGTTGAGGCGATCGGTTGTGCGATCATTTGAGCTGATCTTGCATTTCTGTTTCTGTTTTTGTTTTGTTGTTTTTGTTATTGTTGTTGTTATTGCTGGTATTTACGCGCAGTTTTTTCCTTTGGTGTTTTTATATCTTTCGAATTTTTTGTTCAATAAAAATTGTGCAATTCAAGTACGAAATTTTAAGTGCAGTGAAGTAACTAAAATAAAAGCGAAAATAATAAATTTTTTTCTTAATTTCTGTTTTTTTTTTCTGTTAAAAATTATTACAAAATTGAAGTGTACAAATTGAATTTAGCAAATTTATTCATTATTCAATAAATATATAATATAAATTTTTTTCAGTTTTAAGTTATAAAACAAAACAGTAAAAAAAAAAATCGAAAATTCAAAATATTAGTCAAAAATCATCTGAGTAATTGCATAAAATATTTCGTTCAATATAAAGCTGAGATCTGCAAAATTCCATTACGTTTGGTAATCATTTGGATACGCACCTATGCTTTGAATACTTCTACAATTTTGGCAATTCATCATTATTACCATTATTATTACCATTATTAGCATCGACAGAAATAACAACAGACAGTTTCAGCAACCCGATAGATTAGCAGCGTCGAAAGAGATACATTGGTGACGGCTCAAAGGTGTGTTACAGTTTTCATAGTTCATATATTGTTGTAATTTTTTAAATTTTTTTTTTGACTTTATATTATTATAAATATTATTGATACGTTTTGATGTCTTTATATGTTTATATGCCTTTACACCTTCTACAATGAGATAGGTGAATCAGTACTTCAGTGCTTTTTGTTATGCAATTTGTGGGTAAATTATCTATTGTTTGTTGTTGTATGCTCGACTTATAATAAAGGCAATTAAATTGTAATTTGTGACATTTACAGTAAATCAGAAACCGGAAGTTAACATTTCAATTTCAAAGTAAATAAAAGAGACAAGGATTTTATGAATACTAAGAAGTATAAGCTAAGGAAGTGCAAGACAAAGAAAAAGTTGTTAAATGGTTAGATAAATTCACATGTTAAAACTTCTATAATAAAATGCCCAACTTTGCTAATTTAATACAAGGATTATAGATTGAAAATAATTCAGGACTAAGACCCAATCAGTAAATTTTAAATATAATAAATATTATTGGATAAATGGATAAATTCAGAAATGCTTAACTTTCCTGAATTGTAAAGGATTCAGGACTGAGAGCCAATCAGTAAATTTTAAATATAATAAATATTATTGGAAAAATTCATAAATTCAGAACTGCTTAACTTTCCTGAATTGTAAAGGATTCAGGACTGAGAGCCAATCAGTAAATTTTAAATATAATAAATATTATTGGAAAAATTCACATGTTAATAAATGAAGAAGTTTTAGGACCTAGACCCAACAAGAAAAGTTTAAATATATTCAATGTTATTAGATAAACTCACACATTTAAGGTATAGTTAAAGATTGAAGAGGTTCTAGAACCAAAAAGTAAAGTTTAAACGTAATTAATATTATTAGATAGATTTATTCATACGATTAAGTTATAGTAAAGTGTTGAAGAGGATTCAGGACCAACAAGTTAAACTTAAAAATAATTAATGTTTTTCGATAAATTCACATGTTAAAGGCTGAAGAGGTTTTAGGAGTTAGGCCCAACAAGTTAAGTTTAAATATAATTAATGTTATTGAATAGATTCACATACACATGTTGAAGGTTTAGTAAAAAATTAAAGAGGTTTCAAAACCAATTAATAAAGTGTAAACATAATTAAATATTTACACATTAAACGTATAGTGAAAGGTTGCAGAGGTTGCAGGACTTAGACCTAACAAAAAAAGTTTAAATATGGATTGTTTTACGATTTAGGCGCAACATCTGTAGTTTAAATATAATTAATTAATATTATTAGATAGATTCATACGTTTAAAGTATAGCTATTATAACTTATAAGGTAAAGATTGAAGAGAATTTAGAACTTAGATGGCACAAGTTGAGTTTAAAAATAATTAATATTGTTATATCTTTATGTTCAATAATTTATATTCAATAAATAAAAATTTAATGCTATTAACATTATAAATTAGATTCCCATGTTAAAGGTATTGTAAAAGATTAAAGACATCTTAGTTACGATAACATTTTCTTTTTCCAAAGTTTTAATAACTTGTGTACCGTAATTATTCGCGTCATATTTATTTTCTAAGTGGGATGCCTGTCATGAGTATTACCTAATATATTATCTATTTTTGCTTACATATTTTGAGGATTTTTTATCAAATTTACTATCAAACTCACAACACCCAACTAAAGTAGCTTACATTTTTCTAGATGACTTAAAATATGACTGAAGCAGTTTAATTGAAATCTTGAAACTATTACTGAATTTGTGCTATACTGAGTCTATTTGAATCTTAGTATGCGTCGATAGTCACAAAATTCGCCAGCTTTAAATATATATTCATCAATGTGACTGATAGTGTCTACGGCCATAGACCATAAAGTTATGAAAAAAACGTAGCATTCCTTGAATCCTTGTTTTAGATGGTAACAACAACTATCGAGTCTAACAGTCTTTTTATCTCATTAAAAGACATTTTAGATTTTTCATGTTATATAAATAGATCTTAAGTAAGTCATAAAAAAAAGGCGACACAATATCAGCATCATTAAGATAGTATCATTGATATGGTATCACCGAAATGGTATCATTTAGATAGTATCATTGATGTGGTATTATTGAGATAGTAACACTGAGATGGTATCATTGAGATGCTATCATTGAGATGTTATCATGGAGATGGTATCATTGAGATGCTATCATTAAGACCGTATCATTGAGATGATATCATTGAGATGCTATCATTGAATGGTATCGTTTAGATGACATAATTTATTTGGTATTATTTCGATAGAAAAAGGAGACATTTTTACCAACTCCTCCAAAATCAGTTATTTTAAAATAGTATAAGAACTGAATATAGCAACTCAAATAATGGGAGCAATTACACAATATGGCAGCCTCATCTATTTCAACTTATGACTTCTCAAGTATTCCAAGTTGAAGTCCGAGTTCTTAATATTATTACTGTAAGTCCCTAATTTTAAATTTTTTGTTATTGAAAAAGTTATTTCAAAAATTGTTTTTAGGATATTCAAAATCCTTTCGATATAGTTATTATTTATACATAATCAAAATATATAAATATAATTATTGAGATCTATATAAAAATTTATTTTGTTGGAATATACAATGATTCCACTGTATACTAATTACTGATATTAGTAATCTGATCGGGTCAATATAGCAGATTGTGGAAACTGTTATGTTAATTTATCTGTATAATTCTTTATGTTTGACTCAATAAAGACATATTATTGGGTTTCTACCTCAAATATATTCAATATACTTATATTTACAAATAGTTTATTTGATAGTTTATTTAACTATTTGAAATATTGACACTTTCTTGACAGTCATTTGTTTCGTTTAATTCTGCTTAGTCAATGATGTTTAACTCTAACTAACATGAAACAACACTAATTACACAATTAGTTGTTGGACTTTTCGTACTCATATAAGAATTAATCTGTTCTCCCATTCAAACATAGGTTAATTAAGCGTTTCATTAACTATTAAATTAAATTTCATTGCATTGTATCAATTAACTGCTAAATTGCAATGCTTTGCATTGTATTAGTTAAAATAATTAAGATTATACGTAAATGTTATACTCTTAAATAAGTTATAATCGAACATAATTAAACTGGCATTTACATCTAGATGTTAATTAAGACAAAATTGAAATAAGCACCATATATATTGGATAAATTTACTTAATTAATGATTAAATTAAGGTTTAAGTTAAAGTATAGTTACTCAAAGTACAGTTTACTGTAAATTGTTATGGTTTAGCTATTTGAGTGGAACATTTTCTATAAAAGATTTAATACAAAGCACTTTATGTGGTGTTTCAAATTTTTTTTTAAAGACACTCAGCGTACAGTCAAGCATATAAAAATATATTCAGTGAACAGATTTGTTATATATAATCTTGCTAACAGATAATAGGTGGATAAAAAGTCATGCTAAGAATACGATTATTGCCTTTGATGACTTTTGAAGATGGAAGTACTCTATCGAATCTGTCTTG
>NC_051846.1:42400470-42410754 GCF_002237135.1 Teleopsis dalmanni
TCTACAACGGCACACAAATAAGAGCTGCGACGATAGCATAGGCACCTGGGGCAAGTTTTACTGGTGAAAAGCATTTTTTGCTCTGCGGCATGCCTTGTGCGACATGTTTTAAACTTTTAATTTTGTAGAATAATTTCCAAAGGATATATCTTACAAAAAAAAAAAAACAAAGAGCATCTACTCTTGATATCGCACAATAGAAAAATATTGCTTAAGAGTGTGTGTATATATTTCTTAATAATGCATTAGAAAAGTTTTACGTTTCTATTAAGCATTGCTTTCTTTTATAAGCAACTATAGTAGTATTTACTGGGTGAAAGTATTTAGTCTAGATAACAAAATAATATAATTTCTACATTAAAGAAAAATCAATTCAATTGACTGGATTTCAGGAGCAATAGTAAAACAGACAGAATAATTATTAGTAGACTGTTCGTACTCTAAATTGTCAGTTTTGTTTAAGTAATTTAATGATTCAGCAGCAGTTTTATTAAATAAGTTAATTCATAAAATAAAAAATTATATCAAAAATTTAAAATATCAATTTTTCATATACAAACATAATGGTTGACAACATAAAATTTATAGAGCGATTATCTAAAATATATTTTTTAATTCAGACTTAAATACTGAAATAATACTCTAACATAAACCAGTCACACTTCTTCTACATTAAGTTTGTATTATTTGAAACTTGGATTTATAAATTTAAAATAAGTTTTGTATAACTAATAATAATTACAAACTACATATAATTTATCTTACAAAGCGTACATTCAACACAAAAAGTATTCTGAATTATTAAATACAATACAAAAAAATTTTCTACTACAATTTATTTGTGCTCCAAGAACTGAAAAAATACCAGGTGTTGTCAAGCCTGGAATAAAGTACCTGTTCTATCACATTTGTTTAATTTTTTACAAATAAACTTTTGCACAACGATAGTTCTGTACCATCGCAGAACACTCAAAAGCATAATTACAATAACAGCCGAGGTGGACATACAGATCGCATTCCAAAATTGGCAAAGGTAACACAGTACTTACTATAAAATTGACTATAAAAACAGTATCTTCCACACGGCAATTTCAAATTATTAATTCCTACCATTTTTAAACATAATGTATTTGTCCACTATCTATTTATATTTGTCTACCATCTGTGAAAAGATGGTATATATAATAGTATACAACTAAATCATGATTAGTTGTATACCTTAACTCAAAATATAAAAACAAAATCATCATGAAGCTTAAATGCATTTCTAATAAATATTGAAAACATGTGATCGATGTCAACAAATGATACCGTAAAAACTGGTTAAAGATACTATCGGGTGAATAAGGTGAACTTTACACAATAAAGCGACACATACACAGATATCCACAATGCTCAGATTCATCTTCATAAAACCTGTTTAAAGGAAACAACGAAACTCTTTAGGAAACTACAAATCCTATGGTTAGAGATCGTAATAGGTGGAAATCTTATTTTGGTAAATGAGGTTTATTTGTTTCCGTAAATAAACTTTTTTCAGATGAATATGATCTTATAAAAAACAAAACGTAATTATATTTAAAAGCAGTATTTAAAAAAATGACACCAAAAATTTATAAAGGAAACAGTAAATCAATCCATAAAACATTTATAGCCACTGCCCATTATTGGTAAATAAATGTAAAGCCTGGTCAGCTAAAAGTATTTAGAGAATAGTTTTCATATTTAGAGTTGCTGAAACAATGCATACTATGAGTTTAGAATAGGTTAGATTAAACTAGTTAAAACCAAGATCCTAAGCATAGTCTCGCAATTCCTTATTGATATCTATTGGAGACAGGGTTGAGAGAATTACTGACATTCCTATATGTCCATTACTATTATAGTTCAATCTCTCAATTTAAATTTATATAAATATTTCTACGTATCACATAAAACGTAGATATATACACGTATATCTAAATAGATTTTATATAGATGTTTCTACTAACTATATCATGTATCCATATATCCATATTCAGATAACAGCAGTGGATAACCAGTAGATAAAAAAGTACTGCAACAAAAAGTATAAGTTTTGTGAATGCTGAATTCAAGAATTCAAGATACAGCTAATATTCCATCACGACCTACTCTCTTAACTCTCTTTTTCTATTCCTAATTCATAAAATTAATTGTTTGATATAAATTTTAATAATTATTTTATATATAATTCCTTTTAGATTGGAGTTCTTTCAAACATGGATAAACAATGGCGAACCAATTGTTTACTGGCTTTCTGGATTTTATTTTACTCAATCTTTCATAACGGGTGTCTTACAAAATTATTCCAGAAAAAATCATTTCCAAATTGATATGATAGAAATAAATTTCGAAGTTACCAAATTTGAAATGGAAGCTGAAAGCTCTCCATCATTGGGTGCTTATATTAGAGTAAGTTTAGATTTAAATGTGCAATATGAAAACAAAATAGATCAACTGAAAACAAAATTATATAATTACACTAAAATATAATTATTATCATTCCTTCAAATGCTTACACTTCCTATTAAAGGAACAAAAGTCTATAAATGACGAGACTAAATTTTTTCATGTAAGACAAGACAGTTTAATAAACAACTAAAAACTTATTGCAATTTCTATTAATTAAATTAAAAACAATTTAGTATATTTTTTTTTAATTTCCTTCATCGTTATCAAACAGGGTCTCTTTTTGGAAGGAGCACGTTGGAATCGAAATTTACAAATGATTGATGAATCCTATCCTAAAATTTTATTTGATACAATTCCAGTTATATTCTTCCGTCCCTCACTAAAAAAATTAGACCATGCAGAAGTAGAGATTAACTTACAACAAATATACGACTGTCCGGTGTATAAAACCAGTGAACGCCGTGGTGTGCTCTCCACAACTGGGCACTCCACCAACTTCGTTATGTATATGCAACTTAACTGCACAATGATTCCAACGCACTGGATTAATCGCGGTACTGCAAGTCTCTGTCAATTGGATGACTGAAAACTCTATTGTGCGATTTTCAAAACAAATTATTAAGTTGTGATATATTTTATGATTACATTCTGTTAAAATTAATATTATATTTTTATACTTATTTTTTGAATAAATCGAAAAAAATTTTCAAAGTAAACTCTTGAACAAGTTGTATTATAGCAAAAAGAGATTCACTATGATCGCAATGCTTTGCTCACTAAAAACCTAGGCTCATACTTTATTGTAATTCTAGTTGTAAATATTTATATTAATTTTATTTGTTTGATTTAAAAGGTATATGACTTAAAACATAACTTAAAAAGGAAACAACCACAACTTAAGCTCAAAGTTTTATAGAATTAATAATTAAAAAACGATATAGGTAAGTTAATCTTTTCAAGCCTGGCGACTTAATGTTTACGTCTAAAGTTATAATCGAAACAGACCAATGATGTTTAATACTTCCACAGAAAATTAGACGATCTAGAAGCTAGTACTTCCACTCTATTTCTGGAAATAACGTTTTTATCGTTCATATGTGTTTATTTCTCCAACAAAAGTCACATTGTAACACTCTATAAACATTCTTAAATTAATATTTTCGATATATATGTTATATGATGATTATTAAACAGTGCATTTTTAAAGCGCATCACTAACTGTTGAATCATTTTTGGACATTTTTTACTACTAACTTGACTAACTTTTTTGAACAGAACTTGAGCACTCGAGGTATTTTCAAAACCCCTCTTTACGCCTTGACTGGATTATTGTTTATCACTTCATAATATTATTCATCTCATAATAGAATAAGGAGATAAAGTAAAACTCATAAGCTCCGGATATACAAACATTTTGCGTTCACAAACATTTTGGATGTTAATTTTTCAACGTTGTCTAGTAAAAAGATAATGCTAGACAACATGCCTTAAATGCCGTGTTATAGAAAATAGACCCTATATGTTTAATATTTACATTGTAGCTTTAATTATAATATTAACAATTTTCGTAATTAAAATTTATTTTACGTATAATGTCTTGCAAAAATTATATCATATTTCGTATATGAAAATGTTATTTATTTGAAATAATTAATGTGAAATATATTATTTTTAATTAAACAAATAAATTAAGCATTATAAGCAAATTTATTTATAGACAATTACTTTATGCTAAACTCTTTAATGATACTAAAAATAGCTTCACTTAAAACACTTCAAAACAAATATCTTGAGTGTTTGAATGTGGCTCTCATCTGTCTACCATATAAGACTTCCGCCAGTAATTAGAGCTGTTAACTCCCATTGAACTACCCACACGTAAATCTTAAGCGTTAAAATCGTTTAAGATACAAAAGTCGAAATGTAAATTTATACAAAATAAATTTAGCATTGTATAGATATTTGCTTACTTTCGATTTTTGTCTACCATATTTGCTTATTGTAATACAAATGGTAAGTCGTTGTTAAGAGGAACAACAGTTGAAGCAGTAAAATATCTAACATCATTGAGTAAATACTTCTTCATGTGAATAAATACAGCACGTGAACGATATCTGAAGATGCGTTCAAGTGAAATATATGTGTACGTCGATTGCTAGCAAATGGCAAAATAAGTACAGAAAAAAACAGGTTTATAAAATAACAATTATTTTAGCAGAAATAAATGCTTTATAAGAATACTTCCGAGCAGAATTTATAGGTAAATATTTTTAGTATAAATACTGTAAATGCTCTGTGATTGAAACATATCAAACACAGACTTTAACGCATAAACACAAACGGATTTTTAAAATGGTTAGCATATTTTAATCAATTTAAAAATAAAATTGGATAAATATTTAAATATAAATAATTTTGT
Source organism: Teleopsis dalmanni (assembly GCF_002237135.1). Taxonomy (NCBI): domain Eukaryota; kingdom Metazoa; phylum Arthropoda; class Insecta; order Diptera; family Diopsidae; genus Teleopsis; species Teleopsis dalmanni. The sequence goes on from NC_051846.1 coordinate 42,405,323, forward strand.
TTACAGAGGTTGTTTATAATTGCCTTTGCTTTGGTGGCCGTAACATCCGCTGCTTCGATATCAAATGAATATCTTGCGCCAGTCGCAGATAACAATTTACCAAATCAAGAATATTTACCACCTACTGAGGAAGAACAATCAAAGCTGGCTGATGATGGATATCGTTATAAAGTTGTACGAAAACTAAGACTTAGACACCGTCGTGATGTTAGTGAACTACCTGCCAATGATTATTTACCACCCACCGAAGAAGCGCAAGACGCACCAGTTGCAGTTGAAACTCCAGTTGAAGACACCGTAAAGGCTGAAGATGGTTATCGTTATAAAGTAGTACGTCGTTTGAAATATCGTCATCGTCGCGATGTCAACGAACTACCAGCTAATGATTATTTACCACCTACCGAAGAAGCACAGGACGCACCACTTGTAGAAGAAGCTCCAGTTGAAGACACAGTTAAAGGTGTTGATGGTTATCGCTACAAGGTAGTACGTCGTTTGAAATACCGTCATCGTCGCGATGTTAATGAACTCCCTGCTAATGACTATTTACCACCCACCGAAGGAGCGCAAGATGCACCAATTGCAATTGAAGCTCCAGTTGAAGACACATTTAAAGCTGATGATGGTTATCGTTACAAAGTCGTACGTCGTTTAAGATATCGTCATCGTCGCGATGTCAACGAACTACCAGCTAATGATTATTTACCACCTACCGAAGAATCACAAGACGTACCAGTTGTAGATGAAGCTCCAGTTGAAGATACTGTTAAAGCTGCCGATGGTTATCGTTACAAAGTCGTACGTCGTTTGAAATACCGTCATCGTCGTGATGTTAATGAGCTCCCTGCTAATGATTATTTACCACCCACCGAAGAAGCACAAGAAGCACCAGTTGCAGTCGAAGCTCCAGTTGAAGATACAATAAAAGCTGATGATGGTTATCGTTACAAAGTTGTACGTCGTTTGAAATATCGTCATCGTCGCGATGTCAACGAACTACCAGCTAATGATTATTTACCACCTACCGAAGAATCACAAGATGCACCAGTTGTAGATGAAGCTCCAGTTGAAGATACTGTTAAAGCAGCCGATGGTTATCGTTACAAAGTCGTTCGCCGTTTGAAATACCGTCATCGCCGCGATGTCAATGAACTTCCTGCTAATGATTATTTACCACCTACAGAAGAATCACAGGACGCACCAGTTGTAGATGAAGCTCCAGTTGAAGATACTGTTAAAGCAGCTGATGGTTATCGTTACAAGGTAGTACGTCGGTTGAAATATCGTCATCGTCGTGATGTCAATGAACTTCCAGCCAATGATTATTTACCACCAACAATAGAAGCACAAGACCAAGAAGTTGCTGTACAGAATCCCGAAGAGACTGCAGTTTTAGCTAAAGATGGCTATCGGTATAAAACTCTTCGTCGTTTAAAATATCGTCGTCATTGAAGCATAGGAAATTTAATACTCAAACAAATCTCATAGTTTAAATACAATATAAAACGAAAATATAGTATACACTGGAAAAAAAATAAAAATCTGATATAAAACATTTAATATTTTTTATTTCGGTTTAGCAAGTTTTTGTTAAACACTCAATGGTAATATGTTATACAGAAGTGTGGAAAGCTTTTCTTATCAATAACTGCTCTTATCTAATCAAGATTCGTTAAAAATATTCGTTAAAAAATGTAATGGGAGTGACTCCACTTTTGTTGGCGAAATTTAGTTGAAAAACGACTTTTGTGCTTTCATATTGAAATTTACGAACGAATTAAAGTAAATTAAGTTTTTCATTTTAAAAAATATATATAATTTATTAAACGAAATATAAATCGAAATGAAGCTGCTTAGAAATAGCTCAACATATTTGGTGATCTTCTTGAGTATGTAAAAATTGTTTTAAAAAATAATTAATAAGTGAAACATTTACAAATAATATTATGAGAATTCATCACATTTAATTTTAAATTGAAAATTTACGTGTGTGCATATTGCTACGAACTTATTACAAAACTTAACATAGTTTCATTGCTTATCAGCATTTGGTTTATTTACTTATGATAAGAAATTACTCATAACATTAAAAAAACTGGCATGAATCAGATTCCAGGTGAATTCATGAAATTTTTACAATGGGAACATCTAAAATTTCTTAAATAAAGTATATAAAAAATTTAAAATTTTATAAATAAATGAGGAAATGTATATATACAATACTTAACAAAATGTACTAATTGAAAATTATTAATAAATTATTAATAATTGTCTAGATTATAGATAAAATTATATTCATGAGTGTATTTATGTGCTATAACTAATTTAATTTAACCACTGTTATGTATTTTATGATGTCACAATATTGTAGTGAGAGTGTATTGATAAATTTTTAAAACTATTAATTTTCTATACATTTGGCGATCCAACATAACAATATAATTTTATCCTTGTATCATCATCAATTACACAATGTGAACCATATATTAATTAAACCTAACATGCATACGGCTTATATACCCATGCTTTCTGAATTAATATTAATATTAAAAATGCGTAGACAGAGCTTTTGTAGAGAAATTTTTATAAACCCAACTACACTAATCAGTTTTGTGCTGCTAACATAAGGCATTGTATTTTTATTATAATTTTATTGGAAACTAGTACAATAGCTAAACTATAACATTAACATGACCAATATGTGACCATACTGCAAATACCTGGTGTCAAAAAGTCTTGTTTACATTGGACGATACCATGTATTTATTTAAAGTGTTTGTATAATTTTTTTGTTATGAACCCAGCAGTTTTTAGTGATATCAATTTCAGAAGAATCACAATGGCATCGATGCTTTACTCATGCTTTAAGCAACTTTGAGGAATCAAATTGGGGAATATGGGAATATTTTGTAAAAATTTTAAAAATGTTTGCATAATCACTGATGCATCGATTCTTTACTCTGCTAGGAACCTCCATAGTCGTGTATTATTCTTGACCGCGTAGAGTAGCTTTCAGCAATCAGCGTATTGCTGTCTCCATTGAGTATTATTATAACAGTAGATTCTTTCTCATCCTATTATTCTGTTAAAGGCTTCTAGGAACCTTCATAGTCGTGTATCATTCTTGATCGCGTAGAGTAGCTTTCATCAATCAACATATTGCTGTCTCCATTGAGTATTATTACAAAACAGTAGATCGTTTCTCATTGTATTGTTTATCATCCTATTCCAAGATTCCGAGATTTTTATCAGCGAATATCGAACTAAATATATTTCCATTCCGCATATCTTTATCCATTGAAGCTGTTTAGTTAAGCTGTTTGCTTACCTATGCCAATTTTGAATCATTATAGAATCATGCTGTATATATTGAAGCAACCCATAAATCGTTATTGCACCCACAATGTCAATAATTTGTTTCTTAAAATCATTTAATATGCACAAGGCTTTATCTTTAAAAATTTTTATACACTATGAGTATTCATATATTATCTTAATCCAATTAAATTTATTTTATACCCAGAACTCATAAATATACCTACATTTTATTCACTTTAAAAAACTTTTACAATCAAAATATAATTAACATTAAACTTAATGTCAAAGAGGAACTATGAGTGCAAATATTAAAATTCATAGCCAAAGTCTACAGATACACTAATACGTAACTTCATCAAACAAAGCTCATCCATTATTGCAATGCTAGGTTGCAAAAATCAAAATCAAAAACTAAAAATTATTTTATTTGAAATCTCATAAGAGCACACCACGTAACTGACAAAAAAAAATGCTACTAACATATACATATACATGTACATAAAAAAATCAACAGTGGCGTTTGCATAATATGTAAAATATATTTAAAATAAATTATTTATACAATAACTAACCATATTAAAATTTTTGATAAAATGGTTTTTTGGTTCATAAATTATTAAAAAAAATAATAATAATTATCACTTAAATTGGGATAGAAACCGCCACTGCATCTTTTTGCAAAGCAAGCTATGTCAGCGGGAGCGTATAATAAACTCACATACCATATTTCTAAGTAGTCCAACATCATTTCAATTTTTAATGGACATCGATGCAACTCAACACTGTGAACTCAACATCGACATCAGTAAAAATTCACTTTAATTCAAAATATGCAACCGGAAGCACGATACCATAATCCGCCAAATGTTTTTACCACAACGAATAGTGTTTAATGCACATACATAACCGGGAATGATGCATAGTCTACAACCGCGTTTTTTTTCTTTTTTCTATTTCTATTTCTTTTTGGAGAGATTTTAGTACTTTCGTTTTATAACAGTGCCGGATGTTGTGTCCGTTGTATTTGAAGTTGTTAGCTTGTTTTTGTTGTGGCGGTTGTTATTGTAGTTATTGTTGCTTTTGTTGTCTTTGCTGCCTTTGTTACTATTTTTGTTATTTTGTTTTTGCTGTTTTTGTTTTTATTTTGAAAATTTATTCACATTTGATGGACGGATTTTAGTTAAAGTTTATTACTGCGGATTATATTGAGTTTAGTTTGGATGCATTTTGGAATTTTTAGATTTATTTCATGATGACTTTTTTCTTTATTTCAATTCACTTAATAAAATTTATCTTCCTTCTACTACTGTAGTGGCATTAAGTTATATCATCTCCACTGTATTTACAGGTGCATTTTATACAAAATTAGCATTATTTGTTATTTACTGTGATGGTTATGTTTGCTGTAAAAGTTGCCCATAAAAATTTATATATGAATTTTTATTATTATTTCTCTGTTAAATAAAGCTTTTAAATAATTCAATTAGTGTGAAGTTCTTGTTTTACATTCCAATCCAAAAACAAAAAAAAAACATTAAACTTACAAAATAGTTTGTTTATTGAAAATAATTTCAAACGATTTACTTTAAGACCGAAAAGCTTTCGGAAATTCTCATTTAATTCGCGCTCTGTATATTTTTCGATATTTTAAGTTTATGTATTTTGGCAGCACTGTCCTTAATTACTATGCCAAAAATGAGCGCGATCTGTCAGACAGTTCGTTTACGGCAGCTGTTGAAACCAGTTCACCTCAGTATTGCGTTGCGAAAAAAACAATGGAAAAAAATATTGAACAAAGAGTTTGCATCAAATTTTGTGTTTCGAACGAAATTTCGTGTGCAGAATCGTTGCGAATGCTACAAAAGGCTTATGGGGAATCAGTTTTATCGAAAACTCAAGTTTATGAGTGGTACAAAGCCTTTCAGGACGGTCGTACGACCGTCGAAGACATTTCGCAACGCACTACTGAGGTGAACTGGTTTCAACAGCTGCCGTAAACGAACTGTCTGACAGATCGAGCTCATTTTTGGCATAGTAATTAAGGACAGTGCTGCCAAACTACATAAACTTAAAATATCGAAAAATATACAGCGCGCGAATTTTAAATGAGAATT
>NC_051846.1:42410854-42416172 GCF_002237135.1 Teleopsis dalmanni
TACTGAAGGAAAAAACTGAGAATAATCTAAAAACTGTTTAATAATAACAAAAATCACTTAAAGAAGATAATATTTATTTTTAAAGAATTAACATTAAATCTATTTTATATAATATAGATATAAAATAATTCAATATTTACTTGTTATTGAATTGTTATTGAATAAATAAAAATATAATAATAATATATTATTAAAAATAGCTCCACTTTAACCTTTTTAGAAGCATTATTAGAATAGTTTAGTCAATAAGTGAAACAAAGAAAAGTAGTATAGTAAGTGATCAAGTCCTTTTACAAATGGATGATTCTTTGATCTCGTCAACTTCGAATTTTGACTAAATTTTTTATTTTTGAAGATTTGAAGGAAAAGTTAACCAACGGTATAAAAGATAGTTAAATTCCCAAATATTTTAACAAATAGTTCAAAACAATAATGGATTGAAGGATATCATTAAAATTTATTTTAAAATTCTTATAGTAATATTTTAAGCAAAGAATTTCTGAACATTTATGACTTGCTTATTTACATATTAAGAGCATGATAGTTATCGGTCAGTCATAGAGGGATTGATGACCTTATAAAAAAATTTTCTCTACAATAGTTCCAGTGTTGTTTCATTATTCTGTGATAGCAATTATGTTTCTGCGCCATACAGAAGCACATGTTGGATGAGCGGCTTATAGAGGGTAAGTTTTATTGAACGAGAGAGATCGCACTATATTTTAATTGTTACTCAACTTATAGTAGCATTTTTTGGCAATCGTAATTTTTTATCTAATCTTTAAGCTGACATCGTTGTTGTTAGTAATAATGGTGCCAAGATAGATGATATCCTTAACTTACATTGTAGCCAATAGCTGATATATAAATTGTTTTGCTTTCATTTATTGCTTAACCTATTTTTGATAGCAGCAAGACCACAGTAGTATTATGTTTATTCAAATTGTCTGTTTTAGGTGGAGCATTTCACTATTCATTTTAAGAAGAAATGCTAGAATTGTCGTTTTAATTTGTTAAGTAAAAATAGAAAATATTTTATCAATATTTAAACATTTTTTCATTCCCAACAATACCTTAAATTTTCACATGACAATATAAGATAAAAAAATCATCTTTTTTATAAAACAAATAAAAGATTTTTAGCTGAAGAGGATTCTAGCATATAAAAACGAAATAAACAAAAATACATCAGGTAGATATTAGAATGAAAAAACAGACCACGTAGCACATCCGTCCTTGCTTTATGACTTTATAAGAATTTATGTTCCTATTTACAGCTGCGAAATAGTGGTCAGGGTGGTGCAGGCATTTATGGACAAAATAGAATAGTCGAACTGAGTAAAATATTGTATATGAGAAATTTATTGCTAAAATTAGTGCACATTAAAAAATGTTGTATAAACAATAATAAACTGGGAACGTTTATTTAAATTTAATTGCACATAAAAGTAGGCGTAGCACATGCACCATCTGCATCAATAAATTTTTTTTGTATCCGTTAATGGAAAATTATATTGTTGCTGATAAATTGCCACTAGCTCCAATGGATATCGTAAATTTTATTAGTGTGGATGAATATTTCAAACAAAAAAAAAATTAATTTATTTATTTAAATTTCGTAAGCATTTTATATGTTTTAAAGCAGAAATTAAACTTTTAATCAAAACAACGAACTGCCACCCAAAACACTCATTCACACTGCAGTCACTTATTAAAAGTATTTATGGCTTTTTAATTGAGAACTGCATTTTAATATGCGTTCCTGTGATGTGTGTGTATGTGTGTGCTTGGCTTTGTATGTGTTAATTTATCTTTTATGTATGCAAGTATCAATTAATTTTAATTGGTTTAATTAGGACAACAATTGCACTGCCAAAAGCTGATTGCATTAAGATTAATGGAGAGTTTATCTTTGCCTGCAATTAGTCGAAATTATGAATTACTTTATTTGTATAATGAATTGCAACAAGTCGCAGCCAAGGGAACCGACAACATGTTGCACATACACAAACGTATGACTTTGAGGAAAATATGCAAATTAAGTTTGTTTTTAAGTAGGTTGGAATGTGGGTGCATCTGTGCATACGTCTGTATGAAAATGTCCTATGAGCATAAGAACATTTATTTATTCGAATCAAACATTATGGATTATTTATTATAAATAGTTTTTAATTAGTGTAAATAGGCTTATTTGGATTAGCACTTAATTTGCAAAGTCTACGACTATGATTTAATGCATACATAATTTGCCTTGTAATATTAATCAAATCAAATTTAAAGTGTCCAATTGTATGACTCTTCAAGTCTTATAATAAATTCATGAAATATTTGGAATGTATTATGTCTAATTGTATATATACAACGATTTCTTAATTTTCGATAATAATAGGAGTGTTAAAAAGTTATTTCCCTTATTATTCTGCTTTGTTGGCTTTTAAAATATATGAAATTTCGTAGTCTTTACAGGCTATATCTTTGTTTAATTATTGATATGTAGTTTATATAATAATAGTTTCAGAAATATCTTCAAGACTGACTAAACAATCAGTTGAAAATTATAAGCCGTTTTAAGAAATTCCAAGAAACCTTACAATAGATTCGGTCAAAAAATACATAAAGCTATATGCGAAAACCGACAGGGCAGCCTGTCTTAGCAGTATCTAATCTCAGAGTAATCACTAATTTAATAATCATGAAGCTTATGAGGAATACACATATTAGTCAGTGAGATGGGTGGGATTCTTCAGCTATCAAAGAGTAAAAGTGCCCGGATTCACTAACTCGGAAAAGGCTCAACATTAGACAATTTCAATTTAAGGTTGTACAACTACCAGTAATCTATTGTTAGTTAAGAAAATCAATCATTCATTATCGATGGCCGAGTTTTTTTATTGTAGCCTTTACTGTTTAGAATATGCTCAATTTAAGGATAATTTTTTTTATATAAATAAAAATAATTTCTGCAGAATTAATGCCAATTAATAAAGAATAAACAACATTTTTATTCTATATGAATATTTTCATTAATTCATTTCATTTCATTCATTTCATTTATTTTCATTAATAAAGTATTGCTGTTTTTTCTTCAAAGGCGGTTACATACTAAGTTCAGTTAAATTACATTTTCTGCTATTAACTAACGTCGGCATTAAAACAACGAATTTACTGATATCGTTAACAGTAAAATCTTTTAACTTCTTGAATATATTCAAAACTATTCTAATTGCCCTGCGCTAATACACATACAGAATAGGCTCTTGGGAATGTATATTCTTACGGAAGAGGCAATAAAACTCTGTAAAGTAGGTTTTATATTACTTTTTATAGACACAACAGGGGGCTTAGAGACCTACTCTAAAATCAGAAGGGGCACAATAGACCCGATCTTGCATTTCAAAGATTTTATTTAAAATTAAATAAATAATATAATTTAGATATATAAACTAATGTAGTGTGTTAATAAGAAGCTTATAATTTTATAAAAATTCTGGTTATTTGTTTTCTATTTTGAAGTAATTTTTTTATATATTTATCCTTCAAATTGCATCAGCAATTAATCTTTCTTAATATATTATCACATGATAATATATAATAAAAATGAAAACATAAACAAAATATTTAATTAATCTTAATAAATATTTTTATGTGTTTAAGTGTATATGTAGGGTTAATAATTTATATTTGTTGTTTTTTGTCTGGGCATTTCGCAGTCAAGAATATCCATTAAAACGAAATATATACAAAACACGCACAAGTTGTTAAATTTTAGAGTAAATAAATAAACTTAATGAGAAATCGCATTAAAAATATTGTATTAGCAGCGTTAAATAAAATTATTATTAAATTTGATCTAAAGTAAATAAATAAATTTCTTGTAAACATATGTATTCAATATCAAATTTCTTTAAGAGAATTAAACATCACAACAAATTCTTGTTTCTTGGAAGATTATATTTCATTAATTACTTGAATATATGAAGTTTAACAATTAAGCAGTAATATTAAGGTATGAAATTACACATAAAAATTATTATGCATTTTATTAATAATTATTAATAATTTTTAATTATAATTGGATGAAAATGGGCTAATGTTTCTTTCATTCGTGAAGAAGTCTTGCCTAAGTACTCGTATCATCCTTTTAATCTAGAAAAAAGCTAGGCAGTTGCATAGACTGCAACAAGTAATATTTTATAAGTGAAATACAAAAAATCACTTCATTAAATAAATCCATTAAAATAATTTTTAATGGATTTACGACAACTACGACATAATTTATAAAATGATGAAACATGGAAATTTTACATTTTTATTTATTTTTTATTTTTATTATTTTTATATTATTCAGAACTAAAAAGCAATAATTTATACCAGACAATATTAAGTACGTCGAATTACTATTGGTAATTGCAGTTTTCAAAAAAATTATTTAAGAATAATTAAATAGAAATAAAAATAATAGAATTATTTATAATAAATTATAATACTGATGGTGGATATTTGCCAATAGTCGAAACGGCTGTATGGTCAACCTAAAATTCAGTTAATTAAAACAATAATAAAATATTTGTTCTTGTAGTTCACTACTGATCGAAACCTCTCTACTAAAATTTTAATAAAATACTTAATTTAAATATATAAGCAACCGAATATCATTTTGAATAAGTTTATGAAAGTCTTAAATAAAAATTTTATTACATATAATAACATATAAAAATTACTGAACATTAAATTATATAATCTTGAATAGTTTTTGTTAAAAAAGTATATACATTTTTTACTTTTCTATATATTTTACATGAAAGGTCTTAAGAATATAAATATATACATATATATATTTACAGAAGAATATTAATTCTATTATAATAATATAAGTATATATTATTAATATATTTTCAATAACATTTTTTATATTTCAAAAGGTGGACAGCGTGGGCTATTTTTTTTCCATCGTCAAAATTATTTATATTTAAAATATTCCTTAATATTTTAGGGTAATGAAAACTAAATGAATGTATTGCAAAAATATATTTTTGTATAACAAACATTTGTAAATTATTTATTTTTACAAAACTTAGTGAATGTCTTAATAACTTTTAGTATACGCATGACTTTATCAAAATATATGTCAGTCCACAAAGCTTCGTAGTAAATTTTTTAACATTAGTCATTATCATTTCTAATAAAAGACTTGTAATTATGATTGAAAATATAATCTTTCATTTTTCAACATGATTAATATATGATATTTCACATTAAGTAAGTATATTTTGAGATAAGTTCTTGACGCAAAAACATTCCACATAACTTAAAATTAT
>NC_051846.1:42416712-42426412 GCF_002237135.1 Teleopsis dalmanni
AATATATTTTAATACAAAGCAAGTTGTCTACGTGATTTATTGAAACGTCACAACAAACGTTTTCTATTCATTCCGGTTCTATACTAACACTTCTTTGGGAAACAATATTAAATTTCTTAAACTACGTATATCAATATTATAAAATTATAAATAGTTATAGAAGCCCCAAAATGTAAAAGAAGATTTCCATTGAAATGGATTTTGAGACTTTATATAAAAGATATACATTATATTAAATTAAAATTGAACTCAAACTGCACTACTATTTAATTTTGTAGTAAAGTAAAGTTAAAATTAATGAAAATTATAACACACTGGTTTAAATTTCCCTGGAACGAGTGTAATTTCCAAGCAGATAAATATATTTTTTAAATCCTAGCAGTCTCAGTTTTACATTAAATGTATTCTCACAGGAATATATTAAATTGTTAAATACACTGGATGTATTACTACAAAATTATATATATAATGTTATAAAGCAAATTAGAATTATATCTAATATTTTTAAGGGAATTATAATACAAGGCATTTAAATCAACTTAGCTTTAAAATAATTATGTTTTAAACATTTTATATCACGTACTCGAAGTTATCATCGTAATGTATAAAGTATGTTGTCTAAATTATATTAAGCTGTTAAAATTTAAATGTAACTACATAACTATTTAAGAGTATAGCAAAGTAAATGAGAATTATAATGTACTGAATTAAATTTTTCTGGAACGAGTCTAATTTCCAAGCAGGTAAATATATTTTTTAAATCCTAGCAGTCTCAGTTTTACATTAAATGTATTCTCACAGGAATATATTAAATTGTTAAAAACGCTCCAATTATTACTACAAAATTATGTATAAGAATACTTATACATTATATATAATGTTCTAAAGCAAATTGGAATTATACCTAATACTTTTTATCACATTGTACTTATAGCACCACGTGATAAATTGACTGTACTAAGTAGTATTAGGTTTAGTATTGTTTTTATTGATAATAGTATAATAGTTTTATAATAGTTTTATTATTATTGATAATAGTATCAGATCTTACAACAGTTCACAATTTTAAAAAGACTAGTTGTATTACAACTTTTACTTTCTGTATATCTAAATGAGATACAAAAAAAGCTAAAATGTTAAAAAAAGGTTTAACTATTAACCATTATAATATATTAAGATTAATAATACGAATATATTACATATTACCAATATAAATAAAATAATTTATAACATAAAGTTTACCGAATTTATTTATAAAACAGATATATATATAATTATATTTTATATGTCAATTATTATCAAATTGTATTAAAAAAATAAAGTTTCTAATACTATTGTACAAAACACAATCTTTCAATGGTAAAAAATTAAAGCGTTGATGAGATAAGAAAAAGAAACTAAGTATACTCGTATTTTAGTTTTTCTTTATGCTAGTTTATGTATTTCACATTATGTTTATAAAAAAAAATTAAACTGTTAACGTTTCATTTTGTGAGACAGCGATTTTTTGAATTAATCATTGGTTTCTGTATATCTTTATAAATATTTTCATTTTTGATACATCATAGTGCAATTGATCCTTATGTTTTTAACTACGTACTAATACTACTATTGACTAATATTACAAAATTATTAAACTTAAAATGTTCAAATTGATTTAATGATAATTTTATTTGTATATAATACTATGTTTCCACTGGTCTCATTTAGGCAGCTTTGCTCATTAAGGCAGGTAATGAAGATCATTTACCCTACAAAAAGCTTTCATATAAATGAGCTCACTATAAATAAATCAACTGATTTAAGGCGTCACTGTCACTTGAAATTAACATCTATCAGTTATTATTTTTTAATTGAAGTCATACGCAAAAATCGTGTGTAGAATGCAATAAAATAAAAACAAATATTTTTTAAAAAATTAAAGGTATATAATAATTAGGATAAAAGAAAAAAACTATTTTTTATATGAGGTGTTACATATTAGTTTGTTTTTAATAAGAGCCATTTAATTCATTTGTAAAATATTAGTATGCTTATAATTTAATAATTTATAAAAACTTGAAAACAATTTAAAATTATTAAACAATGTTTTAATATTAATTATTCTGATGCAGAAATATATTTGTATCTGACTCAACCATTTGTGCAATCATTTTAATTGCTTAATGCAATTTCAAAAAGTAGTAAAGTATAAACTGACACTGATTTACGTGAAATTAAGTAAACTCTTTTATTTCAATTTTATTTATATCATTTATATCGTTTTTCATTAGTTTGATACGTCATTGAATTAGCATGCAAGATAACATGGATAAAAATAATTACTGCAATTGAAATTATTGCTTCTGTATAGTAACTAAAGAAAGAAATGAATTGAAGGGTTTACCTTAACATGTTTCTATATTTTGATTAGTTAATATAATATTCTGTTAGAAATTTATTTATCGCATCCGTAACATTGTATAGATCGAACGGTTATTTATAATAAGACAGTCTTTTCAGTTCTTAATATATTACTATATCGATATTGTTTATTACCTATCACTTATATTTATAGTACAGCTTATATGATTATGTATTCAGTAACCTTAATTTAAGCGTAAATAAGATTCTATTAATTTACTTAATACGTATTATAAAATTTTGTCCTATTCTTCAATTACAATTATTTGCGATACTCATGTTAGAAAAGTTTTATTCTATTTCTAATGCGGAGTGTACCCGATATTATGAACTCAGACAATATATCAAGTAATTTTGTAATACCGACCACATACAGTATATCTTTATATAATATTCTGTACTCTTGTTTGACCGTATTACGGAAATTAGATATATATGTTGTACAACATGGAATTGGATGTACTGAACTTAAAGCTACTATGTGTATTAAGTCCTCGCTTGAATCGATACATATATGAACCGTATTAGGGATTAATTATAAAAGAGTAATCAAAAAATGATTTCTTTAATTTGAGTAATGTTAATTATGAAAAACTCTGTTGCAACGTAAGGAACATTTTTTCAAAATTAAACTAATCTTGTATTAAAAGTAAAATTATTCAATGTAATATACCAAATAGCTGAAACATATGGAGTAGTGAAGTCTAAACTAACGTTGACTGAAACATGGAAACCGTAGATAATAGTTGGTCGCAAGTTAAGTGAAGCAAGATTTTTAAGAAAATTAAATATAACTTATTCTGTCTTTGTATTCAGTATACATCAAACTCGGCAGGATCATATAATAAGCTTAAAACTCTTAGTGAAATAATAGATGCACATGACGGTAGCATGCAATTTAATGAAAGAAACATGGATTTTATAAGCCCGATCTGTCTATTAGATCTCTGTGTTACTTGAATGGCCACATTTTTGTGACAGTGCACTCCTCCGCTTACAGAAATAGAAATTATTTATATTTAAAATTTTTTGAACAATAAATTCAAACATTTTATGATATATTTAAAAATTTCGATGAGGTACAATATATGCCGATAAGTGAATTTAATTATTAAATTAAAATTTTTATATCTCAACCCTAATCGAATACAGCGTTTCTATATTATATTATATATTATAAATATATTTCCCTTTTATTAAAATAAGAAGATAATAACAACTAAGAGAATTATTTGATCATTTATTTAAGTGTGAATCATATAATCTTCACTTAAATTGGAGCTGTATATATCCGTGTCCGAATATTTATTTAGAATTTTTTCTAATCCCAATTTGAAGTCATAATAAAATCAGAAATAAAATATTAGTTGTATTGTATTGAATATAAGAAAGTTGATAGCATTCTTATATGAATAAAATAAATTAATTAATAAATGTTAATATAAATGATATATGCTTCTACATAACTTAAAATAATATTATTGTCCTTAAATACATTTTTTTTCTAATTGAAATAAAATGTAAATTTTTTTGAAATAAACAAAAATTATTAAATTATATTACTTACGAGGATATTTGGATACATGTTCTGCTTCAGTTTCACCTACTCCAACTGGCAAAGCTTCCTTATCATAACGCACGAATACCCAAAATAGCACCAGGAAAACTATTTGCACTAACATCAGGAGAACGAATCCTGTTACATTACCAACAGGCGAATGCATTTTATTGCTGTATAACAAAGCAACAGGATAACACTGGAAAATAAGTTGGGAGTAAAATGGACACTCAAATTTTTTGGCAATAATTAATAAAACGGTTTAATTTTTATTTTTATTCAAACATATATTAAGAAAAAATTAAAATTTATTTAAAATGTTTTTTCTTTTATTTATTTTAAAATAAAAATTATTTATAATAGTAAGAAAAGATCACTTTAAGAATTACAAATCAATATTGATTTTATTAATTTTTACACAATTTTTTAAAAAATAATTTCTTTACAAAATATAACAGTTTTTGTAATTATTATTATATTGTATATATTTATTATTATATTATAAACACATATATATGTTACATATTATATATATATAGTGTATGTTTGCTTTATAATTAATTTTATTTATTTTTATTCAAGTATATGTTAAGGAAAAATTAAAATTTATGTAGAATGTGGTTTTTCTTTAATTTATTTTATAATAAAAATTATTAATAATAGTACGAAAAGATCAGATAATGATTTTATTAATTTTCACACAAATTTTTTTAAAAAATAATTACTTTACAAAATATATCGGTTTTTGTTATTATTATTTTATTATATATATCTATATTGTATATTATAAACAAATATATTTTTTTTAATTAATATTTATGTCATTTGTTATATATCATATATATATAGAGTGTATGTTTGTTTTATAATTAATTTTATTTGGTATTAAATTCTAATAAGTCATGTGTTTTATATAATAATAATATTGATATATTAAGTACGAACCGAAACTTTTCTTTCAATGCAACTACGTTTGCTAATTTATAGCCCGCGTCCAAACACCTTCGACGTTGAAAAACGTTTGAGCTTGATTTGCTTGTGAAGTGTTCGACGGGGCGTATGTGTAATATTTGACGCTGTGCTGCGAACTACGAACTGCGTTTGTGTTTTTGTGTTAAAAAAAAGTGTAGTGAAATTTATCGCAAATACTTTAGCAACATTTCCAGTACATAAACGGCACTTAAATTGATTTGCTGTGTTTGTTGTGTGTTTCTAGTATTTGAAAATTTAATTTATTATAATTTAAATGTAATTGCATGCAAACATCATCAGAAGAACATTTCAATACATTTTCAATTGATACGTTTTCATTCAAATTTAATTCGCAAGGTTTACAGAGTTCCTACATATAAATTAATTTTCTTATTCAATGAATATTTCAAATGACTTTTAAATTTTCAAATAAAATTACTCAGTAAATCCTAATCAATGATATTCTATGCTTAATATACATTTACTGTAAACTACTATACAAGCAATGAGTATTACTTATATATACAATATATGTATATGTATATTTAAATACATATGTATGTAAATAATATAGAGAAGTATATGCAGAGAAAAAAATATTACTTATTTTATTTTAGCAAAATTTTTGTAAGGCTATTAATCAAGTATCATTCACATAGTAACGATGTGCTAAATGCACTATAATAAGAGCCCATCTTGTGATTTCATTCACAAATTTTTGTTGATATTTAAAATTAATATTTCTATCTTCGCTACTAATATGAAATACTCGCAAATATGAAAATTATTTTAAATGCCTTTAATGATACTTTCGGGCACTTGATAATATGATAATATATTAAATAGAAATGCAAGCAAAATTTGTTTTAATTGGTAATTCAATACTTGGCTTATTTTGTTGATTTTCTTTTAATTATGCAAATATTATGTTAAATATTTAGCACTTGAAATGAAATGAAAATTAATAGTTTTTAGTTCAAATATATAAGTGATATTATTAAAGTAAATAAAAATATTTGAATATGTGAATGTTCTTTTGGCTTGTTGTGCACGATTCTCAATTTATCAACAACATCTGCTAATATATTTTCATCAAAATCAGATTAATATAAACGAAATAACGAGAGTTATACATACTTTTAGCATTTACTATAAGTTTGATAAGAGAAAAAGCGCAAACAAAGAAAACATAATTCATCTAAATAACTTAATTTTTTTATAAAGAGGTTTTCGAAAAGTAATGAACTACAACAACAAAAATTCATTATATATTATTTTAATTAAATGAATTTTTGGTTGAATTTTTTGTTTTTTTATTTATTACATAGATATAACAAATTAAAATATCAAAGAGACAAGAATATATAAGCAGCAAACGCTTTTGCACCTGGGAATGTATTTATTGCAATTTAATAATAAAATACAGTAATAGTGAGGTTAAAATAACAAAGTAAATTGAAGTAGCTACATTGTAGCAGTTATCGAGGAAGAAAGGTTTTAAATACGATACTATGTTATATCAGCCAAAGTAGACCAAGTCAAGGGAAAAGTATTATAGCCAACAGGAAAATCTCAATCTCAATACAAATAATTCGACCGTCTCTTTTATATGGATGTGTAGCGTTTAGCAAAGCCTCAAACACTATTTTTCGCCAGATAGAAATTGCACAAAGCCAGGCTCTAAGGAATCATGGTACATTAGGATGAACGACATCCTCAGGGACCTTCAGATTGATTCGATCAAAAAATACATAAAGAATAGAGACCTGAAATTATTTACGAAAACTGACAGGTTTACAAACACCGTCCTATCGAATCTCAGAATGGTTACAGGCTCCTCAGGAAGGTATGCAGATCTGAGGTCAATTATTGTTAAGTCTGATATTCCAGTCAAGGCGTAGAGAGGGGTTATGAAGAAACCTCGCAGTTAATAGAGAATAAAAGTGCTCAAGTGCACTGACTCAACTAACCTCAATATAATAAATGATTTGGGCTTTTATTGGAAAAGATGCGACATGATCAAGAATATAAAGACGTGATATAGCACCATCGTAGAGTAGGTGTTTGTGTATCACAAAAAGGTGATTGATTTGTAGACACGAGAATTTTACGATTGAAGTTTTTTTGAGATTTGTCAGTAAAATACGGTTTTGTGCCTTTCAGATTAAAAAAAACGATAATCATGTTGAAAGGCTTACCAGTTTTGTTTATTCATATTACTAATTTTAACATTTATCATGTTAAAAATGTCTAGACTTTTACAATTGAAAAAGGTGATGCATCGACTCTTATTCTTAGCTTTTTAGAGTGGTTGGGGATTAAAGATTTTGATTTAAGGATGAGCGCACTAATATAATAGGTATTAAGAATGGCTTGTAGTGCTTAAGTAAGTCCCGCGAAAACAAATGTCAGAATTATTGTATTGATTTTTAAGTTATTTGCATTTAATTCTAAACACTACTTAAATCAATTTCAGTTACGAGAAGTATATTTAATATCAATAGTTTAAGTAAATCTTCTGCGTCTTCTTTCTTCTGAATAAATGAAATTAAATCTTATTTTCTTAAGTCACACAATAGTTTTACGCTTTTGTGTGAAATTATTTTGTTAAGTCAAATTTTTTTTCTTTTCGGGCAAGTTTTTTTGCAATTTCGTTTGTGGAAGCTTCAATATTATATAAAAATAATGCAATCCATTCTCAATTAATTTTACTAATAATATTCACCAAATACAGATATCTCATTACCAGTCTTGATATCACTTAAAGAGATTTTGAGTGCTTTGATTACCGCTTGGCTATCAGTTAGGATGGTTATTCTTAGCTTTTGATAGTTATCCGTTATTAAAGATTAAATTAAGCAAAATTGTTGTATTTTAGGTCGCTATTCTCAGATTTAAACTTCGGCCCATTTATCACTGTCTTGGCTCCATCTACAGTAAGAAAACTCTTCGCGTACCTTATTGACTTATCTAATTTAACTTGTAAGTTTTAGATGTATCATTTTCAATTATTTTCTTTACAAAATTGAGTTTTGAATTACTATATAATACTATACTTTGGGTGCATCGTATCCTATGACTTTGAAATAACAAAAACTTTCTTTGCATGAAATCTTCGTTTCGTATAATTGAGAACTAACCGTATATTAATAATCCTGTCTATCCTAATCGTGCAAACAGTTTTAAGAGTTAATAAGAACATACAATTATATTGCAAAGAATATAAATAATTAGAAACCACAAAAATTCATTTCTTTATTTTATTCCACTCATTTATAAATTTTAATTTAAAAAAAAATAAGAGAGTATCTTATGTGTATATACCGCGTGTATATTGCCGATTTCATAAATAAAAGTTACTACATGCAGCTTGAAGTTACTTTCATGTTGATTATGTCTTAATGCGTAAATAGAAGCATTTGTTCATAAATAATTGCTTAATAATTCTTATTTAAAAACAGTACTGATTTGTGATTTACATTATGAAAATATTTCATCAATCACATTTTTCACAATTACTTTTGTTGCAACTTTGTGAAGGTATCAGCATAATTTATGCACATTTAAAAATTAAATAAAATAGAACAAAATAAAATTAAATAAAAAAAGATGAAATAATATCAAATGAAAAAAAAAAATAGAATACAATAACATAATATGTAATAAATTGTTATAACGACCAATTTTCCATACGTTTTGAATTATTACTGGGGTTAGGTCGTTTATTGAACACATAAAATTAGAAAAATATTTTTTTTTATATTTATCAATTATTTTAATTAATAAAATATACAATTTATTTATTATTTTATTTATTTTATTCATTTGTCTTAAATATTTTATTATGTTTTTTTTTTAAAAATTAAATGAAATAATGAAAAATAAAATTTTATGGAAGAAAATAAAATATGAAAGTAAAATAAAATATGAAAGTAAAATAAAATAAAATAAAATGAAATAAAGTAATATAATATAAAATAAAATAAAATAAAATAAATAAAAAAAAGCCAATAAAAATAAGACAGCAAAATAGTAAAATGAAATAAAATAAAATGTTTTAAAATAATACTAAATAACATGAAATAGAAATAATAAAAAACAAAGTGAATTCAAAGCAGTATTTTTACGAAATAAAGACAGATGTCACTTATTTATTTATTTTTTTATTTATAAGCGGTATTTCAGCAAATCAGTAACGAGTTCTTTAACTTAATTTAATTGTTAATTTAACTAAAACGATTTTATTTCATCTATTTTAATTGCATTACTCTATAAGTATAATCATCTTTCGATAACAAATATATTAAAAGATATAAAAGCCTATATAAATTATTTTTTAAATGTACTGTATATTTAAATCTTAAAATATATTTATTTATTTCGTAGAAGTTGACTTACTTGAACTTTTACTTAATACATATTGTAGTATTTATACGCAAATAATTCACAAACCACAAAATAGCGATTTTGTACTCAATTTAAAACTTCATGTACATGACCAAATACTCATTCAACAAATATTTATGAAGATTCATGTATTTTAACTAGATTTGCTATTTTGCAATATGAATGTTGCTCATATTTTGTTGCCCGCCCATAATATATCCCTAGAAAAAATCTCAACTGCCTTACAATAGTAAAGTACATACTTTTCCTTTGAAGTAGATTTCAACAAATTTCAGCGCAATATATGCTTAGTTTTACAGTTATGGTGCCTGGAAATAAATGCAACAAAATATGATTCACAGCAGCTTTGGTAGTACGTTC
>NC_051846.1:42426512-42517356 GCF_002237135.1 Teleopsis dalmanni
GAGCACAATTAAAATAATTCCAGACTATAAATCTCGTAATTGCTGAGAGCTTAATTTTACCTATTTGATTTGGTACTAAGATTCCACTTCCAAGGTAATCAAGTCTAAGTCTTGCCACCGCTGGACAATTGCATAGAATACGTTCTGATGTTACCTTCTCCTCATTACAGAGTCGTCAATAATTACTTTCTCCCACACCTATATTCTTCATGTGATAATTGAGTCTACAGTAAAAAGTCCTGTAAAAAGTTCACTGAAGAGTTTAATATCGTTTCTGCTAAGGTTAAGGATAGCTCCAACTTTGATGTGTTCAGGATTAATGAATCTTCTTGACTGCCGCATGCCTGTTTGGGCTCTCCAGTGTTCAAGTAGATTTTGTTTCTCCCGTTCATATAATAAGTTATTTGTGAAGCTATTTGTTACCCCGCTGAAAGGCACTGGATCAATGAAAGGAGAACATGCTAGGGAGTCTGTTATTTCATTGCCCTCATGCACTTCATGTTTCGGTACCTACATAAGAGTACCATAGTTCCTCGATGTTAGAATATTGAGAAGTTGAAAATAAATCAAATAACTTTGATTGCTGTGAGGAGTGTCCTAAACATTTTAGAGCTGCTTGGCTGTCCGCAAGAATGCATATTTTGGTACCTCGGGTGTTCCTGCGTAGGCACTCTCTCGCACATAGCTCTAAAGCATGGACCTCTGCCTAAAAAGTCGAAACGGTGATTGCTTTGCAGAATCATAGATGATATCATATATCATATCGAGTTGCACTTTCTTAAGGTAAGTTATTATAAATTTAATCAAAGAAATTATACAGAACCAGATGTTGCTCAAGCTATTCCAGAGAAAACTTTGAAGTAAGTTGAAATTTGAAATATCTACAGACCTTTATCTCTACGATTAGTTATGACTACTCCTCACAGTTGTCCATATTTTCAGAAAATAGCAAATATGAATATTTTGTAATTATATTTTCTCTTATGTTATAAGATTACAACTTGCTTACTACGGTTACATTTTAGACTCTTTGAGATAGAGATTCCAAATAATAATGATGAATATTATTTATGTTAGGAATTCTCTTTGTCGGCTCTATTATTTTACAGAATTCCAGGTATTTTATTTTTAGTACATTTACTAACATTATTTATTCGGTGTTACTGATAAATTTTTTCATTTCTATTTTAAATTCCTCTTAAGCTCTCTCTTAAGCTTAGAACGGCGCTACTTCTTTGACTTGGATATTCGTCATAATATAATAACAGATTTAATTATATTATATTTTTTATATATAATTAAAATTTATATGATATTTTTGTGAAGTATTGAATTTTGCTGTAATGTTATATACCAAAGAAGAAGGAAAGTTTCTACTTACCTATCATATGTAGAACTTCATAAGGAAAACCTGAATTTTTGAACTGAGCACAAGGCCCTTTTTTATAATAAATTAAAATATATTTTAATATCTTTTAGATATTTTTAAAAGTGCCATGTTGGATATGATTCACTTATGTAGAGAAGACTTCAAAATTTCTTTCTTTTCTCAAAAAAGATTGGAAGCATGGAAAAAAAGATAATTTTAAAGAATTAATATTCTTGATTATTGAATCTTTCATTGAAGGCTATAATATAAATTTTTGCTTTTGTCCATTTATTTTAATTTATCAATTTACTTAAATGTTGACCCTGCTGCACTGATTTATTCCATGACCACAATCTTTACTGCTCCCTGTCCTTGCTTAATTATGGCATTGAGTGCGATAATTATATGCTGCTACTTAAGCCTACAAAAGTAAACTCTGATAATTCAGTCTGAGTAATTATTATTTTCTACTTTTTTCGCAACTTTCTGAATATAAAATTTTAAGGGTTACATATATTTTTTACAATTAATCAAAAGTTATCGGCACAACAGTGTGCATATGAAATAGGTTTCTCATTTATTATTGTTCTCATTATTATCTTTGATGGTCATTAACGAAACTCTTTGCACTGCAGTGATAACGATTTCCATGGTAATTACAGCTCAGATACTGTGTTATGTGCATAAATAATTGACTTACCATAATTTTCTTTTTTATTTGCATAACCTATAGGAGGGCAGGACATTGACAATGGCAGACTTGTTACCAGTTAAAACCATTTTGGAGTATTAATTAAACGTGATTTTTGGTTAATTTTAACTCGTAAAATATTAATTAAAATATGTGGGCATATTCATTGGTTACTCTTAATACTTACACATAATTTAATTAAAGTAATTATGCATTTGCATTTATAGCGAAAAACTCATTCGAACGGAATTTCCCACAACTATAAAATTCAAAGTCAATAAAGTGTAACGAACTTAGGTACTCATAAAAACTTATTTAAAACACATTTTATAATTTAAATCATTCAAGTTAATTTTATGGTTAATATTAGTAAGATTAGTTTTTTGTGGCTTAGTTTTTAGACAGTATCACAACTCGCAACACTAAATGTTACATTGTGGTAACGACAATTTTTTATTTCAACAATTTAATTTAAAACTATATATATATATATTTATAACAAATACTATATTATATATATATGTACAGTCTATGGTTTATAAAAAAAAATTAATTTGAGTTTAATATCATAAAATGTTATTGATCGTAAAATAATATTTTTTAATACTAATTTAATTTATTTATTTTATAGGTTTTTGTGGCAGACTTTAAACGTTACGTGTCAAAATTCTCTATACCAAACTTTTTTCGTTCACTTTTGAAGTCACGCTGTGAGTTGAGGATTTGGGCCACATCAGCTTCATCGATTGTACCTTTAAATATTAAAGGAAAGGGCCACTCATGACATATTGTAGGTCCATTGTAATTCCTAAGTGTATCGATTAACGTATCAAGTCGTTGCACTTCCAGTAAATCTGCATTAAAATCTCTTACTTCATCTAAAAGTTGGGTTACATTTGATTCCAATACCTAAAATATAAAAATAATAAAATTAAATAAAATAAATTTCAATGAACTCATATATGACTAATAACTTTGTTTTCAAAAACACTAATTTTGTTTCTATTGTTGTTATTTTTTAAAATTTAATATTATATTTAATTGTAAATCAGGTTTGTTAATGAAAGAATATGATACATTTGCTTTAATACCTTATTTAGCATGACTCTTAAATATAATATATATAGGTTAATAAAGACACTACCCAGTGGGAAATCGATTGTCTACTTATTCTCTTCTCTTATTTTAAAGACATGTGCTTGAAAAACAGGACCACAGAATCAATGAATATGAATCCCTGTATTCAAACCTTGAAATTCAATGGATGAAACTGATTCGATCGTATAGTTTAGTATAAAATATTTATGATTTAGCTGCATTTGCTTTGTTTGAGTTTAATTCATATTAAAGATTTGAGAAAGTTGGTTCGTACGCTAAAAAGAAAAGTTTTTACATTTGTATTGTTGGGTTTTGCTCTCTTGTATTCCTTAAAAATATATTATCTCTCAATTAAAATCAAAATTTTAAATAATGATATATAACCTAAATTGAAGACAATAGAAAAAAATAGGCATCATAGCGATTGTCTATGAAGACGCCTCAAACAAAATATACAAGTCATGTGTCCGACAAGTACCAACTTATGTGGTAGAGATTAGAGCATTCATCATAAATACGCAGTAGATATTAAAATCAATATAAACTTTTTTGTTTTTGTTTTATCATATGACCAATTTGTTAAAATTATAAATATTACATTATAGAAAAAAGTCTCCAGAAACAAATCTCCAAGAAGATTGTCGAAATATTGACACATAATGTATAGATCAGGATAAATTCCATTTTTCTATTTTTTACACTTAATAAGTCTGTGGTCAAATATAGTCTTATATATGGTAAATAAATATTACAGTTAATTATGGAGTGCCAGATTTGAAGACGGGAAATTTTTATTGTGTCTCAGTGTATATTTTATATAAACAATGGGACCTCCATTGCATATTTTCTTAAGTTTGATGATGTCTCACATATGTTATATCACATATCTACGATATGTCATCAAATTATTTCTATTGTATTAAAAGAATACTACTTTCATATATGCATATTTGTAAAATGTAAATAATGTAAATAATACTAAGTATTATTTATACTGAAAAATTATGTCTTCATGTCGATTAATTTTTAAAACCAGTTTTCAGTGGTCTTATTATTTTCATTCAATTATGCCAACCATTCTTTTGGCATTAATACCCTGCAAATTATCATCCATTAATTTACGGAGGCGCTAAAGTACGTCCAAATATTATTGAGAACATGTGTGCAAGTATTTACCAAAAGTTGTTATTTCAATCGGCTTAAATCAGCTTCAGTTTAACCAAAAAGTGTCAAATTTCAAAGGCAAATAATGTATGAAGAGAGAAGAATACAGTGGGGCAAAATTAATGAATTATTTGTTGAAAAATTATTTCTATGAAATAATATTATTATATCACTTCACTGCTTTTGCTTAGTAAATATGTATGTACTTATAGCTTAAGAAACAAAAAGGGATACTTATTTCTATTATCGTATTTAAAAATTCGTGCATTCAGTATTGATAATATATAACATATGTATATGAATTTAGGTATAAAATTAAATATTTTGGTATACTTGCTTCCGTTTCCTCTTTTTATTCTTTCTGCTATTGCGATGCTTTATATAGATACTGTTTATATAAGTTTCTCACTTAACTGATAGATGCAAAATTGTATGGCTGAACCTTTTCAATATATAATATTTTTTAATATATTTTTACATAGTTTAGTATTCTAATTAATTAATTTAGCGATGGGTATGTATTGGCGTAGGTTATAAATTTAGCACAGTTCGGTTTTTGATGTGTTTGAAAACCACAAATAAGACCAAAAATATATATAAAATCCAAAAATGGCGATCCGCTGAGTACAATACTTTTTGCATAAACATATTTGTGTTTTTCGCAACATTTTAACTAAAAATGTTTTATGAAAGGTTTTCTTCAGAAAACATTGTTCTTTCTTACACACAGTGAGTTTTCCCTTTCCACTTTATCTATTTATTTGTTAAAATTTAGTTCTGTTTACTTTTTTATAGTGGTTTTTGTAACTAATGTCATTCTAACGTTAAAACCAATATAGGAGTTGTGAGCAATACTTGGGTATCCTATATGAGTGGTTTAGTATAAACATTATTGCTATTCCAACTAGTCTTTTTATTCATTATTTTTGCTGCCACTTAACTACAAAATTAAGTCGAAAAGTAAATACTGACTTTTCAACTACAAGAGTAGTAAATAACATAATTATATTGTATGTTTGTTTCCATAATGTTTTTCATACACGCATATATGCTTACAAAAAATATCATTATTAGTTACAAAATTGAAAATTAAGGCTATAAAATAAAAATTCTTGAATATTTTCCTTTATGGATAAGCATTAAGCCGATGAAATC
The DNA here is from genome assembly GCF_002237135.1 of Teleopsis dalmanni. NCBI lineage: Eukaryota > Metazoa > Arthropoda > Insecta > Diptera > Diopsidae > Teleopsis > Teleopsis dalmanni. The sequence goes on from NC_051846.1 coordinate 42,431,990, forward strand.
TTTGTAGTTTTTTTGATTTTCTCAGTCGTATACTTATTTTACCTAATATTAAAAATATTTTTTCAAGTTAATTTTAATGAATAAATAAAAATTAAAAAAGAAACTCATTATGTATTGAGGACATTTTCAATCGCTGACTTAATTCCTTTTGCTAAAGACGTTGAGAATTTTTATACCGATTTTTTCAAGTAGGTATGCCACAGACGGAATGGTTAACATATTTTGTTATATATTTACACATTATATACGCAAAACGCGTATCTAAAGATTCCATTAGAAAACTGAATAAAAGGTAGAACATTGAAATATATGAAAAAAAATATGATAAATAATAGAGAAAAATGATTAGGGAAAAAGTAAATATATTTTTGTTACATTGCAAACATATTTTGCTTCACAGTGCAACAAGTTTTTAAAAAACGAAACAAAAAAAGCAGTTTTGCTATGATTCTTACACCTTTTAGCTGTTTGTACTATTGAGGTTAGTAGTAAATAACAAAAGGTAACAAAAAAATGAAAAATGTTGTTGAAAAAACATTAGGGTAGCATTTCGATAAATACTATTTTTTAATTAAATTAACTTAATGTTAAAATACAATTTAAGTGTTTTATTATAATTTGATTTATATTCATATACGTAATGTTGATTTATTAAATATACGCATAAAAAATATATGATAATGAATATAATTTTAATGCCATCAATTTATTTTTTAATTAAAATTATTCAAAAAAAATTATTTGTTTGTTATCTTTAATAAATGCTGTAGTTTTCATTAATTATTCATTTCTTAAATACATTTTTTTTGAATTGTTTTACCAATAAAATTGTGGTTTTTGCTATAAACTAATCAATCGCAACAATATTTCACATTAAACAAATGTTTGTAACATACGCTTGAATAACAGTTAACCCGAAAAGTAGGGCTGTCGCGAATGACAATTCTTATTTATTCGGCTTTCAATATTTTATATTATTTAAATAATATACTTAATTTATTCAGCAATATTCAAAACAGCTGTACGGTCAGCCAAAAATTCAATTATTTATAATAATATAAGAAAATATTTTGGTGGTGTAGTTCCCTAATATTCGAAACCTCCCCATTATTTAAATAATGGAGAATATGGTCTTTAAAATTATATTATAAACTTTATAGTTAAAGTGATATTTTTACTCCATGTTATTGTTATCTTAAAGGGGTTCCAGCACCTTCTTCACTTGATTCTATATTTTGATAGAATTAATATATGTAGCTTGCAATATTGGTGTAAAATGCACTATAATGTACTGGATTAAGTGTTTCAGTATTTTAATATATTATTATTCATTAAAGTAAATTTAATTAATTGGTGTTTTTTCATCTCATTAGTTTATAAATAATTGTATGTACATAAAAATGCATTCATGTAAAGCGTATGGTGACGTATACGCTCAGACGATCTTCGATAACCGTTATTGGTGAGTTTATTTTGACAGTTGTTTCAACAATTGCTCTAAGTTTTATTTTTTTAATCGCAGCGTCGTGGTCATTTGTCGAAGAATTTTCATAAATCCGCGTATAATTAACATAAAAGTGATAAAGTAGTTAATTAGTTTTTATTAACAAATTATTCATTCGACAAAATTCATTTTATTATTGTTTGAAAATGTGAAGTTTAAATTTGAAATGGTGTTAAAAGAAATCATATTATAAATATATAAATATTTTGAGTGATTAAGATTGATTAATACTTGTTTACGTATCCCTGCATTGTGTTTAATTTGTAATTTTATGAATTGTGTTAAAAAACTAATACTGTTAAGCATTTTGCACAAAGAACTGATTTTCTTAAGTCGTTTAATTATACACATACATATTTATGATGCAAAATATATTTCAGTGTAGCATTCTCAAAGTCTCGGTAAGTTTCTTATGTTTTATAATTTTTATTTAGTTATTTATAAGAAGAAGTTTTAAAAAAGCTTTTTTTTAATTTTGGATTAATAAGTTTTAAATCAAAATCTAATCTTTGTGAAAGCTTAGCATATATTTTTATATGTAAATATAATTTTAAAATTTTTCATGTAAGTATAATGTTCATATGTATACGTATATGTATATAGTATGCATATTCAATGATGTCAATGGAAGAAGAAATAATAAAATAAATGAATGAAAGAACATGAATAATAGGTGTCTGTCATAATAAGTGCTTTAAACACACGATTAACGAGAGTTTGGCAGTTTAAAACTAAGATTCTTTTCAGAATAACGGACATTTTCAAGCCAGTTTGTTTGTAGTAAAACAATAACAAAATTATTGCCATATATGTATGTGTATTTATGTCTCTGAATACGGTGTATATTATGAGTTTTTGTTTTTCTACGATATATTCTTTGTTTGTTTTGATATAAGTTAATGAAATATAAAAAAAACAACAACGAAATCTGTAATTTAATCAAAAACAAAGCAAACATATATTGAAAAAATTATATGTGCCATTTAATTGAATTGCATGAATAAGGACAAATAATCAAATATAATTTTTTTTTATTGTTTGCTTACAATTTTTTGTACTAGGCGGGCAAAGAAAAAATATAGTTAAAGTACAATATTTATCCATTTTTATTTACATAAGTACATATAAATCTATATATATACACTTATTTAGTTAGCAATAAGAGATGTAAATCGTTTTTAGTCGTATTCAGTAATTTTCATCAGCCAGCCCGATCAGTGGCTTGCTGTCGCCAGTTGGTAGTACCAAATCGTTAGTTACGTCGTTCTTCCACCGAATATACGGACGTCCTCTAGCGCGTTTTCAAACAGCCGATACGGAATCAAACATTTTCTTTTGGGAGCACTTTCTTCTCATGTTCGAAAGGATCAACCCAGCAAAGCCATTGAATATAGCTGCACTGTGCATAGCTTGTGCAGCTTATCGTTTCATCTGTTGTTCAAGCTTCTGCACCATATAGCAAGTCAGGCATAATGTGACACTTAGAGAACGTTATTTTTGTTTATATGTAAATAGAGTGCTTAATTTTTGAATTGCCTACTTGTCACAAAATAACATATGTAGGCAACAGTGATTCTTCCTTGAATTTCTAGTAGCTGAAGCCATTTTTAGTGTTTATGCTGGTTTCCAAATAAATAAAGTATTTCAAAATTTTGAACTTATAGTACTCAACATTGACGTAGGCCCTAAGATGATTAGAATATTTGTTTGTTGGCAGAAAGTACTTTATAATTTCCTCATAAGACCCATTTGCTTCACTTGTTTTTTTGAGTTGGAAAAAGCCGCACAGACGGCGCTGGCGTTGATATCAATAATATCAATATTGTCGAACAAATCACACAATAAGGAGCTACCATGTCTGAAGCCTCCTTTTGCATCAATCGACTTGGAGAGATTGTTCTCAATTCTAATCAAGGTGGTGGTGTTTTTCAATAATATTTTACATAACCGTGTAAGTATTTCAGTAAAATCTATATATATACATATTAATTTCAATGAATATATATATGGATTTATATGACATATTATGTGTGACTTGAATTTCCATTTTACTATTTACAGATTTCGTACGTAGTTTGTTAGTGTTCAGTACTTAGTATGAATATTATTATTACTGCAAAACGGTCACTAAGCGCTGAAAGGGCTTGATGTAAATAAACCCTTACGGAAAGTTATAGACAAAAGGAGCTGTAAGCTATAAGAATTAATTTATATTTTATTCTTTCTCAAATTTTGTTTTATGTAATATATTTAAAAAAATGTTTTTATATTTTAATTCTTGGAGTTTTTAATTCAAAAAAACACTGACGCAAGATATTTTTTCTGTATAAAAAACAATAAATTCTGATGCAGTATGATTTTTATGTAACATATAGTTCTATTATAAAAATAAAATAGTTCACGATGCAAAACAATTTTATAAAAATTTGAGGAATCAATAAATGAATTGCAAATGTCATAATAGTTTACATTTCATTCACGTCACAATAACATGACTTGTTTTGTTTTATAGTTCAAGTAGCATATATGTATGTAATAAGTTGACCTTTTAACTAAGCAATCTCAGTATATATAAAGTTCATCTGCCATTTAGAAAGTTCTAAAATTTGAAATAATTAATGAATATATTGAAGCTTGTTTTTAACAAAATGTTGTTATTATTTTTATTGAATAAAATGAACATTTAAATATTTCTTAAAATTATACAAAATAAGGGTAAATATGGTAAGTGTGCTGATTGCAACAGTATATTAAAAATAATATTTAAAAAAATATATTCATTACTGGTTTCAAATTTTTTTATCGATATACCATATAGTTGGTTTTATTTCAAAAATTTTTTTGTATTTCTTAGATATAAGCGTGGGGCACCAAATAACCTTGCTTAGCTTAGTTCTAATAAGAGGAACAGCTGAAATAGCCATAATAAAGCCATTGTAGCAACCCTTTAAATTTCAGCTATCTGCAAATGAATTTAAGATCAGTAAATGGATGGTTATTAAAATGGAAACTTATTAAAATTTGCGAAAGTTGCACTCAGACTCAAGAACAGAAAGTTGTTTTAATCCCATTACATAAGTATGTGAAATATTTTTGAAAGTTTTGGGAATACATTTAGACCTCAGGCTTACCTGGAGAAATCTTTAAAAAAAAGTGATAAATAGAGAATATAGATCAATAGAGTAATTATATATTACTAAAAATTTTTTATACTTGGGAATATTAAAAAAAATACGGACATTAAATTATTGTTGCACATGTATGTTGCTGGTATACTACTTTACTTTGGACTATTGGGGTTGTTCTCTGTGTATTATCTCAGACAGGAATTTTTGAGGTAATATTGTAAAAATAGCAAAATTTCATCGTAAAATGTTGCTATTGATTTGCTAAGAAGTCATTATACTAAATAGATAGTCCAAATTGTTTCTCTAACTTCGTACGGCTAGGTTGTTACAAAAGCAATTTTAAATGAGAGTTCTTCAGATTCTTTCTCTCTCTTATTATTTTTTCCAATAATATACATATTTCCAGAGGATATGATTCAATATTTAAATATATTTCTTTATCGTATATAAAAAATAGTTCGTAAGTACAGTTAAGGGTTATTTAATAAGTGCTGGTACCTTTTTAATATAATATGCAGGTTTATTTATTTTGGGTTTCTGACTTGTCAGCACAGTTTTAGCAAAACATGCCAAACATAACTATAAACCAATATTTTATCTATTTAGTTTAAGATTTAACATTCAATATATCTGTTCAATAATCACTAAACATGCTAAAACACGATAACTTATCAGAATAATGATAGTTCTATAGCAAGTATATTTTGTATTAAATTATCTGTTATTTGTTATGTAAATTAACCACCATGATATTGCGATTGTTACTATAACATATATTCTTGACGGTTCGCGTTCCTGGTACTTATATTCATAGGTGAGTAGCCTGTTACCAGTTACTATAAGATATGCAGTGGAAAATGTTTGAATAAAATTTAATTGATATATCTGGGTGTTAATGGCAGGGTACAAAGAGTATATTGTAAATAAAAAACAGATCAAAATGCTTATAAGTAGTTCCTTTTATTTACATTTACTTTTTGGAACAAAAAATAGATAATCCTATATATTACACTTCATTGACTTTAAAATAAAATTTAAAATCTTAGTTTGCGGTTAAGAAATGTTTATGCTAATTTTCTTGGTAAATATATAATTTATTACATGAAAACAGTAATTGACGAACAATTACCATGTAAAATGTATGATTGTATATTTACAATTAGTAAGCAATAGTATTCAGTTATAATCTACTTAGAGACATAGTGCTAACCGCCTCAAAGTTAGAAGTTGCTTTGGATATTTACAACATCTTTGGGGTTCTTATAGTGGCAGTTCAAAGTTTTACTTTTCATTTTACAAATGCTTGATGCTTACAAATTAAGGTAACGTTTATTAAAAGTACCTATAATTAGAAAAAATGATTATTGTATGATTATTATATGTCATAAATAATGGGTCAGAAATTATTATTTCTTACTTATAGCCGTATAGATAAAATTATCCGACCGAGTATGATCTGAAATGATCGCAATAAAAGAGCGATTCTGATTTAATATTAATTTTTAATTATTAGTATTCAGCTAGTGTTCGCGGCCTCATATCGATAGATATATACCTCATACGTTCAAATACAATTATAAATTTTAATGAAAAATGATTAAATAGCTAGATTATATAATTTGTTAAATAATGTATAAGATTCGTTTGCCTAAAGAAAGTTTCGTTATAAAATAATATTTTCAAAATTAATCCACATAAGTTCTTATTTCATTTAAAATAAAAATTATTCATTGAGTTAAAAATATATTGTATTAAAAATACAAATAAAAGGAATGTAATTTGCTGAAAAAAATAATATAAAATATTTATTGCGATAAGATTGTTCACATGCTTTTTGTTATCAAAACATTTCATGTGAAAGTTATTAATATTTTTAATTATATGCAATAGTTGAGAAAATAAAAAAACATTAGAATGCTGTTGGATAAGTCAGTGATAAATGAAATGCGTTGATTTTTTGCTTATTTAAGTATTTTCTTTTTGATAACGTAGAATTTGAGCCTCAGAAACGTACACTTGCTGCAATGGTGTGAACATTTTTTGGTACTTTTGGAAAAGAAGATTCTTTAGGGCACAGATTATATCCGAATTGGATTGGAATTTCTTCTTAGCATATTATTTAATTTAAATTTATTAATAAATAAAAATCAAATAGAGCACAATATTGCATTATAATTATTATTTAATAACTTAACTGGCAATCCAAAAATGCGAAAAAAATATATGTCTTATCTTTTTTTTGCTGATGAAAACGACTTCGTCTTTTTTAGAGCAAGCTTCTCATAAACAGTTCACTTTTTCTATTGCTTTTTTCACAGTTGTTTTCGAAGTATGTTATAATACTGAATATAACTATTATAATAATATACCTATATAACTATTTCTGCTGATTAAATTGTCTTCGTATACCCCTATTGGCGTATATTCATTGGACTTTTATTTTCGGTCTTTTGTATAGTGGTATATGTACGTATGTACACGCAGACACTATTCAGATTCATTTTAAAATATTTAAAAAGACTACTGGAAATAATAACAGGTATGTTTTTGATTAAGTGTAAGAAATAGTGGTACCCATCTAGCTTGTAACTTTTTTAACCGCAAATGTTCTTGAAAATTTATGAATGTTATCACTTGAAATTTTTATTACAATACATTATCAATCTCGCACAGTTTTCTTTGTTGATCTTCAATCATTAGATTAAGAAATTTATTTATAAATTTATAATAAATAAATATAATAAATTTATTATGTAAATCAAAAAAGTACATAATAAATGGAAAATTTATTATAAATCTGGCAGCTCAGCGTTCTTTGTGGTCAAATGTGCACATATGGAGCATATACTAATAAATCACATATAACGCTGTTGGTTGCTGCGGAACTTTGGGGTACAAATCACCGTAATAAAACTCTGTAAAGCCATTCTCTTCACTTAGCTTCAATGATCATCTTTACTTATCGGAGCTCTTTCACTTGATGAAATCCAGTAAAATCAACAATAGGCATAGTTGTTACCTCATTAGAGCATTTCGGTCACTCAGCGTTGTTGGTGGTCATATGTGTACGTCTCTAATTCCGGTATACTACACATCACGCATTCAAATATGATGGCACAGAGTTTTTATATTGTTTACATAAGTTTCGTATTAGAAATGATTATTTTAAAAAAGTTCTGCTTAATCAAGGTATGAAATTTCACCAAAATTCACAAAAACTTATACATGCACAATAACTAATACTATATAAATACGTTCAATATTGATAAATCTAGACTAAAATTTAATTTTACATTGTTCACTTAAGTATTGATTTGACACTAAAAAAAACATTTATTTGAATTTTTAGTGTCGTTTTAGTGCCACTTTAATGTCTTTAGTGACTTATTTTAAGTGTAAATTTCAAAACTATTCCTAAAGTTCTTAATCTTGAAAGATTCTGATAATATATTACAGAAATATTTTAAAATTTATATTAAATGCAGTCTATTAACAACCTTTATATGCAATTTTCATGATTTTACTACTTTTCTACGGGAAGTTACACTTAGAGATATATCATGATATATCTGATACATATATATCATGATATATGTGATATTTAGATATATCATATAATTCAATTGTAGGTGCTACAGCTAGTTTATGATTTCGTTCTAATATAACACAGCAAATGGATTTAAGAATGAGCTTTCACAGCAAATTAACAAAACTCCAAGTTCGAACATATAAGTCAAGTATGGCTTTGGGTCAGTTGGTTAATGTGCATTGACTCTGAGCTTCAAATTTGGCAGTGCACGAGTTCAATTCATGGTAGTTGCAGTCACATAATTTTATTTACGAATAATTAAATACAAAAAATAATTCCAAAATCACATATGATGGTTATTTGGCAATACTCGAAACAGTTGTATAGTTAGTCAAAAATTAAATTAATTAAAATAATATAAATAAAATTTTTGTTGTTATAGTTCACTACTTTTCAAAACCTCTCTGTTTACATTTATTCCTAATAAAAGAATTTATTTCCATGTAATATAAAATGTATTGGAAAAGGTCCATCATCAACAAATATGTTATTTTTTGTTTTTCGGATCAAACAATCATGAGGTTAAATTATATAGGTATAAAACTTGTTTAGCCCATTAAGTACCAGGTAATTTCAGATTTTAAATTTTACGGTGAATTTAATAGTTAATAGTAAAATAAAACAGGTTTAAGTAAATGAGAAAAGTTTAATACTTATTTAAAAAATTAGTCACTTTATTTTTATCTAAAACATATAAAACATTCTTTGTATATTAAAAAGTATTCAAAGCTAGTTGTGTGTTGCACCACGCAGTGGTCCGAAATGGGTTAATGTATAATTGTAATATTGATTTAAAAAAGGTTAAAAAAAACTTCAAATTTGCAATTAATTTTCTTATCTAAATTAATTAATAATTAGAATATATTATTGCCTTACTGACCATTTCTTTTTAGATGGAAGAGGGAAAGTGACGGTTTAGTATATTGTTTGTATAAAATTAAAGCATGTATAAAAAGAAAAGAATACTTACTAAAATTTCGATATGCAAATTAATAACACATTTCAGCACATTGCGAACACGATCTCGCAGTTTCTCGACTGTTAACAGATGTCTCTTCATACTGCTAATTGATGATATATCTGATGCCATGTTTTTGTGTCTGCCAGAGGTTTTTGCTTTCAACTTGTTGCAAATTTCAGTTTAATTTTTTTTTTCGTTCAGAATTTTACGCTACAATTTATGAATTTTTCTTTTTTGTGTTTTTTGATCTTGAAACTATGCATTCAATGCATGAAACCATACAAATATAGCCTAAAATCACAATTCATACAAACCAACGAGCAGTGAATCACATAACAGGTTAGCGTAATGTCATTCTAGAATATGAATAAATTCCCGTACGGAATATTGTACGCTCGAATAGTGCACGAAAACGTAAAAGTACCGCGTAGAATTTTCTTTCATTTCGGAACAAAAGCGTAACAATGTCAACTATTCGCAATGTGGAACCTTTTCGACAATGTACACCTCACGGCAGGTTGCAATGTAATCATCACAAATGTAGCAACATTTTCAATGATTTTTGTCTGATTTGGAACTCGAACACAAATCTATTTATCTCATCATAAATATTCAACGTGTACTGCTTTAGAATGCCATTAGATAGATAATTTTTTGCAAAATTCTGAAGAGAAAACTAGGATGTTTGTATTTTTAGAAATTTGGCTAATTGACTACGAGTATTTCGATTCGAGCCGACGGTATTCGTATTCGTTCTATGCTAAAAAATCGAATTATAAAATAAAACAATTGCCCATATTTGTCATCGCAACGCTTCTTAATGAGCTTTTCCGGCGTGTGGTTCTGCCTCAACTGATTGTAGATTTGTGTGGAGCGGTTCAGTCTGCTGTGCATTGCATTCTATGTGCGGGTCTTCTGTAAGTATTTTGTTATTGTTATTTATACTGTTTTGATACTGCCTGTCAACAGTATCGCTCGCAGCTCTCATATTTCTCATTTTCGTTGGGGCATTATTGTTATTGTTGATTTTTCGTTTGGCTCAATAGCAGCTGACAAATGACGCTTCGCTGGTTATATGATTAGATACATTTAGCATTTATGTAGAGCCACAATTTTGTGGCGATTGTCAATTGTCAATTGTTGTGTATACAAAAACCAAATAAATATAAAAGCGAATAAAATAAACAAATAATTTGTGTTTAATTTTTTTATATTGAGTCAGCAGGGAATTCGTGAGAATAAATTTTAGAAGTCTTCTGAGACTTTTGTGATTAAATAAAGCTAAAACTTGTTTCTGTTTATAAAAAATTAGATTAAAATTAAAAAATTTAAACAAAAAAATTATCTGCATACTGAATTATTTTTATTTTTGAAATTTTGGTTTTTTTTTAAAACATAATTAACCGGTACAACCGTTATCTGGTGAAATAAACCAATAATAATATAAGTTTCACTAATTATTGTGGAGATAATTTCGTTTGCATATAAGAAGAAATTTTAATTGCAGGCAACTAAAATTGTATGGTTTATGCACTGCAACCGACTTGCTATATTGTGCGCTCATTTGTATTAAGACATTTAGTATCACGAGGAATCGAATCAGCTTCTTCGGAGAGAGTTTTTAAAGGTCTTCATACTCTAGTTGGTATGTACCTTAAATGTTGTTAGTTCTGTGGCCTAGTACATCACAGTTGGTGATCAATGTTCCTCATCATAGCAGAATTTGCAAATATTTGTGTCCGATATACCTATTTTATGTAGGTGTTTATTGCCTTCTTGTTTAGGTTGAGAACAATTTTTGCTCTTTTGGTGTCCAAATACAAAAAAATTGTATTTAATACTCTTCAAAAAAAAGTTTAGTAATAGTTTAGTTTAGTTAATATTTTTAAGAGTCTACTTTCATTATTAACAATTGTACATAAGACATTTCAGTGGCGATGCTGTTGAGTGTAAAAGATATATAAATAGGAGTAGAAGGTACTTCATGAAAGAAGACTCTACATAAAAATAAATTGGGGCATAGTTTTGCCATCCCTGTGCTAAATATGTTGCAAACAATTGTTTTCATTTTTATTTTTGATCTATTTAAAATGACCAATTTCATAAAATATTTCTATTGAAAACTTCTGCGTAAATATTTATATTATATATTTAGTAAATTATTTATTTTCCTAAGTTGAAACTGTAAGGTGAGGTAAAAAATAAAATCCAAACACACACACATTTTGTATATTTATAATAACATATATTCAATAGATCAGTTATTTGGGGCTTAATGAAGCAAATATATCTTGTACATCTAAAACTGAAAAACATATCACTCCATTAATTTCTTAATCTTTAGATAAAAGTGTGATATATATTTATTTCAACACTTCTTTAAAATTTCGAAGCTGTTTTGTATACCTTATTTTTACTCGATTTCTGCAATCATAATTTTCATAGGAGCCAGATCTCTTGTAACAATATTTTTATATCGTTGGGAGACAGACCCATATAATACGCTGCATGATGAAGGAATTTAAAGTACAATTCAAAGAAGGAAAGGAAATATTGTTGTGAACGACTTGTGACATAGTAAAAACGAACATATTTATTCTTCGATTTTTTTTTAATTTTAATTAATTTAAGTTAATGGGCATACATTATTTGCTCTTGATTGTTTATTTTCTTGAATAATATACTGAGCAATTAAAAAATATGAAAGTCAATTATTTTACCGTACCATCTTACATTTTCGCATTTATATAAAGCTTGATTCAATGGAAATTACCTAAGTTAATCTGTGCAATGGAATAGGTGATACAAATTCTAGAACCAATGTTGTGTACAAGCCAACGTATTGAGAAGAAATATAAAAAGAGTTTTTAGCCTAGAATTAAAAAGGTACAATTCTGTAAATTAGAAAGTATTTTTTTTTTAGAAATTGGAAAGTGAAGGGATGAATGATTGTAGAAACAGTGGATTAGTCTAGAAACTATGACTGTAACCAACTGCCATCGACTGTTTACTGATAATATTATCTACAGGTAGATAGTGGAAGAAGGTAAATGTAGAAAGGTTATAACGTTAGAAATATTGATACTCTTAAATTTTGTTTTTTAAAAATTTTAAAATATCAATTTTAAAAATTAATTATTTAACTGATTGTAGTCAGTGTTATCCATTGTTACTGATAGGATTATAAACTATTACCAAAAGTCTTTTTTGTTGTTTTGTTTTTTACGTCATTAGCTACCAATAGTCAGGACTATCGGTTACTATTTATAGTTGAGAGTATTAATTATTACCAAGAGTAGGAACTACCAGTTTCTCCTGGTAATTTGCTCTACCGGTTGTTGTTGATAGCTGGTATTTTCGATAGTTTGCTTTTAATAGGTTTAAACCCAAAGAATTTTTGCTCCTAAATTTTGTACTTGTTTAGACATATGATTATCAGTATTTATTATAAAATACTCGATTTTTAACACAACTATATGTGCGAAGCATTGTCTATCTATGTGGTGGTCAGAACTATTAATTTTACACCACCACTAGTTGCACAAAACATGTAATATTTTTTTTATCAAATGATTTTTATTAGCTTGGAAATCTATTATATCATATTGTTAATTCTAATGCTAAATAATCCATTTCTAATACAAGATCTGTAACAATTCAAGTAAAGCTAAAGCTTATCTTCTGTTTTGTTTTTTTATAGATTTCATAAAGCAATATGAATTTAGAAAAACATATTGATTAAATATCTAAAAAGTATTTATTTTAGTTAATATCTTATAATACCTAAGTTATATTTGCACACCTTTTTAACATATACTAAGATGTTTATTTATAAAATCTGAAATAAATTAACATTCAAGTGTAAAATCAGTATTGAAAAATATTTTATATTGGCATTGTTATTTATGTTACCTTAACTTACTTGCACAGTTTTATAAACTACTATATGTTAAATAAATATTTAAGTAGAATAACATATATTTTTCCTTTAATTAATTGGTATTTACTTTAGTTTAACATAACTAACAGTAACTAAAATTATATCAAAATATTTAACTTTGATTTCATTTGTAAACACGACCCATGTATAAACTACTTGCTGGTACAATTGCATTCCAGTGGCGGAGTTGCAATGGGCGCCAATGTTGTTGCAAACTGTTGAGTTCAACCGCCGAAGACGACAAGTAATTGGAACTTATTTAAGTTTTAATTTTATAAGGATAAAGGCAACACAGACATGCAAATAAATTGATGTTTTGATTAGAATTTAAAAATTATGTTTATTAAAAAAATAAAAGCAAAGAAAAAATATTAATGCTAGATATTCGATTACAATTGTTTGATAGAAAAATGTCTAATACTCATCGCATACTCATCGCATACTCATCTATGATCTAAGTGATGTAAAAACAAAAGTTATTTTATGAAATTATATAAAAATATACTATTTAGCAAAGTAAAATAAAGCATAGTTTTGAAGTTTCTGTGCAAAATGCAGATAATGCCAATTTGCGGCAATTTTCAGTGCAAAATTATTGTCGTTAGATTTGCAACTTTTGTAGTTTATCTTCACATTACTATTCTTCCTTATGGTCAGGCACTTCCCAAAAGACTTCGTCCTGATGATGCTCTTCCTTATTTAGTTTACGAACGTTTGTGTACTTAAGCACAATACCTTCCAGAAGCAAGGAGCAAGAATTGTTCCATAGCAAAAGCAAAAGCAAAAGAAAATATAATATTATTTTATATTAGAAATTTGCCATGATGCTCTGAGACATTATATTTAAATTTTATTGTGTTCACCTGTTAAAATGCCGCCAACAATAGCCACAATTACCGTCATGGCAATACCGAAAAGTTGGTAACCTGCCTGTGCAGAAGCTGTGCGATTGTAGCCCTGAGTATGAGTATGGTTGCATGCAAAACAAATTTTATTTAAAACAAATTAAAATGAGAAAATATTTATACTTTTTGTTTTTGTACAACTTACGCCCAATATGATAGTTGAACTGTTTTGGGTTTGTTGAACTTCAATTTCCTCTGTAGTTACCATAGCCGGAAAGATTGTAGTCATTTCGGACTTGTATTTTTCCTTGGTCACCAAGGCAGCAACAATGGCGGATGCAATGGCCGAAATGAGTGCAGGCATACCATGCAAATTGTGTACGCCACAGGTATCGTGTATGCGCAACTTGGAGGCCATCAGAGGCTGCAATGAAACAGATTGCATATAAAATTTCAATGAGCATAAAAATATAAAAATAATTCATTACGTGCACAAATAAAATTTTAACATTATTTTAAATACGAGTATTTTAAATACGAGCAGTAAAAAAATCTTTCCCTAACCCTTGTTGTTTTTTTTATAAATAAATTTCATTAACATACTTGAATTATTCGCTCAATTGAACTTGAAGTGCCATCAACTTTTCAACTTTAGTGACGCTTTCGTTTCATCATCAGTAAAGTCAGTTGGTACACAGAGGAAACCCTTTTTTTGAGCCGAACTTAATGCATTAGCAATTCATTCATTTGCTCCATGGTGAGCTGGAAAATTTGAAAATGTTGCACTTGTATGCACTTGACTCCACAAATATTTATACGTTCTGTTATTGTGCGGCATTTTGTTCATATGTCCTCTAAGTGCACTTCGGAGACTAATTTGCATTTTAAATGAAATTTAATGAATTATTTAAACTAATTACGCTTTAACAGAATTACAGTTGTTAACTTCAGCTTTTTTCAATGTTGTTAAAAGAGTTATAAAATAATTTTCTTCTCCGTAAAAAGGTAAAAGGGAGATGTGACTTTTAGACTGACTATTGTAAAACAAGAAATTAAAAAAGATTTTGTCTGTCAGTACTTATAAATATTAATTATTTAAATTTTATTTAATGATATAAATTTGAAGCACTTATAGGTATTAGTAGGTTGATCACATTTTAACAGAATACAATATGCAGAAATTAATGTTTATCGACAAGCACCAAAAAATTACACAAACAATGTACAATTTGATATAAATTTCGTTTTGGCGCTGCGGAATTTAAATACCAAGATATAATCCCGTGTATGTTGTTGATATTGTTTTTGTTTTTCAAATTTATTTTCATTCTCATCTTCAGTTTTAAGTATTCTCGATTCATTAAATTGAAGCACTTCAGATATTTAGATGGTTTACAGCGCAAAGATCCACATGGAGGCAAATTGTTTTTTAGAGCAAAGTTCACTGGCTCATTTACATTGTGATTTATTAATAAGTAATATATCCTTAATTGCATAACACAAATATTTTTTTATAAATCTTTTAAACTTGATTAAAAATAAAATTGTAATTAATTAATTTAATTAAATTACAGCTGGCTTATGATTTCGTTCTATTATAATTCAGCAAGTGAATTTTTTAATGAACTTTCACAGCAAATTAATAAAAGTTTCAAGTTCCAACATATAAGTCATATACGGTTTTGGGTCAGTTGGTTAATGTACACTGACTCTGAGCTTCAAATTTGGCAGGTTGAGAGTTCATCTTTTAATACTTGCAGTCTCAAATAATTATTTACGAATAATTAAATACAAAAAATAAATTCAAGACCACTGTTGAATAGGTATTTGTGTAATACTCGTAACAGCTGTACGGTCAGCCAAAAATTCAATTAATCAATGAAATAATAAAATTTTATTGTTATAACTTAATACTATTCAAAATATCTTTCTATTGAAAACAATAGGAATGGGTATAAATGGGATACCAGTTCCAAACGGAGCAATGCACTGCGACCATGTTTGATCTTTTGTGCTGCAACAGTCCCTCACCGAACAGAAGATATTCAGCCTACCGAATGAAATCCACAATGTCGGCCGTTGAGGATCTCCTAATGTCAGAAGGGGAGAGTAGTTCGCTACTCAGTGACGTCTTTCTGGCCCAGATTAAGGTTGGGCAGTTACAGAGAATGTGACTAGAAGTCTTGTCTGCTTCTAAGCAGAGTCGATAATTTATCTCTTCGGACAGACCCATTTTGTTAAGGTCATAACGTAGTCCATGGTGAACCGGTTAATATCCCACCAGCAACCTCAACTCTGTTCTGCTGAAGAAAGATATCTTAGCGTAACTGTAGGGATGAACTAGCTCTGGAATGTCACGCCAGTAGTGACTTTTGGCGGCTGAAAACCATTTATGAATCAGAGACTTAGTTGTAGACCAACTTAATTCACAATTTGGCTCTTGTCCACAGATTTGAATGGCCTCGTAAGACTGTCAGCAGACTTATTATCATTGATTCCTATGTGACCAGGCGCTCAGCAAAGTATTAAGCATAAAATATTTGACCTTCATCCCCTTCATTTGACTTCATCGGAGCATTCGACAGTCGTATCTTTTATAAATAGGGACCTAATATTCAGTTATTACCTTCTGGAAAATGGTGCAATGATCACTTTTTTTGGGTTAATTCTTTGATTGAAAACAATAGTTTATATTAAGAATTTAGTTTCTTTCGTCAAAACCGACGTTAAAATTCAATTTAATATTATTATTTAAGTAATAGGCTATTAAAGCACCGCGACCTAAAAGATCTATTGTGCGCCTAAAGGTTAATTTTAGCCTATTTATAAATCTTGTAATTGCTGTGGGCTTAATTTTACCTATTTGACTTGGGACTAATATCCCGCTTCCAAGGTAATCGAGTCTACATCTTGCCACCGCTGGGCAGTTGCATAAAACAGGTTCTGATGTTTCCTTCTCCTCATAACAGAGTCGACAGGAGTCACTTTCTACCACATCTATAATTCAATTTAATGAATATTTTTATTAATATTTTCTTTGGTGTGTTTTTAATTGAGAATAAAAGACTAACTACCTGGTTCAGAATAAAAATGAAATAAATAGAAATCAATATAAAAAACATATGCAATTTTATAGAGATGCCTTTATTTAGCAATAACATTTTAAATAAATGTTATTAAAATCAAGTCACCATTTGCTCCTGTGGGGTTGAAGTGTCAGTTGGATTCGAAGACATTTTTATTACCGTAAAATAGTTTTGTGCAACATTTTATGTGCGTAGCTAAAAACCTATCAACATTCGCATCTCTCCATTTGCATACACACTAATCTATAAATTCTTTGAATAACTACAACTTTGCATGGCATAGGAAAATAATTTTCTGTTTTGAATAAATATTTGAATGTGTAGGAATTTGTGCAGAAATGTCTAAGCCATAAAATAGCTAAGAATGCCTTGAGGCCATTAAACTGCACATCACAAATACTCACAAGAACGAAACCAATATGTGTTCAATGCCGTAATAAAATTTTTCTTCCCTGGTGCTCTGCACTAGAATTTGTTTATTTTAAGTTTAATTTCAGTATTTCCTTTAATAGTTTATTTTATACTGTTTCAATATTTGCAATACGAAATGAAAAAGTTATTAATGTGGTCACAGGTGGGCAGTAGGGTTGGCAAGTAGACGGCTCGAGTATACTATAGATGTAATAAAATTTATATAGTGCCTTTGACTTTTCGCAGTAAATCTCTGTGATATGAAAAAGGTTTTCTACAAAATTCGGTTTGAAAATATTCTTTACATTTGAATTGAAATAATTTAAACATTTCATTAATAAAATGAAACTGGGAAATTGTCAAAATGGTAATAAAAAAATTATGAATTTATGCATAATACAACATGTTGACCTTTTAGCACCCAAAAATCATAAATTTCATATCAAATATCTTGAGCTTAATACGAGTACTATAGTCCGGAAATGTCATATTGCAACATATGCTCTCTTAGTTGTTGTAAATAGTTTATGGGTTTGAATTATAATACCACATTTGAAGTATGCTTGAATGAATTTATTTTTCATTAAAAATATTAACAGTAAATTTTTCTTATTTGGCCTTAAATATTACGGCAGTTATTATGTGTTGATGTGCGTTCGTATTAAATGCCTTAATATGTAAAACTATTAAATATTTTATAGTGGTAGGAAGTTTTAGAGGGAGAAAATATAAATAGACTAAAAATAAAACTGTACGTAAATAATTAAATAAAAGAAAACTAAAATTTTAGGAAAAATTATTTTAAAGTTTGAGTTTTAGAACATTTTTTTTTATTTATGCAAGACTAATTTTTTGAAACCAAAAATATTCATAATACGCAGGCATTGAGATTTTTGTATAAAAATATAAAATAATAAAATTTTTTTTTTATTCTACAAGATATCCTAAAAAATAGTTTTAAATCTTACATATGCATAGTTGTATATCGTATTTATTTTTTCTTTGATTTAAAATTAATGAACTATTTTTATTTTGTAGTTACTTTTGTGAGTATTTCATACATTGTACGAGGGCGGTTTGATAAGTCAATAACTTTTTAAATAAAACAAATTACTTTCGGCAAATAAACATTTTATTTTTCTACATAATCACCTTTTAGCTCGATACATTTAGTCCAGCGTTTTTTAAATTTTCTTATTTCCTCCACATAATAGGTTTCTCAAAGTTTCTCAAAATATGCGTTTGTTTCGGTAATGACTTCTTCATTCGACTCAAATCTCTTATTACACAGCCATATCTTTAGGTTTGGAAACAGAAAATAGTCGCTGGTAGCTAAATCTGGAGAATATGCTCGATGGGGTAGCAGTTCGTATCCTAATTCGTGAATTTTGGTCACGAATGCTTAATTAGCATACGAAATTCACTTTTTTCCATTTTCGTAAAAATGTACGAGGTTGTCTGCTTTGAACGGCTATCAAACACCAACATTAAAAAGTTGTCCACTGGTAGATTACAGCTGACGGCAGCACTGTTGCATTTGGAGTAACTGCGCGGAAAATTCAAAAAGTCACTGACTTATCAAACCGCCCACGTATTATAAATTTAATAGATGAGACAATTTACCCAAAATAGTGCTCAATACAATTTTTTGAATTCTAACTCTGAAGCTGTTTTAGTACTGGTCACACAGTACTATGATATTTAAATAGTGTGATACTAAAATGATAATTTATAGGTTTTTAAACTTTTATTATTTATTTCATTCTTGTTTAAATTTTGATTAATCAAAAACTGAAGTATTCCAATATTTCATTTGAAGCTTCATAGCAAGCAAGAAAATAGTAATAACAAAACGCAAATTTAATGAATTCAGAGCAAATTCCATCGTAATTTCAACAAAAGATTCACTTTACCATTCTTTACGAATTTCGGTATAACTTTAAGTCTATGAAAAAATATGTATTGAATATCAAATACGATATAAAGAGAAAGCACCATCGCTTGTGACCATCTAGAAGTCGTTCTGAAAATCTTGGACTGAACATTTTTCAGTCTCAATCAAATGCTTAAAATATTCTGAAGTTTGAAGTTTTAAATTGAGTTAAAGTTTCTAAATTGTTCCAGAAAATTATTGTTGATGAATTGATAAACATGGTGTTAATACAAATATCTTGGATACATAAAGAAATAAGCAAGACGAGTTTCTCCAATTTTAACGGCAGCTCCAAGATAGGGAAGTGTGCTTTTGCTCAATAATTTCTTCCAATTAAAGAGAAGAAATTGTAGCAGTCGGTTTACTTTGACATACAAATTTTTATTACCTATCTTAAATAAATAAAACTTAAATTTATATTTTAACAACAAAGTTTAGATAATGCTCCCATTAGAATCCTGAGAATCTGTAATGTCAGACACAAAAGCTTCTTTTCAGGAATCAATTCGAATATAATTCTGATATTCTTTGTTTATTGTTTTGTTTTCTCTTTGTTGTAAAAAACTTGGCTCTCTGATTTAAGTAATAGATGATGTCTGCATATTTTCCTTTGTGCTCAGTGGACTAGAGCAACAGAGTTTATAAATGCATTAGAGTGAATTTTTATGAATTTTTCCTCCAGCCCTTTTTTTTTATTTATGTTTAAAGTTCCGTATATCAAATTACATACAGATTATCAGTAGTACTTATTTAAGTAGCACTTTTTCTCACATTTTTTGACGAATAAATAAAAATTTAGCATTGCTAAACAGATAAAACTCCAAACTATTATAAAATTAACAACTTTTTTTAAGAACACCTAGAAACTAGAAAATTAAGCATAAAAATTGTGGTGGCATGTATGTTATGTTCTAACTTAGATGCCGTCTAGCAACTAAATTAACATACTGCATTTAAAGATGGTTTAACTTTCAGCTTTTATTTTTATGAAATTTTGGCCACACTGTGTGTCGTGTCTCCGTAATTGCTAAATGATTTATTGATATGTTGTTTATTGTGTCAATTCCGTTAATATTTCACAATAATTTGCCAACTGACAATATTAAAAAAATAAACAACTTCATTGCGCTCTTAGAGATTAAATAAATTTCTGAAGCACCATATTCCCCTAACATAGTGTTATTTCTGGTTGTTTCCAAAAATAAAATAAAGTCTTCAGATAGACATAATAGAGAAAGAGACTTCGGATAAAATTAGTGCAGGCAATCTTGAAGTCGCAAAAGTGGTTATGATAATCGAATTAGTACTATAATTATTGCAGGTTTAGCGTTTACAAAATGAATTTAACGGGTTGGATACAAATTAAACCTTTTCAAATATTTTAAATTTAAACTATTTTGAATATTTTGAAAATTAATAGAATGTAATTCATTTACATCCAATATTTAATTTCAGAAACTAATTTTTATAAATCAAAGTAATGCTTTTTTTCTTCAGTTAATTTTATAGATAAATACCATATTGTATAAAAGTGTAGAAAGGGTACTTAAACTCAATTTTTCTAAGGTTTGACCGACATTTCTGCCGTCAAAATATTGAAAAGATATTGTTTTATTAAAACAAGTGTTAAACTTTTTAAAAACTGTTCTAGTAGACTTCGCCAGCAGCTCGATTAGTTGCTTGCTGTCACCTGTTGGTAGTGCTGAACGCTTTCAAATCGTTGGCCACCTGGTGCTTCCACCGAGATGCGAACGTCCTCTACCGCGTTTTGCACCTGTGGGTACCTCATTAAACACCTTTCTAGCTGGAGCACTTTCTTCCACTCTCACGACAAGACCAAGCCAACGAAGTCGCTGAATTTTTATGCGCTTAACTATGTCAATGTCGCGGTATACCTCACACAGCTCGTCGTTTTATCTAATTCGATACTCGTCGCCAACGCGTAAGGGACCATAGATCTTCCGAAGAGTTTCTCCGGAGCAATTGTTTCATTAAGCAGAATTAGTAACTTAATTTAAAGACTCTCAATCATATTAATAGAATAGAAAATTACTAACAATACAGAATATAACTGAAGTTCAAATTATGAGTGAAGATAATATTATATGGCGATCCTGTCAAAATGAAAAAAATATTTAATATGATAATATGAAAATTTTGGGATAAGCGATTACTTTAATAATTTAGTTTCTTCTCATTATGTTAACCTAAAAACTTAAAGATTTGTGTGTGTGCAAATAAATAATTAGACAAGTAACTAAATATATAAAATTAGTAAATAGAATTTGATTTACTATATCGAATTGTGACGAAACAGTAAATACTCTCCTTACGTGTATATTTCTTCCATTATTTTTCTTAAGCTGATTGTTTTGACCAATATTTGACTCAACTTAATTACTACTTAGCCAGATATTTCTCTTGAAGAAACAAAACTTGATTGGCTATGAGTGTTCACTAAATAAAGTTTTCACTGTGATGACTTAAGTAAAACATGTATTTTTTTTAGTTTATTATAAATTTCTTAACAAATTCTCTATATATCACTAAAACTTATGACAAAGAATAATCTTGTCAAAGTTGAGATAAACATCAGATAATAAAAAATATATTTATGTAGCATGTAGCACAAAATCATTTTATCTAGTTTGAGATATCTTATATATTAAACAAGATAATAAAATTTATGTAAATACAACATTTATATCATTTAAAATTCAATATATATAACTTTATTATAGTGCTTGCAAAAATTCAACATTAGTTTAAATTATTTTTGTAGATTTAAAAACCAGAGAAATTACTTCCGCATGAAGGTTGGAAAGACGCGAGATGTTTATATTTTCAATTGACAAAATATACATGTATTAAACCGTGAAATTTTAACACCTGTATTCACGATGTTACTTTGATTTTATTTTGGGTCAAAGATCAAATTTTTTGAATAAAATACTAGTTCCGTCCTTGTCTGTAGGTCGATAAATCTTAGTTCCCAGTAAGAATGTATATTCACTTTTATCTAGTTCTGAGTGTTTTGAATGCATGTGAATGAATGTTTTGTCATTTTAACATAAATAATGGAGATTAGTCTAAAAAACATTCGATGATTGCATAATTTTACGTACAGGTATTTGACTTTTATAGTTTTGCGAGCTTACATAAAAGATAGTTACTTCATTGACTACACCTGCGGGAAAAAGTTAGAATATTTGCTAGGTAAGGTGTACCTGTTGTAAAGGAAGCGTTTGAAAATCAGTAAGCTCCACCTGACACTGTCTGGAGTATTAATGGTAGTGAGCGAGTGGAAGTTTCTTTTGTTGCAATTGACTGGAGGGGTAAACCTAGTATTACGGGAATATGGATTTGCAGCTTTGGCAGTGTTCCCCAATAGATTGGCCCCTTAAAGGGAGTATTGTGGTAGCTGTGGTTAAAACCAAAAGTTATGCGGTTGGAATGACAGTATTCTTTACGTTCATTCGTTGAGTGATTGCATTTTTCCATTGGGTGTTGTGCCCCAATAAGTAGCGCCCGATTTTTAATCAACGTAAAAATCAAGCATATTAAATCAACACACTTTACATTGTTTTCGGAAACTATTTAATAGAAGTATGCTGTTGTTGAAAAAAAAAATTATGTTATGATACAGTACTTGTTTAAGTATTGTAAATGGCTGTGTAGTAAAGACATTAAATACTTTTTTGATATTAATTTTTTTACATAAATTACTGTTAATAATTAATAGCTCAAATTCACAATTTCTTGTTCATATTTGAAATAAAAGATTTTTACCTATGGAAACTTTGCTTATGATATTACATACTTATGTTCTATCTTTTGTTTAGGCGTTCTAGTAAATTCTGTATATTACAATGACTTTGTATAAGTCATCATGTAAATTTATCTGTTTAAAACACAATACTTTGTGTAGATATATGTCACATGATTATTTGCACATGCTAAAGGAGATATAAAAAATTTCATGAAAGCAAACTTTTTAATTAGCCATTTGTGAAATTTTTCAACATAAAGTTCGTAAAAAGTTGAATTCATTTCTGAGCGCACTAATTATAATTTTTTAAGTGCAAATGTTTGATTTTACTTTTATATTAATTTTTTCATTTCATAGGAAATATGCTTTTTAAATAGTCATGGTAACAAAAGTAGGAATAATAAGTACACAAAATCAAATCAAACAAAAGTAGTGAAATAAAATAAATAAAGTTAAAATGCAACACTTACCGATAAAAAGCGATAACCCAGCACCGAAACTGTTCCAGCAATAATTCCAATTAACACAGCACCATGCGCACCAATAAGTAAATTGCAAACAGTGCCAACAGCAACGCCACCAGCCAGTGTGGAATTCTGCACGTGGACCATATCCAATTTATTCTCATGGCTGACAATGGCGGATAGCACAAATGTTGTAACTGCAAAATACACAAAACACATTAGTATGCATTTAATATATGTTCAAGTGTGGATGTATCTGCTTTGGTAACAAAATACGGTGTAATTCGCTTTTATCGATAATATTGAATAGCACATTCATTAATGGTCGTATTACAAGTGGGTCGCATGCATTTAGGCTTAAGTAGTGGCTACATAGTACGTTATGGTATATGCAACATATGAATATGATCGCAGCTATTGAATGTAACAACAAACAAACTGTTGCAGCAAATTTGAAATTGGAATTTATTCATTATTGTTGAGTTATGTTGGCTTTGTGCTATAATTAGGATTTCTTGAATATCTATAGTTTAACCATAACTATAAAAACATAAAAATGAAATAATTGCTCATATTGGTTTTATATTTAATTAAATTAAAAAGTATTGAATTTTTAGAATATATTTTTGTTTCTTACATGTATATATTTATATACAAAAAATAATTTTTTCAGAATGCATACATATACATTTAAAAAAATAGTAGCATAAGTGCCATCTAACTGCACTAAATGTACAGAATAAGTAAATGAATTGAAAAAATGCTAAATGACATTTAAAAACCAAAGCATAATTAAAAAAAATGATTTTAAAAAATCTTCTGTGTAATGGATTTTAATATTAAGTTTTTGATATATGTTTATTATCAAGCGTTGTCCATTTCAGTAAGGTGGTGGTATGTGGTGCTTCAGTTCAGTACAAGTATATACATTTAAATAAATAATATTAAAAGTACTATCTAACTGAAGAAGTACTAAATGACGTTATTTAAAAACTAAAGAATAATTTCAAAAAGCATTATTAAGTATTATAACGATTATTATAAACCTGAAGATATAATATTGCTTAAGAGTTTTTATAGAGAATATTTGGCTAAGAATCAGCTTCATTTGAGAGCATAACTTTTAAAAGTAATGCTTTTAAGTTAAAGATAAAAATGTAGTATTAGTTAAATATTGTTTTTGGCTACTTGTGGATAAACACGATTCGTCATTGCTTCTAATTTGACAGGTACGAGTTCTAAGCCTGGCACTTGCGATCCAAACAAATTATATACGAACTATAAATTAATTAAAATTCGATTATTTCCTAAGACCAATGATGATAAGTACTTGGCAATATTCAAAACAGCGTTGTATGGTCAGCCAAATTTCAATAAAATTAAATAAATTTTTGTGTTTGTCTTTCGAAAACCCTCTAAATTGTTTTTTTGTAAATAAAGCTATAGTTAATACATAAAAAATTTTGAACTTTGAATTAATTTTTTGAGCTACCGTATTTTAAATAAGAAAAAATATTTATTGAAATTGGTCAATGACATGGCTAAACGAAGTTTAAATGGTTTAAATAAATTTTTAAATTAAAAAAGCGATATTTCATTTTCTAAGAATTTTCAACACTTTAATTATATTTGCTGATAAATTAATTTAACATTTTAAATTATTTCTGGTAATATTGTCAAACCTATTTTTCTTCCTTTCATTGGTTCAACCCAAATTTTTTAATATTCGTCTCACAAACTAATTAAACGTCAAAAAGTTTCTTCAACACATTAGGAAATTTATTTTAAACACGTACTTGTGCACTTGGAATAACGCTACACCCAACAACAACAACAACAACAACATAAACAAAAAAGCTTAAAAAGTTAGAGTCCGTCCGCGTGGTCAACACCAATACTGTAAAAAAACAACAACACACACTGAACATAAACAACGGAACAACGGAACAACGTAATAACGAAATAAGCAACAAATGTTTTAATGTAAATAGCAGCAAAAAAATAACAAATTAAAAGTATACAAAAAGGCGTTTGCTGCAATCTTCATAGTAGCTATGGACGCGCTGACCAACAGTATACAACAAAATGGGACATTTAAGTATTTAATACTACAGCATAGGTAACACAGAACCTACAACACAGTAACACCTACACATACACAATCTCACAGTGTTGTTGAAAGAATTTGTTGTTGGTACTTGTTGGTTGTTGGTTTCATTGTTGTTTGTTTTGTTGTTGTATCGTAAACATAATTAAAGTTAGGCTAGGTTTGATGGTGTTGGTATTAAGAGTATTAAGAGAAGCTGAAAGTTGTGTATTCCCATTTGCCTTACCAGCAACCGTTGTGCTTGTACCCTTTCACCTTTATTTATTTAGTTTTTTTTGTATATATTTCCTTTTGTATTATTTGTTTCGCAATATAGAAACGATACCATTGGTGTTAATTTAAACTACTTAATGTGTGCGTACAAACAGACATAACAAAAAGGACTATAAGACCAATGTCGGCTACAAAGAAATAAAGGTGCATATAAATGATCGGCAAAGAGGACTAATCCTTATATGCTAAAGTATCATTGTTTTTGTGTTATCCAGATATTAGATAATATCTTTCTATTTTGAATTTGACAAATAAATTTAATAGGTTATTAACTAAATCTTCTTCTAAACCTCCTTTTTAATAATAACTAAATTACAAGTTTACAATTTCTATTCGCAGTGATTTCACAATAGATTTTGGTAAATTTCATTACTCTGAGTAACTTTGTAAACCTCATTTTAATTAGATTTATATACTTAGGTTCTCGAGATATTGGATTTCAAAAATGTGAACTTTCTAACCGTCTATTTATTTTTTTTATTCGACATGATAACTATATGTTACATAAGTAATAAGATTTTGTTTTAAACAAACTTAACTTGTTGTAGAGTGTAGCGCAAGATGTTAGCATAAATGGTAAATCCGGTAGTAGTTCGAGGCATGGAAACCATGTAGTTAAGTTGTAAAAATAAGATTTAATTGATTTTTAAGTTAAAATGTTGTTGGGTAAGTGAAACATTAATATATATGAGAATAGTAAAAGTTGAGGTAGCTTAAGGTAAACATTTTTAAAGTACCACTGAAAATATTCTGAAATCATAGCATAAAATTACTATGGTTTTGACCCTTGTTGTGATTTGTTAAATATTGTAATAAAAATATAATATACCTATATCTTAAATAGCAGAAAAGTATACTACTTAAAAGCCGCAATGTTTACAGCTAGGTTATTTGTCACACGTTTACGTAAAATAAGCGTACTAAATGGAAAATAATTTCAAGCCATTTCTTTAAAAATGGAGACTCCCATATTACTCTAATTAATTTAGTATGAGATATACTTGCGATATATATGAGACACTTGTAAGATATATTTTAAAAAACTAGAATACTTGAGGACTTCAACTTAAAACACCGGTTATACTTAATTATAGAAGTAATTATAAGTAAGTAGAAATAAGTAAGTAAGAAGTAAAAAGATGAGGGGTAAAGGCGAGAATAGTCTACCCTGGACTATTTCGTATTGAAGAAAAAAAAGTTATATTATTTAAAGTTTTGAAATCATAGGAAAGGAAGCATGGATATCTTATTTTTGCAATGTATAGTTAATGTAACAATAATTAAACTTTATGATTCTTTGAGATACTTTATAATGTTAAACACTATCCTTTAAGGAGGATATGATTATAGTTATAGAGACCTTAATTTTTTAACGTGAATTCATGCTGTTAAGGCTTCACATCATGGTGCTCTCAATACACGTATCAACATAATGCAATAATAAACGTTCCCATTGGTATTCTGCTTGTACCAATTGAAGTATGCATATAGTTTCCTTATTGACAGCAAGCGAGGCTCATCTAACATTTCTGCTGTTCTTCAAGATACAGCACGTGGTTGTGAAATGCAATTCAACATTGAGTAAAAATAATAAATATAGACATTCTAACTACAGCCACCATGATACTCCCATTAAAGGGCCAATCTCAATTGGTCAGAACAGTCAAAGCTGTAAGCCTTGGTAGCAGATTTACATCTCCGGATTTATATCTTCTAACCATTATCCCGCGGTGGTGATTATAGTTACAATAAGTTACAACATTATATATGTTTAGAAATTAAAGAACTTGAAGACTTTACTCACAAATGATTTTTATAGGGCACTTTTCTAATGCAAATGATATATTTTAGCAAATATAAATTAATAATATTCTCAAACATAATTTGAAATTATTTGTAACACAAAGTTAAATATATTTAAAATCAGTACTTTTATAAATTTATATAAATAATATTAAATAACTTTATAATAATGTAAGAACCTAGCTTTCTGTGCTATCAAAAATAGACGCATATATGTATATGCATGTGTAAAGTAAACCATGTCACAGCTTTGTTACAGTTATGTTTTTAATATATTGGGTCAAACTATTTTTTTTTATCCGTATGTGCTTACATATTTATTTAATAAAAGTTTTAAAAACATTTTTTTAAAATATTATTTGATTTTTTGTTTTAAATTTTTCTAAGAATAGAAAACATGTAACAAGTCTTCACATGTTTCTTAAATCCAATTTTTATATCAAAACATATTTTGTACAATAAATGTAAACAACGACAAGTAAAAATTAAGTTCAGTTCTCTGTAGTAGGAATGTAGTTACATCCGTACAAATATTTGTGAAAGGACATTACATGTACAGAGCCCGAAGATGCGAAGAATGCTTTGATTTAAATACCAGCGATCAACTGTGCAAGCAACTGAACGACAAGCTTTAATACTTTAGTGCACAGCAGGAACAGTGTTAGATATGTTTAGTTACGAAAGGATGCAATGCACCATCTTGTGCATATATATATGAGATGCGTTTCTTATGAATCATTTTAGTTATGTAGACATGTTACCTGTTGCAGCTGCTAATGATAAATACGTGTTCAAAATGGCACGCTCAGGGCCGCTGCCTGCAGCTAGTACTGAATTAAAGCTTGGCCAATATACCCATAGGAACAGCGTACCAATCATGGCAAAAATATCTGATGTGTAATTGGCTCCTTCGTATTTACCGGCTTCGTTTTGGTCTTTACTTGGACGCAAAATCATGCTAACAGCCAAACCAAAGTACGCACCAAATGCATGCACAGTAATTGACCCACCAACATCACAAATCTGTGAAAATAAAATGCAAAGGTGACGTTAATAAACAAATGAATAAGTTCAGATGCAAAGAACGCTATAATTTTCTAACTAAAGATATGAAATTCTTTGACAATTAACGTATGCAGTCGTAACCTTTAATAAGGATACTACATTACTAACTATGTCTAAGGTTTGTAAAGTACTACTAGTGTACCACTAATGACCTAGAGGTCTATGCGTGGTGACTTGATGCAACTAGTTCAGCCTACCTTCCTAAGAATACTTGTATATGGTGACTTAATATAAACTAGTGATATATGGTGACTTAATATAAACTAGTGATCCAGAGACCTATGCATGGCGACTCGATGCCAACAAGTTCAAGTTTACTACTTAAGAATACATACTAATAAATTTTAGCAATTATTTAACAAAGGGGATCAAAGATTATCTTAATACTATTTTTTTAGTTTATTTTAAATTTTAACAAAAATAAACGCATTTTATTGAATATAGTTATATTAACTTTTGTTTTTTAAGGCTAATATGTTAAAAAAATTAGTTTCAAATCCTGGTTATAAAAAAGTGGTTAATATAAATTTTTGATGCTAATAATATAAAGAATCACCGTATATTTGTTAACAATTTTTTTATTTTATCCAACAACTTTTCAGGGTTGACTAATTTTTTAGTTGAAATTAATGAAACATTATGAAGTTATAAATCTAACAATGAGTCACTGTTTCTTCTAATACATTCTATATTTAAAATAAGTACATATACGATTTCATTTTAAAATGAATACATATCTTAGGAAAGTGCTTATATTTGAGAGTACGTTTCATTCCACATATTTACTTACACTTAAGATATCCAAAGCAACGTACTCATTGGCAGCAAACAGCGCGACTTCGAAGAGTGCCATAAAAAGTAATTGAATGGGCGTGGTACGTCCCAGTAAGGCACCCATACTAATCAATGGTACTGCAGCAGCGATGTCAGCATCAATTATGTTTTCTAACGATAAGCTAAATGTAGGAAAGTAAGAGGAAAAACCGTATCAAATAAGGATAAGCATAAAGCAAAATGTGTAAGGATTATAGAATTTTAACATCCTTTCTAAGAGTGTTATAGTTAGTACCTAACAGCGGCATTGTGCACCAATTGCATTAACTGCAGTAAATGTTGGCAATATAAGCGTGGTTTATAAGTTTGTAGAGCTCTTGAAAAACAGCAAAAAAAAAAATATATTTAAAAATATGAAGTAGAATTGCAACTACAATTCCATATACGAATTTCACGAAAAAGCTGACAGCAAATGCAACGTATATAAGTAAATATAGTTGTGGCGCATCTTAAGTGGCTTTGTCTGGCTTTGTGTGTTGATCATAAGGTGTGTACTGGCACAAAACCGGCAACGGAAGGATATAAGTTTTTACCGGCATATAGTAAGCGGAAATGCAATCTTAAAGTTTTTGTTAATTTTTTTCCCCAAATGGATTGTTGCTTTTTAAGTTGTGCGCTATAAACTTACTGTGAGTCATATAAGTTTGAAATTAGCTTTGAATAGGCAATGATGTGTTTGATAAAAAGTGAGTTTGTTTCTATTGTAAATTGATTATGTCAAGAATTAATTCAATTAACACAAAAAATGGAGCCTTCATACCATGAGAACTTACAAACTCTTATGAAGTAATATGATACGATATATAATGTCATAAGCACAGGTTTTCAGTAATGCTATTTAAAGCAAAGCTTAAGCGAACGAGCTTTAGAAACATTAAAAGGAAACATATACGTCCAAGTACTGCTAGCAATGTGATGGAGCATAACATACATACTCTAGAAACAGAATTTATTTTGGATTGATCACAACAAAAGAAAATATATAATACGATCAAGTAATGGTAGAAAACAAGATGTATTTATTTTAGATGATATACACTTCAAATCGGTTAAAGAATTTAAATACCTAGAATGGTACTTGGTATAAGATAATATAAGCTAAAACCGTTTACTGTTTAAAATTATGATTTTTGAAGTGTGAAATGTCATGAAAACAAAAAATACTTATTTTAATTAGATTAATTTCTCCTCATGAATGTTAAGTTTGCATACTTAAAAGTAAGGATATAATTTAGTTGATTATATATAAAAACAAGATCTAGAGAAATATACTTAACGCATGCTGAAATTAAAAGTACAATATAATAAAAGAATACATATATATATATTAAATATATATAAAAATATATTAATATAACTAATAATATTTTTGTATAAACCTTAAAAAAACTTAAGTGTATATATTATGTACTTATTTCAACCATTTAAACTTCAATTACATTAAATTATTTTAAATTCAGAATTTTTATGATATAAAAAATTGAATTAAATTTTAATAAAAAATATAATATTTTAAATAAACTTAATATAAAATTAAAAAGTTTTTAATGCATGCTTATATGAATTGTATGGTTCAAAGAACCGGTGGAAATGTTCCATTCCCTTGAACTTTTGCTGTAGCATTTTTATTTATTTTCAGATAAAATCTTAATCTATTTTTTCAGAATCTTTTTAATTTTTTTATATATATTTCAAGTTGCAGTAAGTTTAACTAGTTTCGTCCTTACTTTTATTTATTTTGTTTTTTTTTTGTATTTATCCTTCTGCACTAAATGAGTTTTTGATATTTCTTTTAATATTACGGCACGAATGAACTTTGGTGCGCTTAAAGCGTTTTCTTCCTTTTATAAAGTTTTATCCTTTTTCCAAAAGGAATCAGTTGTGGTCGTAATTGCAGACAAATGTGCAACAAAATAAGAAATTAATTAGCACTAAAAGTGCGTACACTTAAGGCTAAACATATTAGGGATATATAAATTAGAGGACAAAGAATTTATTTTGTATCGTAATTTTTAATAAGAAAAAGCTAAAGAACCAAAAAGAATTTATAAGAAAAAATGATTTCATTTAAGTAACTAAGTAAATTGAATGTTTCGAATATTTTGTTGAAATTTATGTAGACGAAAGAAAATTAGTCTACGACTATTAATTAACAAGATGAAAATATAAAAGTTGAATGTTTCATAAATAACTACTCAGAACCAGACGCAATTATAAGTTTTCTAGACAAATTGTATTGACAGAAGTTAAGTTGTATGTAAAATTTTTTAATATATTACTTGTTTATATATTAAATTGTTTTTGTTTAAATGACCACCATCAAATATAATATAATAAATAACAACAAAACAATAATAAAATTTGTATAGGCAAATTTTGTAAACAGAACACCAGAGTACATCACACTTCTCCGGTATAAAAGGCGGGAGAAAAATGCAACCAAGGCATTCAGCAAGGTAACGAGCTAGAAGACGGATCACAAAAAACATACGTGCTAAAGCATAAAGAATAGAAATTTACATTTCTATTCCCATTTTGTTATTAAGTAATAGAAATCTGCATTTCTATTGCTTATTTATTACTAACGACATCAACATTTCATTAGCAGATCAGTGGTAAGGTGATAGTTACCCAAAGGTATTATTACCCATACCATTCCACAGCTAACGAAATCAACATTGCGTTAGTGAATATTCCCAAGATAATAACAATTCCCATTTGCGATCATCAAATAAATATATCGTTCCTGGGCATACGAAATATACATTTCGTTAGTACCCTTACAAGGCGTGGCAGAAATTTACATTTCCACCACGAACCCATTTGTTCCATAACAAAGAAATTTACATTTCTGTAACAAAGCCTCTATCTGCGTCGTACGTTAGGTCTTCCAGATATCAATGTAACTTTATGTGCGAAATAGGTTCGTTACAAATTTCCTTAAATAAAGACATAATTTAGTCTATTGGATTAGATAAGCGCAAAAGATTTACTTATGTCGTAGTGTTCTGCTCTACTGCCTCCTTTTATTATTGTTAAAAAGTGTAATATTTATTGTTACTAATTTACTGTATATTGTTGGAACTTGTAATTAGATACTTCATGTAGTTATAATTTTTCATTAATATTATAATTAATTAACGTAAGCGGAAAATAATTTCTGTTTTGAATTTGATTTTTATCATTTACTGAAGATTTAAGTATTTATTTAATTTAATAAATTTCCTTGCATATATTCCATTTTTTGACATTTTTAGTTTATTAATTCAGTTTATTGTTTATATTTATATGGTTTTCAAGTTTAATATGCTGATTAAAGTAAAATGTTTTTATTTTCAAAAAAATAGCCTTAAGAATTATATTTAGACATCAAATTTTTCTCCCAAATCGTTTGTGTAAGTTTAGGTCTTATTTATAAAAGCACTTCCACTGTATTATAGTATATTATTTTACATTATATATATACTTGAATGAAATTATTAAAAATCATCGAGTAGATTAAAGCAGGACTTAAATAAATTTTTTGATTGCTGTAAATATTTTTTTTTGTTAAGTTAATAATTACAGTACAATTTTAGTAACATATCTGGAATCTGTTACCAGCAAGGCATGAACTTAAAGTTTAAAATATTCTAAGCTGTGTTTTATTACATAAAAAAACTGTTAATATATCAAGCTTTTGCGTTTAAAATAATACAATTACTTATGTGAACGCTATTTAAATAAAACACATATGTGGTTTTCCTAAATTCAAAATTTTACATTGTAATTTTTAATTTAATTTATATAAATGGAATAATTATTGCTATTCACTATATTTTGTTAAGTATCATTTGTTTTATTAAAATTCTCATTACTTACCTAATTTTACCACCTTCCATGTGAATGAAACCCTTTATTAGCACTGCCCACTGGATAACGAGTGCACCTAAAAATAATGTATAACCTGTTGCACTGTAACCATATTTACGCAAAAATGTCATCAAAAAGCCAAATCCAATAAATATCATCACTTGAATATCCTGGAATTCTATAAAATTATTTCAAATATTAGTAAAATACAATTGCAAATATGTAAAAACATTTTAATAGCAAATTATTTATTATTTTATCACACATAAATTCTATACCGAAAACTTATACAATTAAATTAAAAATAATATAATTATTGCTTTGAATTGTTTACACTAAACAACATAGAAACTCATAATTTCTATAGTTTCAATTATGAATGCATAAATTAATATTAAATACATATATAGATATATATATATATATTTATATATATTTAATTATGTAGTAAATAAAATAAAAAACAAGACTTAATTGAATCAGTCATTGCCTGATTAGCATAATTTGAGCTAATTAAATTAATTAGACTTAAATGATCATACTTAAGTTTACAAGTATTTAAAACACAAACATGCAAACATATAAATTTAACAGTACAATAGCACAGCATGGATAAAAATATTTGTAATTGACTTTAACTAAGCACTTATCGTGATTAAAAATAATATAACATAGTAAAGACATTAAAGTACTTTAGAGTATATTAATATAGTATACATAAATACAATGTATAATTAAAGTAGGAAGACATATCATTGCAAATTATCTTTTATGCTATTTGAACGATATTATTTAATATAAAAATATATTACTTTAAAAATAAATTTTAAGTAATATATATTTAGTAGTATCTATATATGTATACATATGTTAATTGACAATACCATTCGCATTGTAAAAATAAATGCAACTATAGATATTATATAAAGTTTTTGACAGTACTTGAGGAAGTTAAAAAGTATTCTACAAAATATTACTTACAATTTAATTAATTTTACAATATTAAAAACTTTATGTTCTGAACATTATTGTACCTCACGTACTACACATATAAATGTAAACCGCATTTGTGAATATAAATTATTAATTAATTACTTCATTAAATTTTTAATTAAGTATAATGGAGACACATTTTTTAATTCGAAACAAATTAATTTAAGTGAAACCATCTGTGTGACAAATTTAAAACTGTTTCGTTCAAATTAGTTGATATATTAAAAATATTTTTTAAATTATTAAACTCTGAAAAATATAGAAAAGAGGTAGAGATAAAGTTTTAGTGGAACTTCTTAAATAACAAATTTAACCCTGATTTTTTTTGTTTTGAATAACACGACAAATACGTGTCTAAATGGCAGAATGCAAAAAATATGTGTTGTTTTTTACTCAAGATTGAATTCAATCATTTCTAAAATATACATAAAATAAACAATTGAATACATTTTTAAACAGTTTACGAGATATGAATGAACTTTCGATTTATTGTATATGTTTAACATATTATGTTACATGCCGTCAAACTGCAGCAAACAGTTTGGGATATATACCTATATGTCGACTACTAAAAATTTTAAACAAATTCTATCAAATTTTGGAAATTTGGATTTCGTATCTTCAACACACATGCTACATAAAAACTTGTTATTTTAGATACCATGTTTGAAATTCCACTCCTTTTTTTTAAAAAAAATAATTTTAAAATATTTTAATAGTGCTTGTTTCTTTTTATTTTCGATTTTGATATGTATATGAAAACTTCCTCATCATTAGAAGGATAAAAGGGAAATTTGAAGATTTCTGGAATTAATGTTTTTAGACTTATTTCAAGTCTCAAATTAACCTCAAACTGCTGAAAATAAATCAATACAATTTAGTTTCACAAGGGTACTAATACTTTGTAAAATATTAGACCGGCTAAGATACCGAGAAGTGAGGAATATTTTTCTTAACGCGCGTAGATTTGGTATATTTTTTTTAGTACTTAAGGAAAAAACTGAGAATAATTTAAAATTGTTTAACAATAACAAAAATCACTTAAAGAAGATAATATTTATTTTTAAAGAATTAACATTAAATCTATTTATTTTTAAAGGATTAACATTAAATCTATTTTATATAACATAGATATAAAATAATTCAATAACAAGTAAACCGAAGAAAAATATAATAATAATATATGTTTTTACTAAAAATAGCTCTAGAATTATTTTTGGCAACATTTATTACTTGCTCAACTCATATTAAGAACATGGTAGTTTTCGTCAAAATATATCTGGGTCGGAATAGTATGAACCACATAATTAATATAAGTTACATAAGTGGATTAACGCCACTTCTTTCCAGTCGATCCTCTAGAGGTTGCTATTGCGTACACGCCTTTTCCAGTCTCATACACTAAAAGAGACAAGTGGTTTCTCAACTTGATTACCTCACCGAAAACATGATTATTTCCTACAGTGCCGTTTCGAACATGTTTTTCGCTGAAGAATCGTTATTTATTCACACGATATGATCAAGGCAGCAAAGCCGCAGGATGTTAATTCGCTGAATGATGTCAAAACCCTGATAAGTCTCGTTCAGTTTGCGATTCATTCCGATATGGTACTGGACGGAATGAAGACTCATGACTTCATGAAGACTCATAGAAGACTAATGACCTTATAAAAAAATTTTCTCTACAATAGTTCCAGTGTTGTTTCATTATTCTGTGATAGCAATTATGTTTCTGCGCCATACAGAAGCACATGTTGGATGAGCGGCTTATAGAGGGTAAGTTTTATTGAACGAGAGAGATCGCACTATATTTTAATTGTTACTCAACTTATAGTAGCATTTTTTGGCAATCGTAATTTTTTATCTAATCTTTAAGCTGACATCGTTGTTGTTAGTAATAATGGTGCCAAGATAGATGATATCCTTAACTTACATTGTAGCCAATAGCTGATATATAAATTGTTTTGCTTTCAACATAAGAAAAAAAAATCATCTTTTTTATAAAACAAATAAAAGATTTTTAGCTGAAGAGGATTCTAGCATATAAAAACGAAATAAACAAAAATACATCAGGTAGATATTAGAATGAAAAAACAGACCACGTAGCACATCCGTCCTTGCTTTATGACTTTATAAGAATTTATGTTCCTATTTACAGCTGCGAAATAGTGGTCAGGGTGGTGCAGGCATTTATGGACAAAATAGAATAGTCGAACTGAGTAAAATATTGTATATGAGAAATTTATTGCTAAAATTAGTGCACATTAAAAAATGTTGTATAAACAATAATAAACTGGGAACGTTTATTTAAATTTAATTGCACATAAAAGTAGGCGTAGCACATGCACCATCTGCATCAATAAATTTTTTTTGTATCCGTTAATGGAAAATTATATTGTTGCTGATAAATTGCCACTAGCTCCAATGGATATCGTAAATTTTATTAGTGTGGATGAATATTTCAAACAAAAAAAAAATTAATTTATTTATTTAAATTTCGTAAGCATTTTATATGTTTTAAAGCAGAAATTAAACTTTTAATCAAAACAACGAACTGCCACCCAAAACACTCATTCACACTGCAGTCACTTATTAAAAGTATTTATGGCTTTTTAATTGAGAACTACATTTTAATATGCGTTCCTGTGATGTGTGTGTATGTGTGTGCTTGGCTTTGTATGTGTTAATTTATCTTTTATGTATGCAAGTATCAATTAATTTTAATTGGTTTAATTAGGACAACAATTGCACTGCCAAAAGCTGATTGCATTAAGATTAATGGAGAGTTTATCTTTGCCTGCAATTAGTCGAAATTATGAATTACTTTATTTGTATAATGAATTGCAACAAGTCGCAGCCAAGGGAACCGACAACATGTTGCACATACACAAACGTATGACTTTGAGGAAAATATGCAAATTAAGTTTGTTTTTAAGTAAGTTGGAATGTGGGTGCATCTGTGCATACGTCTGTATGAAAATGTCCTATGAGCATAAGAACATTTATTTATTCGAATCAAACATTATGGATTATTTATTATAAATAGTTTTTAATTAGTGTAAATAGGCTTATTTGGATTAGCACTTAATTTGCAAAGTCTACGACTATGATTTAATGCATACATAATTTGCCTTGTAATATTAATCAAATCAAATTTAAAGTGTCCAATTGTATGACTCTTCAAGTCTTATAATAAATTCATGAAATATTTGGAATGTATTATGTCTAATTGTATATATACAACGATTTCTTAATTTTCGATAATAATAGGAGTGTTAAAAAGTTATTTCCCTTATTATTCTGCTTTGTTGGCTTTTAAAATATATGAAATTTCGTAGTCTTTACAGGCTATATCTTTGTTTAATTATTGATATGTAGTTTATATAATAATAGTTTCAGAAATATCTTCAAGACTGACTAAACAATCAGTTGAAAATTATAAGCCGTTTTAAGAAATTCCAAGAAACCTTACAATAGATTCGGTCAAAAAATACATAAAGCTATATGCGAAAACCGACAGGGCAGCCTGTCTTAGCAGTATCTAATCTCAGAGTAATCACTAATTTAATAATCATGAAGCTTATGAGGAATACACATATTAGTCAGTGAGATGGGTGGGATTCTTCAGCTATCAAAGAGTAAAAGTGCCCGGATTCACTAACTCGGAAAAGGCTCAACATTAGACAATTTCAATTTAAGGTTGTACAACTACCAGTAATCTATTGTTAGTTAAGAAAATCAATCATTCATTATCGATGGCCGAGTTTTTTTATTGTAGCCTTTACTGTTTAGAATATGCTCAATTTAAGGATAATTTTTTTTATATAAATAAAAATAATTTCTGCAGAATTAATGCCAATTAATAAAGAATAAACAACATTTTTATTCTATATGAATATTTTCATTAATTCATTTCATTTCATTCATTTCATTTATTTTCATTAATAAAGTATTGCTGTTTTTTCTTCAAAGGCGGTTACATACTAAGTTCAGTTAAATTACATTTTCTGCTATTAACTAACGTCGGCATTAAAACAACGAATTTACTGATATCGTTAACAGTAAAATCTTTTAACTTCTTGAATATATTCAAAACTATTCTAATTGCCCTGCGCTAATACACATACAGAATAGGCTCTTGGGAATGTATATTCTTACGGAAGAGGCAATAAAACTCTGTAAAGTAGGTTTTATATTACTTTTTATAGACACAACAGGGGGCTTAGAGACCTACTCTAAAATCAGAAGGGGCACAATAGACCCGATCTTGCATTTCAAAGATTTTATTTAAAATTAAATAAATAATATAATTTAGATATATAAACTAATGTAGTGTGTTAATAAGAAGCTTATAATTTTATAAAAATTCTGGTTATTTGTTTTCTATTTTGAAGTAATTTTTTTATATATTTATCCTTCAAATTGCATCAGCAATTAATCTTTCTTAATATATTATCACATGATAATATATAATAAAAATGAAAACATAAACAAAATATTTAATTAATCTTAATAAATATTTTTATGTGTTTAAGTGTATATGTAGGGTTAATAATTTATATTTGTTGTTTTTTGTCTGGGCATTTCGCAGTCAAGAATATCCATTAAAACGAAATATATACAAAACACGCACAAGTTGTTAAATTTTAGAGTAAATAAATAAACTTAATGAGAAATCGCATTAAAAATATTGTATTAGCAGCGTTAAATAAAATTATTATTAAATTTGATCTAAAGTAAATAAATAAATTTCTTGTAAACATATGTATTCAATATCAAATTTCTTTAAGAGAATTAAACATCACAACAAATTCTTGTTTCTTGGAAGATTATATTTCATTAATTACTTGAATATATGAAGTTTAACAATTAAGCAGTAATATTATGTTATGGTATGAAATTACACATAAAAATTAAACATAGCATTTTATTAACTGTTCATTAATAATTTTTAATTATAATTGGATGAAAATGGGCTAATATTTCTTAAATCTTATTATTTCATTCGAGAAAAAGTCTTGCCTAAGTACTCGCTCGTATCATACTTTTAATCTAGAGGAAAGCTAGGTAGTTGCATAGACTGAAACAAACAATATTTTAAGTGATATACAAAAAATCACTTCATTGAATAAATCCATTAAATTTTTAATGGATTTACGACAACTACGATTTAATTTATAAAATGATAAAATAAGGAAGTTTTGCATTTTTATTTATTTTTATATTATTCAGAGCTAAAAAGCCATAATTTATACCAGATAATATTAAGTACGTAGTTTTATTATTGGCAATTGCAATTTAAAAAAAAATTATTTAAGATTAATTAAATCTTTGTTTATACACTGAAGAAATACACGAAATATCTGTAATTAAAATAATTTTTTAATTTTTTTTAATAAAAATTATATATAACTAAATATTTAACACTGTTTAAAAAGTGTAATTTTTTATTGTATTTAAAAAAACATTTTCATGAAGTGATGTGTTAAATAAACGTCCTAACCCGGTAAAAAATATAAAAACTGAATAAATATTGTTCGTAATAAAAATTGATTGAATAATTAAATAGAAATAATAATAACATAATTATTTATAATAAATTATAATACTAATGATGAATATTTACCAATAGTCGAAGCAGCTGTATGGTCAACCAAGAATTCAATGAATTAAAACAATAAAAAAAATATTTGTTGTTGTAGTTTACTACTGAACGAAACCTTCCTACTAAAATTCTTATAAAATACTTAATTTGAATATGTAAACAATCGCATATCATTTTGAATAAATTTATGAAAGTTTTTAATTAAAATTTTTTTACATATAATAACATATAAAAATTACTGAACATTAAATTATATAATCTTGAATAGTTTTTGTTAAAAAAGTATATACATTTTTTACTTTTCTATATATTTTACATGAAAGGTCTTAAGAAAATAAATATATACATATACATATTTACAGAACAATACTAATTCTATTATAATAATATAATATTATATTATTATTATTATTAATATATTCAATAACATTTTTATATTCACAAGGCTGACAGCGTGGGCTATTTTTTTCCATCGTCAAAATTATTTATATTTAAAAATATTCCTTAATATTTTAGGGTAATGAAAACTAAATGAATGTATTGCAAAAATATATTTTTGTATAACAAACATTTGTAAATTATTTATTTTTACAAAACTTAGTGAATGTATTAATAACTTTTAGTATACGCATGACTTTATCAAAATATATGTCAGTCCACAAAGCTTCGTAGTAAATTTTTTAGCATTAGTCATTATCATTTCTAATAAAAGACTTGTAATTATGATTGAAAATATAATCTTTCATTTTTCAACATGATTAATATATGATATTTCACATTAAGTAAGTATATTTTGAGATAAGTTCTTGACGCAAAAACATTCCACATAACTTAAAATTATAATTAGTTGAAATAATGCATAACAAATAAATAAAAAATATATTTCATTAAATAACTAATGAAAACATTTTTTTTTGTTAGTAAGATTACATAAAAACAGAAAAAAATTCATTAGATAAAGCTCAAAAGATAAAAGATTTTATCTAAATTAAATGACATAATTCGTAAAATTTACAGTGAAATAA
The DNA here is from genome assembly GCF_002237135.1 of Teleopsis dalmanni. Classification (NCBI taxonomy): domain Eukaryota; kingdom Metazoa; phylum Arthropoda; class Insecta; order Diptera; family Diopsidae; genus Teleopsis; species Teleopsis dalmanni. The sequence continues at coordinate 42,473,177 of NC_051846.1, forward strand.
TGCTCTGAAGAGATAAGCAATAGAAAATATAATTATAAAGAGTAAAGTATTTAAAATAAACATTTTATAAAAAATAAAAATTAAAAAAAATCTCTAACCTATATATATTTCATTTTGAAAGAGAATGTAATTATTATGGATACCCTCCCTACAAGAATAATATATTTTAATACAAAGCAAGTTGCCTACGTGATTTATTGAAACGTCACAACAAACGTTTTCTATTCATTTCAGTTCTATAATAACACTTCTTTGAGAAACAATATTAAATTGCTTAAACTACGTATATCAATATTATAAAATTATAAATAGTTATAGAAGCCCCAAAATGTAAAAGAAGATTTCCATCGAAATGGATTTTGAGACTTCATATAAAAGATATACATTAAAAGATAAAAGATATACATTATACATACATTATATATAATGTTCTAAAGCAAATTGGAATTATACCTAATACTTTTTATCACATTGTACTTATAGCACCACGTGATAAATTGACTGTACTAAGTAGTATTAGGTTTAGTATTGTTTTTATTGATAATAGTATAATAGTTTTATAATAGTTTTATTATTATTGATAATAGTATCAGATCTTACAACAGTTCACAATTTTAAAAAGACTAGTTGTATTACAACTTTTACTTTCTGTATATCTAAATGAGATACAAAAAAAGCTAAAATGTTAAAAAAAGGTTTAACTATTAACCATTATAATATATTAAGATTAATAATACGAATATATTACATATTACCAATATAAATAAAATAATTTATAACATAAAGTTTACCGAATTTATTTATAAAACAGATATATATGTAATTATATTTTATATGTCAATTATTATCAAATTGTATTAAAAAAATAAAGTATCTAATACTATTGTACAAAACACAATCTTTCAATGGTAAAAAATTAAAGCGTTGATGAGATAAGAAAAAGAAACTAATTATACTCGTATTTTAGTTTTTCTTTATGCCAGTTTATGTATTTCACATTATGTTTATAGAAAAAAATTAAACTGTTAACTTTTCATTTTGTGACAGTGATTTCTTTGAATTAATCATTGGTTTCTGTATATCTTTATAAATATTTTCATTTTTGATATATCATAGTGCTTTTGCAATTGATGCTTATATTTCTAACTACGTACTAATACTACTATTGACTAATATTACAAAATAATTAAACTTCAAATGTCCAAATTGGTTTAATGATAATTTTATTTATATATAATACTATGTTTCCACTGGTCTCATTTAGGCAGCTTTGCTCATTAAGGCAGGTAAAGAAGATCATTTACCCTACAAAAAGCTTTCATATAAATGAGATCACTATAAATAAATCAACTGATTTAAGGCGTCACTGTCACTTGAAATTAACATCTATCAGCTAATATTTTTTAATTGAAGTCATACGAAAAAATCGTGTGTAGAATGCAATAAAATAAAAACAAATATTTTTTAAAAAATTAAAGGTATATAATAATTAGGATAAAAGGAAAAACTACTATTTATTTGAGGTGTCAATTGTAAGCTTTTTTTTTAATAGGAGCCTTTTAATTCATTTGTAAAATATTAGTATGCTTGTATATTGAACTTTCATTTTATATTATAGTAATAGTATTTGTCTATGTAAAATTTAATAATTTGTAAAAACTAGAAAACAATTTAAAATTATTAAACAATGTTTTAATATTAATTATTCTGATGCAGAAAGATATTTGTATCTGACTGTCATTTGTGCAAGCATTTTAATTGCTTAATGCAATTTCAAAAAGTAATAAAGTGTAAACTGACACTGATTTACGTGAAATTAAGTAAATTCTTTTATTTCAATTTTATTTATATCATTTATATCGTTTTTCATTAGTTTGATACGTCATTGAATTAGCATGCAAGATAACATGGATAAAAATAATTACTGCAATTGAAATTATTGCTTCTGTATAGTAACTAAAGAAAGAAATGAATTGAAGGGTTTACCTTAACATATTTCTAAATTTTTATTAGTTAATATAATATTCTGTTAGAAATTTATTCATGGCACCCGTAACATTGTATATATCGAATGGTTATTTGTAATAAGATAGTCTTTTCAGTTCTTAATATATTACTATATCGATATTATTTATTATCTATCACTTATATTTATAGTACAGCTTATGCATTATGCATTCAGTAACCTTAATTTAAGCGTAAATAAGATTCTATTAATTTACTTAATACGTATTATAAAATTTTGTCCTATTCTTCAATTACAATTATTTGCGATACTCATATTAGAAAAGTTTTATTCTATTTCTAATGCGGAGTGTACCCGATATTATGAACTCAGACAATATATCAAGTAATTCTGTAATACCGACCACATACAGTATCTTTATATAATATTCTGTACTCTTGTTTGCCCGTATTACGAAAATTAGATATATATGTTGTACAACATGGAATTTGATGTACTGAACTTAAAGCTACTATGTGTATTAAGTCCTCGCTTGCATCGATACATATATGAACCGTATTAGGGATTAATTATAAAAGAGTAATCAAAAAAATGATTTCTTTAATTTGAGTAATGTTATTTATGAAAAATTCTGTAGCAACGTAAGGAACATTTTTTCAAAATTAAACTAATCTTGTATTAAAAGTAAAATTATTCAATGTAATATACCAAATAGCTGAAACATATGGAGTAGTGAAGTCTAAACTAATTTATCAAGGAAATTCTCAAACAACAAATTTAGTTTTGTGGCGACATATTCTGGACTTCAGAATGATAGATAACTATTTGAAAGATAACTTCAAATTTAAATTAGGTAATAAGAACACTGACTCAGCTCAACCAACAATATTTACTGCATCTCTAAAAAATTGATTCGTATATAACTGGTATGTTTTGTAACTCTTGGGAAATTTAATACCTAACATAACGTTGACTGAAACATGGAAACCGTAGATAATAGTTGGTCCCAAGTTAAGTGAAGCAAGATTTCACAAACTCGACAGGATCATATAATAAGCTTAAAACTCTTAGTGAAATAATAGATGCACATGACGGCAGCATGCAATTTAATGAAAGAAACATGGATTTTATAAGCCCGATCTGTCTATTAGATCTCTGTGTTACTTGAATGGCCACATTTTTGTGACAGTGCATTCCTCCGCTTATAGAAATAGAAATTATTTATATTTAAAATTTTTTGAACAATAAATTCAAACATTTTATGATATATTTAAAAATTTCGATGAGGTACAATATATGCCGATAAGTGAATTTAATTATTAAATTAAAATTTTTATATCTCAACCCTGATCGAATACAGCGTTTGTATATTATATTATATATTATAAATATATTTCCCGTTTATTAAAATAAGAAGATAATAATAATTAAGAGAATCATTTGATCATTTATTAAGGTGTGAATCATATAATCTTCACTTAAATTGGAGCTGTATATATCCGTGTCCGAATATTTATTTAGAATTTTTTCTAATCCCAATTTGAAGTCATAATAAAATCAGAATTAAAATATTAGTTTTTGTATTAAATATAAGAAAGTTGATAGCATTCTTATATGAATAAAATAAATTAATTAATAAATGTTAATATAAATGATATATGCTTCTACATAAATTAAAATAATTTTATTGTCCTTAAATACATTTTTTTTCTAATTGAAATAAAATGTTGATTTTTTTGAAATAAACAAAAATTATTAAATTATATTACTTACGAGGATATTTGGATACATGCTCTACAGCTTCAGTTTCACCTGCTCCAACTGGCAAAGCTTCCTTATCATAACGCACGAATACCCAAAATAGCACCAGGAAAACTATTTGCACTAACATCAGGAGAACGAATCCTGTTACATTACCAACAGGCGAATGCATTTTATTGCTGTATAACAAAGCAACAGGATAACACTGGAAAATAAGTTGGGAGTAAAATGGACACTCAAATTTTTTGGCAATAATTAATAAAACGGTTTAATTTTTATTTTTATTCAAACATATATTAAGAAAAAATTAAAATTTATTTAAAATGTTTTTTCTTTTATTTATTTTAAAATAAAAATTATTTATAATAGTAAGAAAAGATCACTTTAAGAATTACAAATCAATATTGATTTTATTAATTTTTACACAATTTTTTAAAAAATAATTTCTTTACAAAATATAACAGTTTTTGTAATTATTATTATATTGTATATATTTATTATTATATTATAAACACATATATATGTTACATATTATATATATATAGTGTATGTTTGCTTTATAATTAATTTTATTTATTTTTATTCAAGTATATGTTAAGGAAAAATTAAAATTTATGTAGAATGTGGTTTTTCTTTAATTTATTTTATAATAAAAATTATTAATAATAGTACGAAAAGATCAGATAATGATTTTATTAATTTTCACACAAATTTTTTTAAAAAATAATTACTTTACAAAATATATCGGTTTTTGTTATTATTATTTTATTATATATATCTATATTGTATATTATAAACAAATATATTTTTTTTAATTAATATTTATGTCATTTGTTATATATCATATATATATAGAGTGTATGTTTGTTTTATAATTAATTTTATTTGGTATTAAATTCTAATAAGTCATGTGTTTTATATAATAATAATATTGATATATTAAGTACGAACCGAAACTTTTCTTTCAATGCAACTACGTTTGCTAATTTATAGCCCGCGTCCAAACACCTTCGACGTTGAAAAACGTTTGAGCTTGATTTGCTTGTGAAGTGTTCGACGGGGCGTATGTGTAATATTTGACGCTGTGCTGCGAACTACGAACTGCGTTTGTGTTTTTGTGTTAAAAAAAAGTGTAGTGAAATTTATCGCAAATACTTTAGCAACATTTCCAGTACATAAACGGCACTTAAATTGATTTGCTGTGTTTGTTGTGTGTTTCTAGTATTTGAAAATTTAATTTATTATAATTTAAATGTAATTGCATGCAAACATCATCAGAAGAACATTTCAATACATTTTCAATTGATACGTTTTCATTCAAATTTAATTCGCAAGGTTTACAGAGTTCCTACATATAAATTAATTTTCTTATTCAATGAATATTTCAAATGACTTTTAAATTTTCAAATAAAATTACTCAGTAAATCCTAATCAATGATATTCTATGCTTAATATACATTTACTGTAAACTACTATACAAGCAATGAGTATTACTTATATATACAATATATGTATATGTATATTTAAATACATATGTATGTAAATAATATAGAGAAGTATATGCAGAGAAAAAAATATTACTTATTTTATTTTAGCAAAATTTTTGTAAGGCTATTAATCAAGTATCATTCACATAGTAACGATGTGCTAAATGCACTATAATAAGAGCCCATCTTGTGATTTCATTCACAAATTTTTGTTGATATTTAAAATTAATATTTCTATCTTCGCTACTAATATGAAATACTCGCAAATATGAAAATTATTTTAAATGCCTTTAATGATACTTTCGGGCACTTGATAATATGATAATATATTAAATAGAAATGCAAGCAAAATTTGTTTTAATTGGTAATTCAATACTTGGCTTATTTTGTTGATTTTCTTTTAATTATGCAAATATTATGTTAAATATTTAGCACTTGAAATGAAATGAAAATTAATAGTTTTTAGTTCAAATATATAAGTGATATTATTAAAGTAAATAAAAATATTTGAATATGTGAATGTTCTTTTGGCTTGTTGTGCACGATTCTCAATTTATCAACAACATCTGCTAATATATTTTCATCAAAATCAGATTAATATAAACGAAATAACGAGAGTTATACATACTTTTAGCATTTACTATAAGTTTGATAAGAGAAAAAGCGCAAACAAAGAAAACATAATTCATCTAAATAACTTAATTTTTTTATAAAGAGGTTTTCGAAAAGTAATGAACTACAACAACAAAAATTCATTATATATTATTTTAATTAAATGAATTTTTGGTTGAATTTTTTGTTTTTTTATTTATTACATAGATATAACAAATTAAAATATCAAAGAGACAAGAATATATAAGCAGCAAACGCTTTTGCACCTGGGAATGTATTTATTGCAATTTAATAATAAAATACAGTAATAGTGAGGTTAAAATAACAAAGTAAATTGAAGTAGCTACATTGTAGCAGTTATCGAGGAAGAAAGGTTTTAAATACGATACTATGTTATATCAGCCAAAGTAGACCAAGTCAAGGGAAAAGTATTATAGCCAACAGGAAAATCTCAATCTCAATACAAATAATTCGACCGTCTCTTTTATATGGATGTGTAGCGTTTAGCAAAGCCTCAAACACTATTTTTCGCCAGATAGAAATTGCACAAAGCCAGGCTCTAAGGAATCATGGTACATTAGGATGAACGACATCCTCAGGGACCTTCAGATTGATTCGATCAAAAAATACATAAAGAATAGAGACCTGAAATTATTTACGAAAACTGACAGGTTTACAAACACCGTCCTATCGAATCTCAGAATGGTTACAGGCTCCTCAGGAAGGTATGCAGATCTGAGGTCAATTATTGTTAAGTCTGATATTCCAGTCAAGGCGTAGAGAGGGGTTATGAAGAAACCTCGCAGTTAATAGAGAATAAAAGTGCTCAAGTGCACTGACTCAACTAACCTCAATATAATAAATGATTTGGGCTTTTATTGGAAAAGATGCGACATGATCAAGAATATAAAGACGTGATATAGCACCATCGTAGAGTAGGTGTTTGTGTATCACAAAAAGGTGATTGATTTGTAGACACGAGAATTTTACGATTGAAGTTTTTTTGAGATTTGTCAGTAAAATACGGTTTTGTGCCTTTCAGATTAAAAAAAACGATAATCATGTTGAAAGGCTTACCAGTTTTGTTTATTCATATTACTAATTTTAACATTTATCATGTTAAAAATGTCTAGACTTTTACAATTGAAAAAGGTGATGCATCGACTCTTATTCTTAGCTTTTTAGAGTGGTTGGGGATTAAAGATTTTGATTTAAGGATGAGCGCACTAATATAATAGGTATTAAGAATGGCTTGTAGTGCTTAAGTAAGTCCCGCGAAAACAAATGTCAGAATTATTGTATTGATTTTTAAGTTATTTGCATTTAATTCTAAACACTACTTAAATCAATTTCAGTTACGAGAAGTATATTTAATATCAATAGTTTAAGTAAATCTTCTGCGTCTTCTTTCTTCTGAATAAATGAAATTAAATCTTATTTTCTTAAGTCACACAATAGTTTTACGCTTTTGTGTGAAATTATTTTGTTAAGTCAAATTTTTTTTCTTTTCGGGCAAGTTTTTTTGCAATTTCGTTTGTGGAAGCTTCAATATTATATAAAAATAATGCAATCCATTCTCAATTAATTTTACTAATAATATTCACCAAATACAGATATCTCATTACCAGTCTTGATATCACTTAAAGAGATTTTGAGTGCTTTGATTACCGCTTGGCTATCAGTTAGGATGGTTATTCTTAGCTTTTGATAGTTATCCGTTATTAAAGATTAAATTAAGCAAAATTGTTGTATTTTAGGTCGCTATTCTCAGATTTAAACTTCGGCCCATTTATCACTGTCTTGGCTCCATCTACAGTAAGAAAACTCTTCGCGTACCTTATTGACTTATCTAATTTAACTTGTAAGTTTTAGATGTATCATTTTCAATTATTTTCTTTACAAAATTGAGTTTTGAATTACTATATAATACTATACTTTGGGTGCATCGTATCCTATGACTTTGAAATAACAAAAACTTTCTTTGCATGAAATCTTCGTTTCGTATAATTGAGAACTAACCGTATATTAATAATCCTGTCTATCCTAATCGTGCAAACAGTTTTAAGAGTTAATAAGAACATACAATTATATTGCAAAGAATATAAATAATTAGAAACCACAAAAATTCATTTCTTTATTTTATTCCACTCATTTATAAATTTTAATTTAAAAAAAAATAAGAGAGTATCTTATGTGTATATACCGCGTGTATATTGCCGATTTCATAAATAAAAGTTACTACATGCAGCTTGAAGTTACTTTCATGTTGATTATGTCTTAATGCGTAAATAGAAGCATTTGTTCATAAATAATTGCTTAATAATTCTTATTTAAAAACAGTACTGATTTGTGATTTACATTATGAAAATATTTCATCAATCACATTTTTCACAATTACTTTTGTTGCAACTTTGTGAAGGTATCAGCATAATTTATGCACATTTAAAAATTAAATAAAATAGAACAAAATAAAATTAAATAAAAAAAGATGAAATAATATCAAATGAAAAAAAAAAATAGAATACAATAACATAATATGTAATAAATTGTTATAACGACCAATTTTCCATACGTTTTGAATTATTACTGGGGTTAGGTCGTTTATTGAACACATAAAATTAGAAAAATATTTTTTTTTATATTTATCAATTATTTTAATTAATAAAATATACAATTTATTTATTATTTTATTTATTTTATTCATTTGTCTTAAATATTTTATTATGTTTTTTTTTTAAAAATTAAATGAAATAATGAAAAATAAAATTTTATGGAAGAAAATAAAATATGAAAGTAAAATAAAATATGAAAGTAAAATAAAATAAAATAAAATGAAATAAAGTAATATAATATAAAATAAAATAAAATAAAATAAATAAAAAAAAGCCAATAAAAATAAGACAGCAAAATAGTAAAATGAAATAAAATAAAATGTTTTAAAATAATACTAAATAACATGAAATAGAAATAATAAAAAACAAAGTGAATTCAAAGCAGTATTTTTACGAAATAAAGACAGATGTCACTTATTTATTTATTTTTTTATTTATAAGCGGTATTTCAGCAAATCAGTAACGAGTTCTTTAACTTAATTTAATTGTTAATTTAACTAAAACGATTTTATTTCATCTATTTTAATTGCATTACTCTATAAGTATAATCATCTTTCGATAACAAATATATTAAAAGATATAAAAGCCTATATAAATTATTTTTTAAATGTACTGTATATTTAAATCTTAAAATATATTTATTTATTTCGTAGAAGTTGACTTACTTGAACTTTTACTTAATACATATTGTAGTATTTATACGCAAATAATTCACAAACCACAAAATAGCGATTTTGTACTCAATTTAAAACTTCATGTACATGACCAAATACTCATTCAACAAATATTTATGAAGATTCATGTATTTTAACTAGATTTGCTATTTTGCAATATGAATGTTGCTCATATTTTGTTGCCCGCCCATAATATATCCCTAGAAAAAATCTCAACTGCCTTACAATAGTAAAGTACATACTTTTCCTTTGAAGTAGATTTCAACAAATTTCAGCGCAATATATGCTTAGTTTTACAGTTATGGTGCCTGGAAATAAATGCAACAAAATATGATTCACAGCAGCTTTGGTAGTACGTTCATCTATCGGCTTACAACTGCACTACGAGCTTATTTTGAAGTGGATGAACAAAGTTTGAATCGGTTTAGAGGCTGTTTTGTGCCATTGTTAGAAGCTTATCAAGGACTTTAGTTGTAAGAAATTTTAAATTGCTGAGCCATAAATTTTTAACCAAAAATTTCTTGGTGGTTTAGTATCCAAAATTTTACCATTATTTTCTTTAAAACATAAACTATAATTTAATTATTAAGCAATTGCTTTTTAAAGTTATTTTAAGAGTATTTAATAGATAAATTTACTCAGTAATTACAGCAAAAATTTACATAGCATAGTTTTAGGCAAGTTTTTATTTTTATAATTAATGTGCAAAATGTTGTATATACTTAAGTGAGTACGATTGTTGTTTTTTTTTTGTGGATAATTACAGTGGTGGATAAAGAAGAGAAAAAGTAAAGATATTAACAATATAAAATTTACTGCATTCGACTCACCAAATTCATTTCAGTTAGTATATTAACTTCTTTAAACTAAATTATCTTGTATGATAGGAGCTACTTCCTTTTCAATATAGTGTAAAATCTTAGTCTTGCATTTTAATCAAAATTTAAAACTAGTAATTTTAAATGAGCATTTAACAGAAAACTGGCAAATTGGCTTTGACTAAGTAGCTAAGTCAATATTACTACAAGTTTTAACGGATAGCCAAAATGGCTTAGTTATTTTTGCATGCTTATGTTAAGCTTTTGAGTAGCTAACATAAAACTTTCCTATACCTTATAAGTTTCGGTAGCGCTTGCAAAATTAAAAAAAAAACTACTATTTTACGAAACAGTTAATATACTGTCTTTTTCAGTAGTGGAGCTACACCAACTCTGGACGTCGGCAACATCAGAATTGCGAGACCGCTTTAATTACCGAGTTATAAAAGTAAATAATTTACATTCACTATACGTTTTATAGTTAATCAAATTAAAATAAACATAAATTAAAATAAATAAATGTTCCTACTTTTAGCCTTAATTTTTTTAAAATTATGTCATCATTTGCAACAACTGCTATTTTCGCTTTAATTGGTAGAATTGCCAATGGAGAGATAGTCTCTCTTGGCTCATACTTTTCAATTAGGTCTCAATTCATTTTAAATTTAAAAAAATTCTTTCAGTAGTTCATACCCATTAAATACATCAATAGTTTGTTATTAGCATTTTAGTAATATTTATAAAAGTTATTTATAAATTAGTGAGCCTAATCTGGTTAACTTATCTCATGCTTTTATCATTAATGGACGCATTGCTTCAAAAATTCGTGCAAATGTGTAACCAATACACAAAAGAGGATTTAACAGGATACAATATTTTAAAATTTTAGTTCAAACTTCTTAACACGGAATAGTCTGTCTTAAAGATATTAAGACTACGTTTGAACAGAATCTAATGCTATGTTACTATTTTTCATTTAGTTCTCTAACTAAAATTTCCGGTTTACAATGACATTGAAGAAAACTTTTGGGATAATATTTCAGTTAGACGCGATTTCAATTATCTCCTATGCACCAACTTAGTAGCTATTGTTACTTGTAAATTATTTTTGTAGTATAGTGTTGCTTAATAGAATAACAGATCTCAAAGATCAAATAACGTCTAGACTTCGTCATAAGAAGTAGTAGACTTTATAAGTCTACTCAGTCTCTTAATAGAGCACATTTCTAAATTCGTGGCTTTTATGACTAATTACTGTGCGAGAATTCATGGGATAAAACTTATCAATATTGTAGTAGTTGTTAGAGATGAATAGGAAGAGGAAGGAGGAGTGGTAAAATTCTTTTTCTGTAGTTGTTCAGATCTGAGTGGAATCAGGCGTATTTCTTCGGGAAACATGACATTAGCTCTATCAATGAGGTTCAATATCCTATAGAATTTTAAATAGCTTCCATAAATCAAGCAGTTAGTGATCTCAGGTTAAGCAGTGGTGTAACAAAGCATCCATAGAGTCTAAGTGAACTGGTCAACCAGTGATCTCAGGTTAAGCAGTGATGTAATAAAGCATCCATAGAGTCTAAGTGAACTGGTCAACAGCTACATTAACCTAACTTTTTATTTAAAATATATAAGAAATATTGTGAAATGAATTCAAAATATTTATTTAAAATAATATATATAAAAAAAAAAAAAAAATTTAAAAAAAAAATCATTTATAGTTGCAATATATTATAGTTGGATATTGTTATAAATATTGAACTTAAGTGTTGCATATTTAAAATGTTTTAAAAATGTTGTGAAACATATTTTTGTTTTTAATTTGGTGTAAAATTGTGCCATAATTTATGCAGCAATTGTTGCGTCTTTGAACTTTTTGACTTTTCGGTGCAAAACTATTCGCGCGTTGCAAGCTTCAAGCTTCATGGGTTGCAGCTGGAGCATAAGTATTCGCCTGTTCCACCTCCTTGGATAGTATAAATCTGCGCAGCACAAAATATAGTATGACGCCAATTAAAAGTTCACTAACTGCTATGAGCAGCACTAGCGCCCAACCGGGAATGGCGAGGCCAGCTTAAAAGTTAAAATTCCATTCGCAAAGCAATGAAGTGAAGTCGAGTATGAAAATAGCAGATAAATAAAAATCAAATTTATGTTAGACATTTTTTTTCTTCTTTGTATAATAATTATAAAATTAATAAAATAAATTTTTTGAATAATATATTTGTGTGTTATATGGATATATAATTTATTTTGAGCATAGTTTCATGTAAAATAAATATGAAAAAAAAGAGAAATATTATTTCTTATTTCACTCTTTGCTCAATTAAATTTGCATAAATTTTTATAATATTTTTCGAGATTTTATTTGCTGTGAAGTGAAGTCTTTCTTCCATGCAAGTATGCTCAATATTTTCTGCCCCACGTTTTATTTAAATTTTATTAATTTTGCAAAAATACCTTCTTTCTGCAGATATTTCATTTATTTTTTGCCTTTATTTTATACTACTAATCAAAGTGGAAAAAAAATTTTTGTTTGGGTGTAATTTTTTTCTTTTGCATCTTCCATTCTTCATTGAAAAGAAAAGAAAATAATATAAAAGGAAAGAGGAAGAGGGGAAGATGGGGAGAAAAAAGAAGCAGAAAATATGCAGCAATGTTTCAATTTCTACTTCAGTGCGTCATTTTATTCATACTTACTAAAGTATCTGCGTGTTAGCGTTCTACGTCCACGTAATACTCGACGTGTTCCTTCCGCATCCTGGGCACAACATGCGAATAAAACTGTAAATACAAAAGAATATGGCGTAAAAAATTTCCCTTTAGAACTTTTTCTCTTCTCATTTTTTTCGTGCCTTACATTATTTTTTGTTTTAATGATGTTTAAACAAATGCAATCTGAAACTTTGAACGTAAGTGTATGTGTGTGTGTATATGTGTATGTATGTGTGTATGAGTGTGTGTAAGTGTAGGTAAATCTGTGTTTGGATTAATATAACCGTCTCTATGTGTTTGTGTGTGTTTATACTTTAATTAATCAGGACTTAATTAGTGGCATATGGTAAGCATAACAAGATTTTTTTACATTCTTTTTTTTTGCACATTAAAAAAGCCAAAGGATTTAAACAGGAAATTATGTAAACGTAAAATTCTTTTATTTTATATTATTTTTTTTTTGTTACATCAGGGAACACAACGTACGCAAATATTCTCTGGTTAGAAGTGAAAATAGTTTTCTGAATCTGAGTGTAGCGAAATAGATATTAACATAAATGCGATATTCAAACCAAATATTTAATTTAAACTTGTTTGATTTTAATTTATAAAGCTTTGTTTTATCAAAACTATGCAAGCCTCCAAGCTATTAGGTCAGGGCAAAATAGATTTCTAGCTTATAACTCATCTTTTTTTGTTGAAATTATTTGATGCTTATTTTGATGAGCGAAAAAGTTACATGTAACATAATACAAGACTCTGTGGTAAAAAATATTCATATATTGAAAATATTAATAGCAAATATATAAAATTGACGGATGGAAAAGGGACTGTGATAGTTATGCTTGACTCTGCTGGTACAGTTCATTCAATCTCCCCTCGCTTCTACTGTTATATCGTCGTCGTACCTTATAGGCAATATGTGTAACCTAGAGATAGATACAGTTTCCAAATTTTACCTGCAGTCAATATGAAATGGAGTTTCGGTGAGGTCATCCAAGAGAAGTGGCTACAGCGAGCACTTGATTTGAAATAAGTAGTTCGGTGTATTAATATATCTAATAAATATATGTAAATTTATATGAAGAGTGGAATTAAAATGACGTGCACCAGACATTTGAAATTTACATATAAAAAATTACAACACAGTCAAAGCTGTCTAAGTAGAAGCTGCAAAAGTTAAGCTTATTAAATTTTCGTAATAGGTAATGTGAAACGAACATATATTTTGTTTCTAACCAAAAAGATAAAAATCTTGGTTTTATTCTAAGCAAGATATCAAATTAGTTTGGAGTGTTTATACTTAAAATGAATCATAACTCTATTATAACCCTTAAGACTCTTGTATTCTAAATAATTCTAATTCCGATATGGAATACTTTCGTATTACAAAGTGAACTTACGTATTTGCACATACTTTTATAAGTCAATATTGGAAGAGGAAGAAAGACACTCCTAATACTTAGTTTATTTAGATTGAATTAATATTGATTATGAAATTAGTCCTCTCATTTTATTTGTTTATGTAATAGTTTATGTTGAATTTGTTACAAATATTTATTAATATAAATAGCAAGCGAAAAGCAGCGGACTGATAGCACTAAAAACTAGGAAGAAAAGAAAAAACACGAAAAATGTCTATGAGTATCTAATAATATTCATTCGTGGATTTGAACAAAAAATAACGAAATCGTCTAAAAAGTTTTTTTCACTAAATCTAATATGAACTTCATTAAGTTACTAATTTTGCAGAATAACAGCTTTGTCAGGATGGTAAGAAATGGGGAGCTAAGTGTAGGAAAGTCATTGAAAATAAATTTAAAACGATCTAGTTTTGTAATAATGGCAAAGTTTAAAAAATATATTGAAATAAAAATTTTATCAAAATTTCATATACAAGTGTGTTTTTTCATGTTTACTTTACTTACTTTACAAAATGAATAAACCTAATATTGTAAAACTTAACTGAACTTATGCCCTATAGTCAGTTTGAAGGCATAAGAACAAAACATCTGCGTTTATGATCATTTTTTAAGTCTGTTACACGAGACCTAATTATTAGTGTGTTCCACTGGCAAATTTTCGAGTTAATGTGAGCATGTGATAGAGCGTAACATCCCTGTCGAAATTTGAAAATGCTATGCAGACTTTACTCGTACATTTTATTTCAAGTAAAATTTGTTCTGATGTGTGAATCAGCTGTTTTGGTTTGAATTTAAATTTTTGTATTGTTTATTTGCGCGACACTAATGTTCTCACCAGATTTTACACTAAACTGTTCCATGAAAATCTGAGTGAAGAGTTTGTACTTGTGTTTGAGTCTAATTGAGTCTAACTACGAGCAGCTCGTAGAACATACCTATTATGATCAAAAATATTTGCTATATATTACTTTTTACTAGCAAAAAATTTTTATTATTTATTACTAGTAAAGTAATAAACAATATTTACTATTTATTATCATTAGTAAATATTTTTTTTTATATTTCGATCATAATAAATAGTAAATATTTTTTACAGTTTCATTAGTAAAATTGCTATTATTTTACTATTATTTTTATAGTTTCATTTAATTTTTAATGCAATTTTAATTCCACCAATAATTTCTTTAAATAAAATGCATATTTTTCAAAATCTAGTAGGTAAATATATATTTTTATAGTTAATTTAAATTTATTTTAAAAATAAATTTTAATCATTCCCTTTCAAATCCTCTAAAAATTGACTAATCCAGTAAATAATTTTTATAAGCCGTAAATCGTTTGAAATTATTTTCAATAAACAAACTATTTTGTAAGTTTAATGTTTTTTTTTTGTTTTTGGATTGGAATGTAAAACAAGAACTTCACACTAATTGAATTATTTAAAAGCTTTATTTAACAGAGAAATAATAATAAAAATTCATATATAAATTTTTATGGGCAACTTTTACAGCAAACATAACCATCACAGTAAATAACAAATAATGCTAATTTTGTATAAAATGCACCTGTAAATACAGTGGAGATGATATAACTTAATGCCACTACAGTAGTAGAAGGAAGATAAATTTTATTAAGTGAATTGAAATAAAGAAAAAAGTCATCATGAAATAAATCTAAAAATTCCAAAATGCATCCAAACTAAACTCAATATAATCCGCAGTAATAAACTTTAACTAAAATCCGTCCATCAAATGTGAATAAATTTTCAAAATAAAAACAAAAACTACAACAACAACAACAGCAAAAACAAAATAACAAAAATAGTAACAAAGGCAGCAAAGACAACAAAAGCAACAATAACTACAATAACAACCGCCACAACAAAAACAAGCTAACAACTTCAAATACAACGGACACAACATCCGGCGCTGTTATAAAACGAAAGTACTAAAATCTCTCCAAAAAGAAATAGAAATAGAAAAAAGAAAAAAAAACGCGGTTGTAGACTATGCATCATTCCCGGTTATGTATGTGCATTAAACACTATTCGTTGTGGTAAAAACATTTGGCGGATTATGGTATCGTGCTTCCGGTTGCATATTTTGAATTAAAGTGAATTTTTACTGATGTCGATGTTGAGTTCACAGTGTTGAGTTGCATCGATGTCCATTAAAAATTGAAATGATGTTGGACTACTTAGAAATATGGTATGTGAGTTTATTATACGCTCCCGCTGACATAGCTTGCTTTGCAAAAAGATGCAGTGGCGGTTTCTATCCCAATTTAAGTGATAATTATTATTATTTTTTTTAATAATTTATGAACCAAAAAACCATTTTATCAAAAATTTTAATATGGTTAGTTATTGTATAAATAATTTATTTTAAATATATTTTACATATTATGCAAACGCCACTGTTGATTTTTTTATGTACATGTATATGTATATGTTAGTAGCATTTTTTTTTGTCAGTTACGTGGTGTGCTCTTATGAGATTTCAAATAAAATAATTTTTAGTTTTTGATTTTGATTTTTGCAACCTAGCATTGCAATAATGGATGAGCTTTGTTTGATGAAGTTACGTATTAGTGTATCTGTAGACTTTGGCTATGAATTTTAATATTTGCACTCATAGTTCCTCTTTGACATTAAGTTTAATGTTAATTATATTTTGATTGTAAAAGTTTTTTAATGTGAATAAAATGTAGGTATATTTATGAGTTCTGACTATAACATAAATTTAATTGGATTAAGATAATATATGAATACTAATAGTGTATAAAAATTTATAAAGATAAAGCTTTGTAAATATTAAATGATTTTAAGAAACAAATTATTGACATTGTGGACACAATAACGATTTATGGGTTGCTCCAATAATATATAGCATGATTCTATAATGATTCAAGATTGGCATAGGTAAGCAAACAGCTTAACTAAACAGCTTCAATGGATAAAGATATGCGGAATGGAAATATATTTAGTTCGATATTCGCTGATAAAAATCTCGGAATCTTGGAATAGGATGATAAACAATACAATGAGAAACGATCTACTGTTTTGTAATAATACTCAATAGAGACAGCAATATGTTGATTGATGAAAGCTACTCTACGCGATCAAGAATGATACACGCCTATGAAGGTTCCAAGCAGACTTTAACAGAATAATAAGATAAGAAACAATTTACTATTTTGCAATAATACTCAATGGGGACAGCAATATGCTGATTGATGAAAGCTACTCTACGCGATCAAGAATGATACACGACTATGAAGGTTCCTAGAAGCCTATAACAGAATAATAGAATGAGAAAGAATCTACTGTTATAATAATACTCAATGGAGACAGCAATACGCTGATTGCTGAAAGCTACTCTACGCGGTCAAGAATAATACACGACTATGGAGGTTCCTAGCAGAGTAAAGAATCGATGCATCAGTGATTATGCAAACATTTTTAAAATTTTTACAAAATATTCCCATATTCCCCACATTTGATTCCTCAAAGTTGCTTAAAGCATGAGTAAAGCATCGATGCCATTGTGATTCTTCTGAAATTGATATCACTAAAAACTGCTGGGTTCATAAAAAAAAATTATACAAACACTTCAAATAAATACATGGTATCGTCCAATGTAAACAAGACTTTTTGACACCAGGTATTTGCAGTATGGTCACATATTGGTCATGTTAAGTGTTTACTAGTCTTTCCAATAAAATTATAATAAAAATACAATGCCTTATGTTAGCAGCACAAAACTGATTAGTGTAGTTGGGTTTATAAAAATTTCTCTACAAAAGCTCTGTCTACGCATTTTTAATATTAATATTAAT
Source organism: Teleopsis dalmanni (assembly GCF_002237135.1). Lineage (NCBI taxonomy): Eukaryota > Metazoa > Arthropoda > Insecta > Diptera > Diopsidae > Teleopsis > Teleopsis dalmanni. The sequence continues at coordinate 42,491,080 of NC_051846.1, forward strand.
TCAGAAAGCATGGGTATATAAGCCGTATGCATGTTAGGTTTAATTAATATATGGTTCACATTGTGTAATTGATGATGATACAAGGATAAAATTATATTGTTATGTTGGATCGCCAAATGTATAGAAAATTAATAGTTTTAAAAATTTATCAATACACTCTCACTACAATATTGTGACATCATAAAATACATAACAGTGGTTAAATTAAATTAGTTATAGCACATAAATACACTCATGAATATAATTTTATCTATAATCTAGACAATTATTAATAATTTATTAATAATTTTCAATTAGTACATTTTGTTAAGTATTGTATATATACATTTCCTCATTTATTTATAAAATTTTAAATTTTTTATATACTTTATTTAAGAAATTTTAGATGTTCCCATTGTAAAAATTTCATGAATTCACCTGGAATCTGATTCATGCCAGTTTTTTTAATGTTATGAGTAATTTCTTATCATAAGTAAATAAACCAAATGCTGATAAGCAATGAAACTATGTTAAGTTTTGTAATAAGTTCGTAGCAATATGCACACACGTAAATTTTCAATTTAAAATTAAATGTGATGAATTCTCATAATATTATTTGTAAATGTTTCACTTATTAATTATTTTTTAAAACAATTTTTACATACTCAAGAAGATCACCAAATATGTTGAGCTATTTCTAAGCAGCTTCATTTCGATTTATATTTCGTTTAATAAATTATATATATTTTTTAAAATGAAAAACTTAATTTACTTTAATTCGTTCGTAAATTTCAATATGAAAGCACAAAAGTCGTTTTTCAACTAAATTTCGCCAACAAAAGTGGAGTCACTCCCATTACATTTTTTAACGAATATTTTTAACGAATCTTGATTAGATAAGAGCAGTTATTGATAAGAAAAGCTTTCCACACTTCTGTATAACATATTACCATTGAGTGTTTAACAAAAACTTGCTAAACCGAAATAAAAAATATTAAATGTTTTATATCAGATTTTTATTTTTTTTCCAGTGTATACTATATTTTCGTTTTATATTGTATTTAAACTATGAGATTTGTTTGAGTATTAAATTTCCTATGCTTCAATGACGACGATATTTTAAACGACGAAGAGTTTTATACCGATAGCCATCTTTAGCTAAAACTGCAGTCTCTTCGGGATTCTGTACAGCAACTTCTTGGTCTTGTGCTTCTATTGTTGGTGGTAAATAATCATTGGCTGGAAGTTCATTGACATCACGACGATGACGATATTTCAACCGACGTACTACCTTGTAACGATAACCATCAGCTGCTTTAACAGTATCTTCAACTGGAGCTTCATCTACAACTGGTGCGTCCTGTGATTCTTCTGTAGGTGGTAAATAATCATTAGCAGGAAGTTCATTGACATCGCGGCGATGACGGTATTTCAAACGGCGAACGACTTTGTAACGATAACCATCGGCTGCTTTAACAGTATCTTCAACTGGAGCTTCATCTACAACTGGTGCATCTTGTGATTCTTCGGTAGGTGGTAAATAATCATTAGCTGGTAGTTCGTTGACATCGCGACGATGACGATATTTCAAACGACGTACAACTTTGTAACGATAACCATCATCAGCTTTTATTGTATCTTCAACTGGAGCTTCGACTGCAACTGGTGCTTCTTGTGCTTCTTCGGTGGGTGGTAAATAATCATTAGCAGGGAGCTCATTAACATCACGACGATGACGGTATTTCAAACGACGTACGACTTTGTAACGATAACCATCGGCAGCTTTAACAGTATCTTCAACTGGAGCTTCATCTACAACTGGTACGTCTTGTGATTCTTCGGTAGGTGGTAAATAATCATTAGCTGGTAGTTCGTTGACATCGCGACGATGACGATATCTTAAACGACGTACGACTTTGTAACGATAACCATCATCAGCTTTAAATGTGTCTTCAACTGGAGCTTCAATTGCAATTGGTGCATCTTGCGCTCCTTCGGTGGGTGGTAAATAGTCATTAGCAGGGAGTTCATTAACATCGCGACGATGACGGTATTTCAAACGACGTACTACCTTGTAGCGATAACCATCAACACCTTTAACTGTGTCTTCAACTGGAGCTTCTTCTACAAGTGGTGCGTCCTGTGCTTCTTCGGTAGGTGGTAAATAATCATTAGCTGGTAGTTCGTTGACATCGCGACGATGACGATATTTCAAACGACGTACTACTTTATAACGATAACCATCTTCAGCCTTTACGGTGTCTTCAACTGGAGTTTCAACTGCAACTGGTGCGTCTTGCGCTTCTTCGGTGGGTGGTAAATAATCATTGGCAGGTAGTTCACTAACATCACGACGGTGTCTAAGTCTTAGTTTTCGTACAACTTTATAACGATATCCATCATCAGCCAGCTTTGATTGTTCTTCCTCAGTAGGTGGTAAATATTCTTGATTTGGTAAATTGTTATCTGCGACTGGCGCAAGATATTCATTTGATATCGAAGCAGCGGATGTTACGGCCACCAAAGCAAAGGCAATTATAAACAACCTCTGTAAACAAAATTATTTATATTTAAATATTTATCCAATTTTATTTTTAAATTGATTAAAATATGCTAACCATTTTAAAAATCCGTTTGTGTTTATGCGTTAAAGTCTGTGTTTGATATGTTTCAATCACAGAGCATTTACAGTATTTATACTAAAAATATTTACCTATAAATTCTGCTCGGAAGTATTCTTATAAAGCATTTATTTCTGCTAAAATAATTGTTATTTTATAAACCTGTTTTTTTCTGTACTTATTTTGCCATTTGCTAGCAATCGACGTACACATATATTTCACTTGAACGCATCTTCAGATATCGTTCACGTGCTGTATTTATTCACATGAAGAAGTATTTACTCAATGATGTTAGATATTTTACTGCTTCAACTGTTGTTCCTCTTAACAACGACTTACCATTTGTATTACAATAAGCAAATATGGTAGACAAAAATCGAAAGTAAGCAAATATCTATACAATGCTAAATTTATTTTGTATAAATTTACATTTCGACTTTTGTATCTTAAACGATTTTAACGCTTAAGATTTACGTGTGGGTAGTTCAATGGGAGTTAACAGCTCTAATTACTGGCGGAAGTCTTATATGGTAGACAGATGAGAGCCACATTCAAACACTCAAGATATTTGTTTTGAAGTGTTTTAAGTGAAGCTATTTTTAGTATCATTAAAGAGTTTAGCATAAAGTAATTGTCTATAAATAAATTTGCTTATAATGCTTAATTTATTTGTTTAATTAAAAATAATATATTTCACATTAATTATTTCAAATAAATAACATTTTCATATACGAAATATGATATAATTTTTGCAAGACATTATACGTAAAATAAATTTTAATTACGAAAATTGTTAATATTATAATTAAAGCTACAATGTAAATATTAAACATATAGGGTCTATTTTCTATAACACGGCATTTAAGGCATGTTGTCTAGCATTATCTTTTTACTAGACAACGTTGAAAAATTAACATCCAAAATGTTTGTGAACGCAAAATGTTTGTATATCCGGAGCTTATGAGTTTTACTTTATCTCCTTATTCTATTATGAGATGAATAATATTATGAAGTGATAAACAATAATCCAGTCAAGGCGTAAAGAGGGGTTTTGAAAATACCTCGAGTGCTCAAGTTCTGTTCAAAAAAGTTAGTCAAGTTAGTAGTAAAAAATGTCCAAAAATGATTCAACAGTTAGTGATGCGCTTTAAAAATGCACTGTTTAATAATCATCATATAACATATATATCGAAAATATTAATTTAAGAATGTTTATAGAGTGTTACAATGTGACTTTTGTTGGAGAAATAAACACATATGAACGATAAAAACGTTATTTCCAGAAATAGAGTGGAAGTACTAGCTTCTAGATCGTCTAATTTTCTGTGGAAGTATTAAACATCATTGGTCTGTTTCGATTATAACTTTAGACGTAAACATTAAGTCGCCAGGCTTGAAAAGATTAACTTACCTATATCGTTTTTTAATTATTAATTCTATAAAACTTTGAGCTTAAGTTGTGGTTGTTTCCTTTTTAAGTTATGTTTTAAGTCATATACCTTTTAAATCAAACAAATAAAATTAATATAAATATTTACAACTAGAATTACAATAAAGTATGAGCCTAGGTTTTTAGTGAGCAAAGCATTGCGATCATAGTGAATCTCTTTTTGCTATAATACAACTTGTTCAAGAGTTTACTTTGAAAATTTTTTTCGATTTATTCAAAAAATAAGTATAAAAATATAATATTAATTTTAACAGAATGTAATCATAAAATATATCACAACTTAATAATTTGTTTTGAAAATCGCACAATAGAGTTTTCAGTCATCCAATTGACAGAGACTTGCAGTACCGCGATTAATCCAGTGCGTTGGAATCATTGTGCAGTTAAGTTGCATATACATAACGAAGTTGGTGGAGTGCCCAGTTGTGGAGAGCACACCACGGCGTTCACTGGTTTTATACACCGGACAGTCGTATATTTGTTGTAAGTTAATCTCTACTTCTGCATGGTCTAATTTTTTTAGTGAGGGACGGAAGAATATAACTGGAATTGTATCAAATAAAATTTTAGGATAGGATTCATCAATCATTTGTAAATTTCGATTCCAACGTGCTCCTTCCAAAAAGAGACCCTGTTTGATAACGATGAAGGAAATTAAAAAAAAATATACTAAATTGTTTTTAATTTAATTAATAGAAATTGCAATAAGTTTTTAGTTGTTTATTAAACTGTCTTGTCTTACATGAAAAAATTTAGTCTCGTCATTTATAGACTTTTGTTCCTTTAATAGGAAGTGTAAGCATTTGAAGGAATGATAATAATTATATTTTAGTGTAATTATATAATTTTGTTTTCAGTTGATCTATTTTGTTTTCATATTGCACATTTAAATCTAAACTTACTCTAATATAAGCACCCAATGATGGAGAGCTTTCAGCTTCCATTTCAAATTTGGTAACTTCGAAATTTATTTCTATCATATCAATTTGGAAATGATTTTTTCTGGAATAATTTTGTAAGACACCCGTTATGAAAGATTGAGTAAAATAAAATCCAGAAAGCCAGTAAACAATTGGTTCGCCATTGTTTATCCATGTTTGAAAGAACTCCAATCTAAAAGGAATTATATATAAAATAATTATTAAAATTTATATCAAACAATTAATTTTATGAATTAGGAATAGAAAAAGAGAGTTAAGAGAGTAGGTCGTGATGGAATATTAGCTGTATCTTGAATTCTTGAATTCAGCATTCACAAAACTTATACTTTTTGTTGCAGTACTTTTTTATCTACTGGTTATCCACTGCTGTTATCTGAATATGGATATATGGATACATGATATAGTTAGTAGAAACATCTATATAAAATCTATTTAGATATACGTGTATATATCTACGTTTTATGTGATACGTAGAAATATTTATATAAATTTAAATTGAGAGATTGAACTATAATAGTAATGGACATATAGGAATGTCAGTAATTCTCTCAACCCTGTCTCCAATAGATATCAATAAGGAATTGCGAGACTATGCTTAGGATCTTGGTTTTAACTAGTTTAATCTAACCTATTCTAAACTCATAGTATGCATTGTTTCAGCAACTCTAAATATGAAAACTATTCTCTAAATACTTTTAGCTGACCAGGCTTTACATTTATTTACCAATAATGGGCAGTGGCTATAAATGTTTTATGGATTGATTTACTGTTTCCTTTATAAATTTTTGGTGTCATTTTTTTAAATACTGCTTTTAAATATAATTACGTTTTGTTTTTTATAAGATCATATTCATCTGAAAAAAGTTTATTTACGGAAACAAATAAACCTCATTTACCAAAATAAGATTTCCACCTATTACGATCTCTAACCATAGGATTTGTAGTTTCCTAAAGAGTTTCGTTGTTTCCTTTAAACAGGTTTTATGAAGATGAATCTGAGCATTGTGGATATCTGTGTATGTGTCGCTTTATTGTGTAAAGTTCACCTTATTCACCCGATAGTATCTTTAACCAGTTTTTACGGTATCATTTGTTGACATCGATCACATGTTTTCAATATTTATTAGAAATGCATTTAAGCTTCATGATGATTTTGTTTTTATATTTTGAGTTAAGGTATACAACTAATCATGATTTAGTTGTATACTATTATATATACCATCTTTTCACAGATGGTAGACAAATATAAATAGATAGTGGACAAATACATTATGTTTAAAAATGGTAGGAATTAATAATTTGAAATTGCCGTGTGGAAGATACTGTTTTTATAGTCAATTTTATAGTAAGTACTGTGTTACCTTTGCCAATTTTGGAATGCGATCTGTATGTCCACCTCGGCTGTTATTGTAATTATGCTTTTGAGTGTTCTGCGATGGTACAGAACTATCGTTGTGCAAAAGTTTATTTGTAAAAAATTAAACAAATGTGATAGAACAGGTACTTTATTCCAGGCTTGACAACACCTGGTATTTTTTCAGTTCTTGGAGCACAAATAAATTGTAGTAGAAAATTTTTTTGTATTGTATTTAATAATTCAGAATACTTTTTGTGTTGAATGTACGCTTTGTAAGATAAATTATATGTAGTTTGTAATTATTATTAGTTATACAAAACTTATTTTAAATTTATAAATCCAAGTTTCAAATAATACAAACTTAATGTAGAAGAAGTGTGACTGGTTTATGTTAGAGTATTATTTCAGTATTTAAGTCTGAATTAAAAAATATATTTTAGATAATCGCTCTATAAATTTTATGTTGTCAACCATTATGTTTGTATATGAAAAATTGATATTTTAAATTTTTGATATAATTTTTTATTTTATGAATTAACTTATTTAATAAAACTGCTGCTGAATCATTAAATTACTTAAACAAAACTGACAATTTAGAGTACGAACAGTCTACTAATAATTATTCTGTCTGTTTTACTATTGCTCCTGAAATCCAGTCAATTGAATTGATTTTTCTTTAATGTAGAAATTATATTATTTTGTTATCTAGACTAAATACTTTCACCCAGTAAATACTACTATAGTTGCTTATAAAAGAAAGCAATGCTTAATAGAAACGTAAAACTTTTCTAATGCATTATTAAGAAATATATACACACACTCTTAAGCAATATTTTTCTATTGTGCGATATCAAGAGTAGATGCTCTTTGTTTTTTTTTTTTTGTAAGATATATCCTTTGGAAATTATTCTACAAAATTAAAAGTTTAAAACATGTCGCACAAGGCATGCCGCAGAGCAAAAAATGCTTTTCACCAGTAAAACTTGCCCCAGGTGCCTATGCTATCGTCGCAGCTCTTATTTGTGTGCCGTTGTAGATTTCAATGAGTCAAGCAAAATGATGGCAAGCATTCTCTGATTATTGGAGGCACTATTTTATCCATTGAGTATTTTCAATTATACCAAGAAAAGTGCAAAAGGCTTAAAGCTATAATGTAGAAGTTGTTGTTGCTTTAGTTGTGCATGTGTATTTGCTTGAAATGGTATATAAAATGTATTAAAAGGAATAAGAAAAACAAGGAATATTTCTTTCAAGATTTTATAAAGGCGTGCGATGGCTTCTCTGTTCGCTTTTTAAACAGAGTCTTCTTAAGCTGTTAAAGTGTTAAATATTTACAAGAAAAAAATCTATTAATCAGTTTAATGGGTCGTTGATGTGTATTGAATTGCATAAGCTCTTTGGTTGCGAAATGACTTCTTGAAAGTTTTCTATATAAACGTTTTAGTATTTTATATGCATTCATTAAATGATTTAAGTTAAGTTTGAATGGGAAATATTTTTAAAATTAAGGTATTTAATATATAAGATTGATTGTTAGAAATATTTTATATTGCAATTTTAAGCTATTGAAAAGTTTTTTAAAGAAATACTAGAGTGTTCGATATATTAAGGGAACGAAAACTTAATAACAGTTTTATGTATTGAATTTAATTCTTAAAGTTGATAATAATGAGAAGACATTATTTAACTAATAGAATGGTTTTAGAATAGTAGTGAATCATGCCCACAAAGTTTTATTTAATTAATTGAATTTTTACGCCAATGAATTTCTTCAAAAATCACTGCTGACAAGTATTTGTCAACATTCGAAATAGCTAAAAAGTAATTCACTATTATTTTTAGTTGTAAAAATGATTTTGTAATTTATCGAAATCTTATTTAACTTCACTACACGTTAATTAATGGATGTCATTTGTATATTGGTTTTTCAGAAGAACTACAAATACATCCTTATAGCAGCCATTGACTTTTTGCTTGATGAAAATCTTATTCGACGAAAAAATTTTTCGAGAAATATATTGCGAGAAGGCTTAAATAGAACAAAATCGGTGAAAGCTTTAATTCACTGATTTTAGCGATGAAAGAATCAGTTGTGTGAGGAAATGTATAGATGGTATAGATGGAAAAAATTTTCGGTTGTTTTTTTACTCTTTTTTATAATAGCTATTTCAACCAATATTTTGTTTTAAAAAGTCAATTGATATATCAGCTTTAAATGGTTTGTGAAAAAAAAAATGAATAGACAGATGAAAATCAAAATATGGGTATATTCTTAAAAAAAATTAAATAATAAAATAGTATTGATGTTTTTCGTTTACTCCTGATGAGTAGATGTTGCTTCGTAAACTTATTGAATTATCACATATTTTAGTATGTTATATGCAGAAAAAGTTTGATACCGATATACTTAAAGAAATATTTAAATGTTACACCAAAATTATATACTTGCCTTGCTAGGAAGTCGGTAATGTAACTTCCAAGTGGTTTAAGTGATGGATAACTCTTTTTAAGCCAGTTATCTGGTAGTTTTCCTATAACCATTTGAGCATGAATTTTTTCTAATTCTGGAATCATAGCAATTTGTCCTTGCACAGCTTTTTGAACACTAACTAAACTCTTTTGTATAAATGATAAAAGACGATTAAATCTAGAAAGATTTTAAGAGTTTAACACCAAAATTAGTTAACCATAACAAAAGAAATTAATGAATACCTTATTAATTCCTGTCTAAGCACAGTATTCATTGAATTTGTATATATAACTGGATATATATGTGATATTGCCTCAACATCAAATGTTGGTGGTAGGCGTGCAAGTATATCCTTACAAATTTTAAATGCTGGATCTTCTTTTGCTCCACCAGTGGCACCAGAAGCTTTTGTTGATGCTAATAGATCAGTTTGGGTAAGCAAAACTCCATTTATTAACTAAAAATAGATTATTAAACATTTTTTATTTTTGATAATCTAAAAATATTGCATCTATTCGCAAAACAATTGCTTACGCTATCCGTTTCCTTATTATTACGATTGATATCAGCATTTTCATGTAAACCAAATACCTCTGGTTGTGGGCTAAGTGCAAATGTCGATATGTATTCGATAGCGTTGACACGTGTAGGTAATGAAGGTATTTTATAGTGTCCAGATTGTGACAAGGAAAAGCTGAGAAGAAAATGTTAGATTTAGAAAAGGAAACGATAAGTACAACGATAAATGCTTAAATATAATTTATTGTTACATGACATCTAAGTTCAAATCGATAAGAAACGAATTTAAAATTACTTTTCAACAGCCACTGTATTCGGATTGTACACCAAATTTAATAGTGAAAGTATTAAACGTCGATCCTTGTCATCTGTGACACGTCCGCCATAGTTGCATTCACCAGTTAAATAAATATGTCCACGGAAAGGAATAGACTCATGTTGTGCAATGAACATTTTCAGTTGTAGTAAGGAAATCCTAAAATAGAATCATGGTTTCAAAAGTTGTGTGAATTTTGAATTATTATTTTTACTAAAAAAAAAATGATTGTGAATAAAAATATAACATCCTGGATATACTATTTTATGTAATAAATATAACCACATTCAATAAGTTAATTTGGTGACATATACGTGATGTTACTATTGACAACTTTATATGATTTTTAGAAATTATTATTCCAATTTGACATTTCGTCAAAAAGTTACACAGGTTTTAGTAATACTAATTTTGTGATTTTGAAAAGTACGAAAAATGCTAATGTTTTATAACATGTAATGGAAAGTATATTCCAATTATATTTACTATTTGTAGTATATCAATTTTTAGTCGCCAATTGGTAGTATCTTTAAAAGACCCCAAAAATGTATACGATATTATTTCAAATATCAAAACAGCTTAAAAATACGGCATAAAAAGTCGTAGGTAGTAGTAATACTAGGTATCCATATTCGTAATATGGGTTTTGCGCTTGGTCAAAAAAGTTTCACACAGAAATGTGCTGATATTTGCAAGAGCTGTTTGTAGGCGTCTTAGCAAATAAGGAAAGAAAGATATTCTCTGCGATTTTGGATATTTGATGTAAAATTAATTATAATCAAAAGTCAAATTGCCAGGTGAGTGAAAACTGAAATCCGCTTAAAGCGCTCAAATCGCAAATATCAGCTGGTAAAATCCTGGCTTTTAGAAAAAGTTGATTTTTATGAATCGATTAAAATAAACAAATCATTGATTTGAGAGTTCAAAGCAATAATTTTAAATAAAAATTTTTATAAATTAATAAGACAAAAATATCTTTTACGAAGACAACGCAAGATTGCAGAAGGTAACCTTTATAGTGGCAATAGTTTATAAACGTATTTTGAATGCTCCCAAAGTCTTTTTTAAGTGGATTCGACCACACTAAATAAATCCCGTTTGTTCGGGCTAAAAAGTATGCTCCAGTGAAGAAGATTCAGCTTCATTGATAAATTTGTTGCTGAGTTAGTGTTCAGAACTAGAAAGTTCATATTTATAAATAAACAATATATATATATTCCACCGGTTTTATAGTTAGTTCTATTAATAAATTTGCAGCAATAGTGTTAATATTAGTAATGTTATTAATGTTATTATAAAATTTGGATCATGATTTTACACTTATTCAACTTACTTTAAATCAGATTCACTGAACTCATATGGAATATTCCATCCTAATGGACCGAATTCACGACGCTCCTGCACAACTGCATGAAAGAATACCAAAGCGAATACACCACGTAACCAACTTTTGTTGGCCTTATCTGAGTAGGCGAAAGCATGTGTGAAGAATTTGTCCCGTACTAATGGATCTGAACTAAATGAACGTAACATATTCGCTTTTAAACCTTTTGGCGGTTCATTTGTCATTTTTACAGAGTTTTGTAAAACTGATACCGGGAATGTTGAACTTGGATATGATGTACACCATAAACGGTAATCCGAATGTGCAGATTCGGCTAATGCTGAGTCATTTACAATACGTTCTAAATCACCCATCCAACTAGTCGCAACGTGGCAATTTTGTAAAACAACCCACTGACCATGACGAACAGCTTCAAGTATCATTTTTTCAGCACGTGGTCCTTGTCCTTGACCCAATGATATAGTTCTAGTTCTGTAAATTTAATTATAAATTCCATTAATTTTAATTTTGATAATTAAATTTAATTATAAAGAAACTTACTTGTCATACATGTTACGCATTTTGGCGTACATGAATAGACTTGCCATTGGATCAGAACCGGCTGAGAGCAAAAATACCAGTGGCATTTTTGGTGAACTATCAGCAAATGAAGCATTCAAATCAAAAGGTGGTGGCTCTACAAAAGTACGGTCCATGTTCCGTGTAATGAATTCCTTATGTATAACAAAATAATTGTGACTTAATGGCTTGAATATTATTATATATTTAGAGAATATATAATACGAGTATTAAAACTAAAAACTATTGAGATATATTCGATATTGTTTAGTTGCAATCTCATGAGTAAGAATTTTGTAATGACGCCAAATATGTATGGTGATGTCCTATTAATATTTTTACTGTGTAATATTATTTAAATTAATAGCATTATAATATTTTGTAGTGATAAGTATGATGATCTCTCTTTCAGTTACATTATACTCGCTTATACAATTAAAGTAAATATTTGTTATTCATATATTGAAAATATAAATGATATTTAGGTTAGTAAATTTATTTTTTTTTGTGAAAAATTTTTTGTAGTTTGCATTTAATATTATAATATTTATATAATTCATGCATTTATTTTTTATGTTTATTTAACACAATTTTAAAACTTACTCTGACCGCTGGTACAATTTTATCAGAACGCAAACATTTTAGCACAATCAATCTCAGCATATCGGTAAGAGTTCCATATGGTGCAGGAAATTTGGCATCTTGAGGCGATGGCAAATCATAAAAGGCTTTCCATTCTTTCAGATTATTGGCAAAGTTCTTATGGAAATCTTTTAAACTATTTGAAATGAAAAAGAAATATTAAAAAATTTTTATTTAATAATTGAGGTTGAAACTTTTAATATACAGTATTCTCATTTGAACAGAATTTCTTTCATATACCAAAATTAGAGTAGTTTGAGAATAAATATAAAACCGAAATATTTGAATAAAAATAAATTTCAATTCTATAAACTTCCTGTTCTCTATTCAAAAAAAAAGTTCGTCATATTTTCTTTCAAAAGGTAAAAATAAATTATAAAAAAATATCAATTTCCTTGACAATAGACAAAATGTAAATCAAATTCAATAGTAAATATAAGTAATATTTATATGAAATCACAAGTTTTCTATTAAAAAATAATATAAAATAAATATTTTTAATGTGCTAGAATTATTTGATCAGATAATGAAAATGACCTAACAGCAAACAGAATTTGTGATTATGTTTTTTGTATGACAATGAAATACAATAACAATAAATTTTTTTTTTTTTTCAATTTATAAATTAATTATTGAATCTTTCTAAAAACGACACTAACAATAAATGAATCTTTAAACTAAATTTATTGTTTTCTCCCTAAGCCATTGCTTTGGAAAAAACTATTGAGACATTAAATTATTAATAATAAGATAAGATTGAAAATTAAAACTAAAATTGAAATTAGAATTAAAATTAAAAAAAACTAAAATTAATTTAAAATTAAAATTAATTCAAAAAATCACATTTCAATTCAATAAAATTAATTAGAAAGCTTTTGACTTCACTTTTCCATTTTAGCATGTTATCAAGGCTAAGTATATTCTTGAAATGTATCTGAAATGCAAATACTATAAAAAAGAAAGTGAGGCTAAAAACTTGAAGTGTAGAAGAGAAAACTGCTATCAGTTATTAAACACTTTTGCTTCACGTTAAAATCATACTCGGTACTAATCCTTCTAGTCGATTCCCTGCCCAATAATCTGTTGCTTGCGCGAAGGCACACACCTACCTCATCTTCTCACCATTTGTTGTAATGTGTCTGAAAATATTTCCATTTTTATTTCACTACGAAATCCTGACTTTTGACGATCGTAGAGCTCCTTTTTAGGTTTTAGATAATTCAAATTTTTTTTTTAGATAAATTGCCACTATTTTTTTCGACTTGACCAATTATTTCTTAGAAATACTCTAGCTTTCGATTATAGAGAAATTCAGTATATTAATCTAAGAAATGTTTTCCATAATAAGTGATATTTTTACTGGAATAAATTTTGGTCACTGGTAGATTGAAGTCATATATAAAGCAGTCTAATGCAGTTTAATGAAGATACTTGAAATAAGTTTTATAATGGTATTCCAATAATTTTAAAATTATTACTTGAGTTTTATTGAAGACAATAAGACGTAAGAGGAAAACGTTTCTAATTCGTCTGCTGTACCTCTCAGCAAATTCTAAAGGAATGAAATAAATGTTATCCATTTATTTATGTTATCCATTTGTACTGAAAGCTTCTTTTTTGTGATTAATATTTGTAGAAAAGTCTATGGAAACGTATATAGTTTGAACGAAGGGTTATCCCTTTCGTTTATGATATATCAAACATAACAGTTATCCAAGGCATCATGTATTTAGTTGAAGACTTGCCATTTTATATAATAAATCATTTTATAACATTTGCAAGCATTAGAATTGTGAAAATTTATTATTTGGTACTGTACTTGATATATACTCATCGCATTGAGTTTTATGTATTGATATTATTTTTTTTATTGTTGGTGGATAAGTCCACAAGCAAACTTATCGCATAATGTATATAAAGTAGATAAGCTTCGAACGTAACTGTCTAAAGATCATGAGACCCATAAAAATATATTTTATAGTGTTGCATTTCACGATCGTAGTCACATGATAACCAATTATGTTTAGCCCATTAATGAAGATATGGATGTCAAAGATATATACTTTCAACAAAATGGTGGCATAAGTCACAACCCGCACACAATTTTCTGCTTTGGCTTTGTTGCGTGTAAAATTTCTTAAAACTAATAACTTAATTTTGATGGTGTGATTTGATCACTAAAGTTATGCAACTTATCACCACTCGACTTTATCACTTCTGGCGTATACTATATGTTGACGCAAAGAAAGGTGAGTTTAATATATTCTTCAAACTCTCAACGTTTTGAAAATTAATTTCTGTTAAGTTATGGTCAGCTATTTCCAAAGTCATCGAAAATTACTTTGAAAGGAACTAGAATTGTACAATGTCCTGCGAAAGATGAACCTAATAGCAAGGTCCAAACATATAAATATGTATAGATACATATAGATATGCAAGGTGCATATAGATATGTGCATTTAGATTCCTGCCGTTAATTTTCTGGGGTTTTAGCTACTCCTCACAACCCTTCTTTCGTATTAAATGTCTGCATAAATCATCTAAAAGTCACTAATTACTTTAATTATAATTCAAATTAATTAATTTTCAAGTGCTTATAAAATGATAATAAAAAAAATTCATTCTAAATAAAATGCATATTTAAATGTAACTTTGGCTTACAAAATTGGCAATTGTTTGTGTAACTTCAAATAAAGGCAAATAAAGTTTGAGTTAAAAACAACATCACCAAATTACAAATAAATAAAGCCAAAAGTGATACTCACTTCCTTGCGACTACTTCTTTTCAAGCTTAACAATAACTTACTCACCCCGGTAAATCGCTAGCGCGTGCTACTTGTGCCCATGATTTTTCGGGAAGCCAACTTGAAGCTGGATTAGGGGGAAGGCTTCCCAAGCCAACGCCTCCAGTTAAGAAGAATAATAAATGCGCTTTATTCACTCTTTCCTTTCGGTGTTGAATGTAACAATTTTTGGATTTGTTGTTTGCATTTTTGTTTAAAAACATTTATTTTCAAAGTAATTGTTATTTATGTTTTTTTTTTTTGTTATTTTGAGTAGTAGAAAGATAGTTTTACGTTATTTGTTGTTTGTTGTTCCAAAGGCATTCAAAAGATGTGTCAGAGTTAGCAGGATTACAGTTGTTGTATTCGTGCAAGCGGCAGAGCAGAGTTGAAAATTAGCAAATGGCAAGTTCCATTTAGATGATTGCAGTTTTATGTTTTTTCATGCAAATGAAATAGGATTAAATGAAAAATTAATAATGATTAAAACAAGATAGAAAACAAGCGCGAAATGAACATTGGTACTACCGAAAAGCAAAAATATTCTAAATTATTTTGGATGTAAAATAACGTAAAGGCATTAACTTGGCTTTAAGTTAATGCGCTTTAGATTATAACAGCACTAAAAATTGTAATGAAAGCATTTGCCTTTCTGACTTACAGTAGCACTAAAATAGGCAATAACACTATAAATTGCTTTAAATATTTAAAACAATATGTGAAGGCACTGAATTTAAAGTGTCAGTTTTGTTTAATATATACTCACGACAGACACCATAATTCCTAAACACATTACCAACGAAATGACCAACTTATGTTTTTCAAATAGCGAACGGCAAACATTTTGATAAATTGATTTGGTGAAGTAATTATTTAAATTATTCAAACGTTCGGATAGTACGTTGGATTTAGCCGCCTTGGCAATTGCTGTTAAAAACAAATTCAGGAACCAACCAAGCGAATATTGATACATTGGATCGATGTTCGCCATTTCACTGATGCAGAAGAACAGAATGGCAGAATGCTTTGCCACTGGTATGTACTGTTGACGTGCAGCATCAATTTCTGCTTCGGTGGTAACGGCTATTACTTGCTTCTCTTGTATTTCCTCAGAAAGTATTTTACTCGATGACAATATATTGATAGCATTTTCATCTTCCAGCACATTGCCCTCAGATTTAGATAAGACCTGTGATGAATGAAAATAAATAAGTATTGATAAAAGATTTTTGTGAGTAAATTTTTTTTATTTAAAATTAAAAAAAAAAAAATTGAGTTTGTATTTTGTTAATAAATAAAATGTTTAACTAAAATGAGTGTAATATCCTAAAATAGAATTTATGAATGTATAAAAAACATACTATAATATTATTCAGTCAAGTATTACTACAATACATCAGTAAACTTTGAGATTTCAATTTAGGCAGAAGTGATTCGTGAAAATTTCGTTTAAGGTTGATTTATTTACTTATTGTGGGAGGGAAGTAGATCAAAAAGGCAACTACAATTATTGGTGGGTCTATAAGGTTCTTTAAAAGGTATATTAAAAATTTTGTAGTTATTTTAAACCAGCATTGCGATGACATCCATTTTCAATACTTTTGTAAAAATAGTAGCTAATAAAGATTACAGTCAAGAGAATCACTATTTCACTATTTGAGTGAATGTAATTGAAGGAGCCGCATTAGTTATGTAATTCCTTTTAATTACTTTTAAGTATTTTTCTGTTACTTTCTGTTTTCTAATTATTGGCAATTGCCAAGTACAAGATTGAGTTTCGTATTTGAATGCTTAATTTTATTTTCATCTTCACAGTTATATCTGCATTTGTTCGCAGCAGAGATGCATCTGTTGTCCCTTTGTTTGATATATCTCTTTTCGTCTGATTCGAAGGGGTTTAGTTTGTGCAGGTGATCTTTATAGCCGTCCACATCCGAGTTTAATATTACATCTATTGAGTAATAACGCATCTTCTTATCTTTTTATTAACTTTCAAAAGGCGACGTAAAAAATCATGAAGTTTTTAAATTTAAATTATATTGAGCTAACATGCACATCATGAGATGTGGGGCCGATACTAATACGTGAGGTGAGTCCATACTTGCAGGTAACTTGGTTATTGCTAACAAAGGTAGGGAACCGACCTTATTGACTTCTTATAGAAGGGAAGTTCTCGATATTACCCTGATTGGCAAACACTCCTCTTATTTTCTTGCTAACTGGTCCGTATCGCAAGATTGTTCCTTTTCTGACCACAGGTACATCAATTTTGATCTTGATTTTGTGGTGAACCCTGAATTGAACAGATCATCTAAACCAATGAATAGAAAACGTACTGAATGGCATATGTTTCGATCCGACCTTAAGTCCAACTTACAATTTGTCCCTCCCACCATTCTCAATTGTTCCGATATTGATCGAGCGGTTGACCATCTCACATCAGCATTTAGATGCGCTACAAACGCGGCCTGCAAGCTATCCGAATTTAGGGACAAACCCAAACCGCCTTGGTTGAACTTAAACATTGCAGACTTCCGTAAAACCTGCAGAAAGCTCTTCAATGATGCCAAAGCTACAGGAAACTGGGCACCTTATAAAGGAAAATAAAGGGAATTTAAATACCCCATTAGGCGGACTAATAGGGCAGCTTGGAAAAATTTTTGTGGTAACATAGAATCCTCCTCTGAGTCTAGCCGACTGTGTAAAATTCTCAATTCCACTCACAAGGCCCTTGATTGTATCTGGACTCCAAATGGTCAATGGACCAACACCAAGAAAACTCTTGACATTCTTCTGGACTCGCACTTTCCAGGGAGTGTAGTCTCTAATGCTGATTTATCAACTCAAATCAGTTTGCTCCCTCCAAATAATCCCAATCCGTTTCAAGTGACCAACATCCAAATCAAGTGAGCCATAAACAAACCTTTAAACCATATAAATCCCCAGGTCCGGATGGCATCATTCCCGCTAACATTCAACAGGGAGAATTTGTCATCCTTCCCTGTCTTCTAAGCATATACAATAGTTGTCTCAAACTAATGTATTATCCAAGCTTCTGGAGAGTGGCTCGTGTAGTTTTCATTACCAAAGCGGGGAAAACAACTCACTGCAGTGCTAAACATTATAGACCAATCAGTCTGTCCTTCTTTCTTTTAAAAGTACTAGAGAGGGTTTTAGATCTTCATATCAGGAATACTATAAACCAGGTGCTCTTATCTTCATCACAGCATGCATATACTAAAGGCAAGTCTGTCAATACTGCGCTTCATGCACTCATTTCGCAAGTTGACCATTCCATCTCTCTCAGGGAATACAGACTTGCACCGAATTCTTAACAGACTGTATTGAATTTTTTTTCGTTTTATAGAAGAGGTGTTGTTCTGGTGTAGTTTGGTTAGAAATCGGTAGCGATGAAAAAAAAGGATTCAGTGTTAAAAAATATTTGCGTAGCTCATTGAATGATTATGTTTCATGATAACTCACCGATTGTTCATATAGAATAAGTACATAAACATGACTTTCTTAATATAAACTAATGATATTTATTCCTTTTATTCAAAAATGTCAAATACTTAAGAAAATAACGAAGAAATGCTTTTATATAATATTTAATTAAGTTCTTATCTTTGAGTTTCGAACTCTTTTTCAATGATTTGTTTTTGTTTTCATATTTTTAAACTAATCTAAACCTTCAGTTAAAAATCTGCTACAAAAACTGAAAATACAAAATCAATTTTTCCAGATAATTGAATTGTCAATGCCATAAATTCTGAATTTTGCTATTGCCATCGCGCTGCTACGGTACAATACGCTGGCTTATGAAATTCGTATCAGATATCGATATATTAATAAAAAATAGCATAAAACTAAATTGAGAAACAAACAAAACTTAAAATTTTCTAGTAGAATTTAAAAAAAAATTATAAAAAAATAAAAAGGAGTGTATTAAAATGAAAATAGAAAAATTAATTTACAGAAAAAATAAAATGAAAACAAAGCAGTAATTGAATTTCAAAACAAAGCAAAGTGCTTACCTCCAGAATTTGCGATTCGATTGTATATAAAGCATCTCGATTCCTTGCAGACTCAATAATCAGTTGCTCCTTTTTGGCTTGCAAATCAGGACGTTCGCGTGCCACAACATTGGCTAACAATTGTTCGCGCAAACCTTGTTCCGTTATCATGAAATTTATTACCGTTACCTGGAAAAAATATCCAGAATACAACAGGAATGACAAAAATAGTAAAATTTATAATAAAAATAAAAATAAAATTTAGAAAAACGAAATTTGCAGTCTTTCATTTATGGAAAAAAAAAATGAAAATAAAGATGTAATGAAAATAAAGTAAACATTCAAAAGGACAAAATTAAAATTGGAAAATGTAACAGCAAAAGAAAATGCTGACAGCAGCAAAATGTTAACAAATTTTCCATATGAACGCGTTCAGTGTAACGACAGAGAATTCTTCCTCGCACCAAGTTGGCCTCAAGAAAAATTTACATTTTTCGGGAGTAAAATTTTATGCTATTGTCTATATGTATGGTATATATGTTTCTGTGTGTCTACTTTGGTAGAGTTTGACTATCAATCCAAAATGTCGATATTAAAAGTTTTTACTTTGGTTAGGTTTTGTATATATTCGTAAAATCTTATTTTGTATTTTTATTTCTATATTTAACATTCTTATTTTATTGCTCTGTAAACTGCAATTGCAATGTAAACTTACCATAACCATGATTTCAGGCGGATAATGTGGATTACGTAGACAAGTTGTAATGTAAAGCCGAAAATCTGGATTGTATTCTATCATAGTATCACCGGATTTAATAAAGAAGCCACCTTTATGTTTAATAATATTCTTTTCAAGAATTGGTGTTAAATTTGAATCCAAACGTTGACCTGAAATTGAGTGAATACATTTATTCAGTTATAAATGCAGAATAATGTATGAGAAGAATATATTGTTAAGGTAGAATTTAAGCGTTGATTAAGGTAATAATTAAATTATTTCACATTACTAAATTGTGTCATTCAATTTATATTTTAAGCAATTTAGCAAATGTGAAATAACTTATTTTGAATATTTATGTTAAGCTGAGGCAACAACTTGTCTGGAGCAGTGGTGAAATATGCAACGTTGCATTATGCACTGTTAACACTATTCCAATTTATTTGTTGCTGAGGTATTATTAATATTGATAATATTATTGCACAATAAACTTTATGAAAGAAATTGAAACTATAAAGAAATTAATCAATCAATAAAATCTATTCCTTGATTCACGTTAAATACCTAATTCTGCTTTATATAGAGTAAGTTACAAGTGCTTAATTTATAAACAATAAGCAATATTGAATAAGTTATAGTGCTTATTGAATACTATACGAATTAAGGCTTTTCAAATATATATATATGAACATAATTAATAAAATCAATTTAAAAAGTGATACAATGTTACAAATTCTTATACGTGTGTGATAACTTCTTAACACTTATGCTGTGTTTAAGCTGTGATTCTCTGAGATTTAAAGCAGGGATCGAAAATAACAGTTATTTCAAAAATTTTTAAGAAAAACAACACCAACGAAAAGTTGTCTAAATTCATACTTAAGTATATAGTTATCATTCTAACAAATTTCATTCTTAATATGACGTATGATTTTTATATATGAGCATTTTAAAATAAAACACAAAAAAATAATAATTAAATTTGCTTTATATTATATTTATCAAGAATAATTATTATCAAGTGCTTTTTAATTTTGCACGCACAAATAACTCTTGCACTCACTCCGCTTTTTATTTCAAAACACACAAATAACTCTCATTTTTGCCTTAAGAATATAAAACTCAAGAATAACTTTTTTTTCTGAAAACAAAATATAACTCACACTGCGTGCCTGTGATATTTTTAAAAACAAAAATATAAAATGCATTTTGCATGTGAGTTTTGTACGTATTTATTTTAATAGGTATATGAATAACAGTTAAAAGGTGATTTTTATTTTTTAATGATAACTGTTATGGTCGCTGGTTTATAGTATACTGAGCTAGCATTTTTAATATCTAAAATATTTCAAGAAACGTTTCAAATAGATAGCTAGATCTAAGTGTTTTTGAACTATCTAACTTTAAAAAACTTTTCTTAGACCTTAAAAAATAAATTTCAAAAATTGTAAAGTCAATCTTACGACAAGACAATATAAATATAAATATGTAAATAGAATTTAGTAGAAATTCTGGACTCCAGATGAAGCAAAGAACTACGAATTGGATATGCTTTTAAATAGTCTCGAGCAGTGTTAGTTGTGAAATCTAAATTTTTAGTGTTTTTTTTTTCTTTTTATTAAGTCTGAAAAATTATTGTATTAGAAAATTTGAATTTTTTAAAAAATATTTAAGTTATTTAAAGAAGTTATCAAAATCTGGTAAAAAAAGTTCGTGATGAATAAAAATATAGAGAAAAGTCTAAAAAGTATCTGAGCTATTTTTTGGAGATACTTCATTTTAACACCATCTTTCACGGTTAATATTAAAATTGTAACCCTCACTCCTCTTACACACAATGTTTGTGCTTCTTAGACAAACTAATCGATTCTAGTATTTATAACGATCGCAATTTCACAACTAATACTCAATATTCATTTTTACTATACGTATTTATTTGAATTTTCAGTTTTACCTTACTGGGATATATTTTTAATTTTAAAATTTATTTTGTCAGTTTGCTTATTTTACAATATTATAATTTCAGCATTTTAGAAATCATTAATTGTTTAGTGTTGAAAAATAGTTATACTACACTTTACTTAAGTGTCAGTGAAGTGTGCATTATAAAAGTTGCCATTAACACTATATTAAGTATCTTCTTCTGTTAATTGAATAAAATAAAATAAACATTTTTGTTCATTGTCTGAGACTGTAAACAGATTGTTAATTTAAATTAATACAAAAAATAATTAAAAATAAAAACAATATTTGTTTCATAATTTTAATTACTATATACCATATATACCATATATACCATATATACCATATAATTGTCATATATTGGATTATGTATATTGTATTAGCCGGTAGAAATTTTGTTATGTTAGCTTTTTTTTAAATTTATTTTCTCTTATTGTGATCTGTCACTTAAGAATAGACAATTAACAATATTTAAGAGTAAATGACTAAATATTTAAACATTTTGTGGGCTTGAATGGACTGTGCTCAGTAGCACATCCGTCTTCCTTCTGCAAAAATTCCTACTAATCAAAATGGTTAGGGATGATATTGAATTACGTTTTTTTTGTGATTTCTGATTGACTTTTTTATAACATTCTTAACTAGGGGATGTTGAGATCGCAGTGTATACATTCATTTGTTTTTAATGAGGTATTATTTACTCTTAAGACATCCTAGAGATCGCGGTGTATACATTCATTTATTTTTAATGAGTTATTATTATTTACTCTTAAGACAGACCAAAAAAACAAATACGCTTTACTAATATTGAAACTGTGTGTTTTAGTTGAAAATATTTAAATAAAATTTTATTTAATATAAAAACTTAAATAATGAAATAAAAACCGTACCATCAAAAAGGTAATAAAACTCAAGCAGAACCCTTTTGGAAAAGTGAGTTTTCAACAAAAACAATTGAATAAAAACAAATTATGAAGTAGCTACCGTGAACAGACCATCTAAGATTTGTATAATAATATTATATTCTAAGAAATCCTGCAAAACTTTTTACTCTTCACTTCTCTGAAAAAGAAATTCAAACAAAAAAAAATATATATTTCGCTGCAATTTGATTTTGTTAAGTATTCTTTTGTAATTGTTATGAGTTTACAAAATAATTTTGAAGTAAACAAAAAGTGAAAAGATATGAAGCCTTAAAGTTACCATGCTTAATTTAACTTTTCGATATTGTTTGTATTTCTCATTTGAGATTGAGATTGTTTTACTTCTGTTGACTTTTCTCGGCTGAACTGAATTTAATTTGTAGCATATTTAAATTTTTTTTAATTTGATTTCATTTTGATTAGTACTACTTGGTTTATTTTTAATTTTACGCTACATTTTGGATTTAAATGTTTTCTGCTTGATTTCATTAAATCATCAATCTTGAACATTGCTAATTTTAATGGATGACTTCATTCATTTAATAAAATAATAACCACAATAAATAGTACAATATTTACAATAAAAATAAACAAAAAATAAAAAAAATAATAAGTATATAAGTAAACAATAAATAACAAACTAACGAACAATAAATAAAAACGGAAAAATAAACAAGCTACCAAATTGTATTGTGCTCATGGCTCATAGCTCATGGCTCAATAAAAAGTACTCAACCATATTTCATGCGATGAATGTGATGAAATAAATAAATAAATAAATATAAATTTAAATGAAATAGGAAATACTTATGAATTTATTCTGCGTAATCTTACCAACATTCTCAATCAACACCGGATTACCATACGTAATAGCCAATTCGAGTACTTGCATATAGTTGGAATCGGTCTGCTTGATCACTTTTAGGTCATTCTTTTTTTCCATATTCTTTATCCACTTGTTGGCTTGAACTGTTAATTTAAGAGGATGATATGAGTAAATATGTTTGTATGTATGTAAATTAATGGCATATGTAATCCATCAGTAAAATATTTGACTCTATAGTAAATGTTAGTAAATAAATTGACTTGACGATTTTGTTGAATTATTTTGACTTAGCAAATTGATTTATTAGAAGAGTAAAGCACATTAATGGTACCCTCAGAGAATTAAATTAAAAAAAAAATTTAGAATAGCTAAAAGTATTAAAAAGAACACTAGTAATAAAAATGATTATTTTTTTAACACGTTTCCACATTGTTGTTTAAACTTCCTACGTTTTCTAGATTGTAAAAGAAATAAATTCAATAAATTCTTTTAAGTAATATTTTGAGACTTAATCGAAAAGTGCTAAAATTGGAATCATCACTTATCAATTATGATAACACTCAATTTTATTTTTCAATAAAAATAGAATAGTATTA
Organism: Teleopsis dalmanni; assembly: GCF_002237135.1. Classification (NCBI taxonomy): domain Eukaryota; kingdom Metazoa; phylum Arthropoda; class Insecta; order Diptera; family Diopsidae; genus Teleopsis; species Teleopsis dalmanni. Next base: position 42,515,099 of record NC_051846.1, read on the forward strand.
AAATTTAACAATTAAAAATAAAAATAATTAATTAATTCAATTATTCTACACCTGGTTTATGATTTCGTTCTAATATAAACAAAGTAAGTGAATTTGGAAGTGAACTTTTACAGCAATTTTACAAAACTCCAACTACGAATACATAACTAAAATACTGCTTTGGGCCAGTTGGTTAATGAACACTGACTCTGAGCTTCAAATTTGGCAGGGCACGAGTTCAATTTCTGATACTTGCAGTCTGATAAAATTATTTAGGGATAATTATATACAAGAATTAGACCACTGATGATGGGTATTTCGCAATACTTGAAACAGCTGTATGGTCAGCCAAAAATTCAACTATTAAAATAATATAAAATGAATTTATTTTGTTGTAGTTCACTACTGTTTGAAAAACCTCTTAATAAAAATATTTTAAATTCCAATTGGAATGCATTAAAAAGAAAATATTCAAACTCTTAATTAAAATGAAAACTATACGCTAGAAAGCCGGATACTAAACATGATACAAATAATCTTTTCTTTTTATTTTATATAATATTAAATACATATGCTCTTAAATATAAGAATTCAATTTTAAAATTTTATTTTTAACTTTTAAAACTTTGTTTTGATTCTGTGTTTAAAATGCAGTGTATTAAAGTTTGTATGAAGTAAAATGTTTTTAATATGATTTTTACATTACAATTTTAAATTTAAATTTTTAATTTATGAAACATTTTATGTGCAAAAAAATCTAAAATTAAGATTATACAATAATCTTGGTGATGATGTTAAGAACAAATGTTGCTGAAAAGTACCTGGAAATTTAAATGATATTAGTCTGGTGTCTGGGTCAAGTTAATATAAGTTTTAAAATATTAAAGGAAATTCTATTAGCCAGTCAGGTTAATAATTTTTTTTTAGTTTGCAATTAGTTTCTGTCCTCACCTGTAAACTATTGTGGAGGAATAGAGTCAGTAGAGACACCAGTACGTTATGTGCATATAAAGGTCTGATCTTTAAGTTAAAGTGGTCAAAATTTTATACAAAAAAAATCAATGAATCTATTAAACCTACTAAGAGGGGATACATTTCAGGCCATGGTTTTTATTATCAATTACTGACAGTTTATTAGATATGCGTTTAAAAGTAAAAATTCGGAAAAGCGGAAAATTCGCTCCTGTGAATATTGTAGAAATTTTTAAATGAAGAAAAGGAAAAAAGAATGGAACACCTTTTATTCAACTGCCCAGCTCTAGTCAGAAGCAGAGCGAATAATTTAGGTAATTATATCTTCAATTATTAGAAATGTCTTCGACTATTTCACTATAATAATGTCAAGGTCCCGTGTTAAGTATTGGTTTTACATCGGACTGCCACATTAACCTAACCTAAGTTAATATATGTATATATAAATATATCCCATATCATTTCACATTGCTTTTTTTACCATTTCTTTTAAAAATTCTTTTTAGAGATTTAGTAAAATATTGAGTTTCTTTTAATATTTAGTTTCTTACTTTTATTTAATTATTATTTATTATTTTATTATTATTTTTTATTTTATTATTATTTTTTATTTTATTATTATTTTTTATTTTATTATTATTATATTATACTTTTTTGCGTAAATAAAACAAAAACAATCCGTTTACTACTTCTTATTTTTTATAAAGTTACATTTTATTTTATTTTTTTTTGGAAATGCACTCTTAAAATTGTTAAACTGATTTTAAAACTTAACGTTTCATTATTAGCATAAATTTTAATTCGAAGTCTGTAGGAATTAAATTTATAAACTAAATTTCAGTTGAGAAAATTGCATTAAGCATATGAGAGCTTTTTCATCAAGCTATGATTTTCAAAACAAAATTATGAAAATATTGCATCATTTCGAGTTAAGTATATTAGAAGTATTGTCGATATACTAATTATCTCAACTACAAGTATGAAAAAACCTAAAATATTGATAAAATATGCAAACATTTTAAAGTTCTTGTGAAAATTAATGTAATCTGTAATTAATATGTATTGTTTTTAATGTATAAAACTAATTAAGCTTTAATACCATATATTCAATAACAATAGTTTGAAATAGTTCTACAACCGTAATTAATTTTGCATTATTAAGTTACATTCTAATTATAGTTTATACTTACCCTGTGGATCTATCATCAGTGAATAACGATTTGAATTCGTTACAATGATACCATTCTCAACAGAAAAATTATCTGCCGGCAAACCAGCCAATGACCAGGCACGTATTTGCATTGGAT
>NC_051846.1:42517456-42531707 GCF_002237135.1 Teleopsis dalmanni
AAAATCATTTAATATGCACAAGGCTTTATCTTTAAAAATTTTTATACACTATGAGTATTCATATATTATCTTAATCCAATTAAATTTATTTTATACCCAGAACTCATAAATATACCTACATTTTATTCACTTTAAAAAACTTTTACAATCAAAATATAATTAACATTAAACTTAATGTCAAAGAGGAACTATGAGTGCAAATATTAAAATTCATAGCCAAAGTCTACAGATACACTAATACGTAACTTCATCAAACAAAGCTCATCCATTATTGCAATGCTAGGTTGCAAAAATCAAAATCAAAAACTAAAAATTATTTTATTTGAAATCTCATAAGAGCACACCACGTAACTGACAAAAAAAAATGCTACTAACATATACATATACATGTACATAAAAAAATCAACAGTGGCGTTTGCATAATATGTAAAATATATTTAAAATAAATTATTTATACAATAACTAACCATATTAAAATTTTTGATAAAATGGTTTTTTGGTTCATAAATTATTAAAAAAAATAATAATAATTATCACTTAAATTGGGATAGAAACCGCCACTGCATCTTTTTGCAAAGCAAGCTATGTCAGCGGGAGCGTATAATAAACTCACATACCATATTTCTAAGTAGTCCAACATCATTTCAATTTTTAATGGACATCGATGCAACTCAACACTGTGAACTCAACATCGACATCAGTAAAAATTCACTTTAATTCAAAATATGCAACCGGAAGCACGATACCATAATCCGCCAAATGTTTTTACCACAACGAATAGTGTTTAATGCACATACATAACCGGGAATGATGCATAGTCTACAACCGCGTTTTTTTTCTTTTTTCTATTTCTATTTCTTTTTGGAGAGATTTTAGTACTTTCGTTTTATAACAGTGCCGGATGTTGTGTCCGTTGTATTTGAAGTTGTTAGCTTGTTTTTGTTGTGGCGGTTGTTATTGTAGTTATTGTTGCTTTTGTTGTCTTTGCTGCCTTTGTTACTATTTTTGTTATTTTGTTTTTGCTGTTTTTGTTTTTATTTTGAAAATTTATTCACATTTGATGGACGGATTTTAGTTAAAGTTTATTACTGCGGATTATATTGAGTTTAGTTTGGATGCATTTTGGAATTTTTAGATTTATTTCATGATGACTTTTTTCTTTATTTCAATTCACTTAATAAAATTTATCTTCCTTCTACTACTGTAGTGGCATTAAGTTATATCATCTCCACTGTATTTACAGGTGCATTTTATACAAAATTAGCATTATTTGTTATTTACTGTGATGGTTATGTTTGCTGTAAAAGTTGCCCATAAAAATTTATATATAAATTTTTATTATTATTTCTCTGTTAAATAAAGCTTTTAAATAATTCAATTAGTGTGAAGTTCTTGTTTTACATTCCAATCCAAAAACAAAAAAAAAAAACATTAAACTTACAAAATAGTTTGTTTATTGAAAATAATTTCAAACGATTTACGGCTTATAAAAATTATTTACTGGATTAGTCAATTTTTAGAGGATTTGAAAGGGAATGATTAAAATTTATTTTTAAAATAAATTTAAATTAACTATAAAAATATATATTTACTATATTTTGAAAAATATTCATTTTATTTAAAGAAATTATTGTTGGAATTAAAATTGCATTAAAAATTAAATGAAACTATAAAATTAATAGTAAAATAATAGCAATTTTACTAATGAAACTGTAAAAAATATTTACTATTTATTATGATCGAAATATAAAAAAAAATATTTACTAATAATAAATAGTAAATATTGTTTATTACTTTACTAGTAATAAATAATAAATATTTTTTGCTATTTTACTAGTAATATATAGCAAATATTTTTGATCATAATAGGTATGTTCTACGAGCTGCTCGTAGTTAGACTCAAGTAAAACACAAGTACAAACTCTTCACTCAGAACAGATTAGTGTAAAATCTGGTGAGAACACCAGTGTCGCGCAAATAAACAATACAAAAATTTAAATTCAAACCAAAACAGCTGATTCACACATCAACACAAATTTTACTTGAAATAAAATGTACGACTAAAGTCTGTGTAGCATTTTCAAATTTCGACAGGGATGTTACGCTCTCTCACATGCTCACATTAACTGGAAAATTTGCCAGTGGAACACACTAATAACTAGGTCTCGTGTAACAGACCTAAAAAATGATCATAAACGCAGATTTTTAGTTCTTATGCATTGAAACTTACTATAGGGCATAAGTTCAGTTAAGTTTTACAATATTAGGTTTATTCATTTTGTAAAGTAAGTAAAGTAAACATGAAAAAACACACTTGTATGTATATGAAATTTTGATAAAATTTTTATTTCAATATATTTTTTAAACATTGCCATTATTACAAAACTAGATCGTTTTAAATTTATTTTCAATGACTTTCCTACACTTAGCTCCCCATTTCTTACCATACTGATAAAGCTGTCATTCTGAAAAATTAATAACTTGATGAAGTTTATATTTTCCACATCTATGTTTTTAATTACATACCAAAATCCAGTAGTCTTCTGATTGTTTCTTACAGATTTTTACTGATCTAAATGTGACAATTTTGTTAACTTATTTACTAAGCGAAAAAAATCTTTATCACTGAAAAAAAATCGATTTAAAAAGCCGCTGTTCTATTCTAACTGGGTGCGTATGTTCTATGATTCCTTATCTGTATTTTAAAGAACCATATGATGCCTAGTATAAGAGTTCTGTATAATATATATCATTGAAACAATGCTATCAAATGTGGACTACGAAATGAATAACCGTTAAATAAGATATTTCATACGTTCATGGTATAACCAAACAACATTACAGAGTATTTAGGAGGAATAATATTTTTAAATATTTCTAAAAATCTGAAATAATTACTATAATCAATGAAGTTCAACTTAATATCTACCATATGCAAATTAAATGTACTTAATTAAATCAAATTTTCCTAAAAACAAAGATTTTGATTGTTTGGGAATCTTCTGTTTCTATTTGCTGCATTACCGATCAATTAGATTTAGTGGAAAAAACTTTTTGGACGATTTCGTTCTTTTTTGTCCAAATCCACGAATGAATATTTTAAGATGCTTGAACTTTTGATAATGATAGACATTTTTCGTATTTTTCTTTTCTTCCTAGTTTTTAGTGCTGTCAGTCTGCTGCTTTTCGCTTGCTATTTATTTTAATAAATATTTGTAACAAATTCAATATTAATTACTACATAAACAAATAAAATGAAAGGACTATTTTCATAATCAATATTAATTCAATCTAAATTAACTAAGTATTACGAGTGTCTTTTTTCCTCTTCCAATATTGACTTATAAAAATATATACAAATACGTAAGTTCACTTAACGGCTATAATAAAGTTATGATTCATTTTAGGTATAAACACTTCAAACTTATTTGATATCTTGCTTAGAATAAAACCAAGATTTTTATCTTTTTGGTTAGAAACAAAATATATGTTCGTTTCACATTACCTATTACGAAAATTCAATAAGCTTAACTTTTGCAGCTTCTACTTAGACAGCTTTGACTGTGTTGTAATTTTTTATATGTAAATTTCAAATGTCTGGTGCACGTGATTTTAATTCCACTCTTCATATAAATTTACATATATTTATTAGATATATTAATACACCGAACTACTTATTTCGAATTAAGTGCTCGCTGTAGTTACTTCTCTTGGATGACCTCACCGAAACTCCCTCCCATATTGACTGCAGATAAAATTTGAAAACTGTATCTATCTCTAGGTTACACATATTGCCTATAAGGCACGACGACGATATAACAGTAGAAGCGAGGGGAGATTGAATGAACTATACCAGCAAACTCAAGCATAACTATCACAGTCCCTTTTCCATCCGTCAATTTTATATATTTGCTATTAATACTTTCAATATATGAATACTTTTTACTACAGAGTTATGTATTATGTTACGTGTAACTTTTTCTCACATCGAAATAAGCATCAAATATTTTCAACAAAAAAAGATGAGTTATAAGCTAAAAATCTATTTTGCCCTGACCTAATAGCTTGGAGGCTTGCATAGTTTTGATAAAACAAAGCTTTATAAATTAAAATCAAACAAGTTTAAATTAAATATTTGGTTTGAATATCGCATTTATGTTAATATCTATTTCGCTACACTCAGATTCAGAAAACTATTTTCACTTCTAACCAGAGAATATTTGCGTACGTTGTGTTCCCTGATGTAACAAAAAATTTTACGTTTACATAATTTCCTGTTTAAATCCTTTGGCTTTTTTAATGTACAAAAAAAAAAAAAGAACGTAAAAAAATCATGTTATGCTTACCATATGCCACTAATTAAGTCCTGATTAATTAAAGTATAAACACACACAAACACATAGAGACGGTTATATTAATCCAAACACAGATTTACCTACACTTACACACACTCATACACACATACATACACATATACACACACACATACACTTACGTTCAAAGTTTCAGATTGCATTTGTTTAAACATCATTAAAACAAAAAATAATGTAAGGCACGAAAAAAATGAGAAGAGAAAAAGTTCTAAAGGGAAATTTTTTACGCCATATTCTTTTGTATTTACAGTTTTATTCGCATGTTGTGCCCAGGATGCGGAAGGAACACGTCGAGTATTACGTGGACGTAGAACGCTAACACGCAGATACTTTAGTAAGTATGAATAAAATGACGCACTGAAGTAGAAATTGAAACATTGCTGCATATTTTCTGCTTCTTTTTTCTCCCCATCTTCCCCTCTTCCTCTTTCCTTTTATATTATTTTCTTTTCTTTTCAATGAAGAATGGAAGATGCAAAAGAAAAAAATTACACCCAAACAAAAATTTTTTTTCCACTTTGATTAGTAGTATAAAATAAAGGCAAAAAATAAATGAAATATCTGCAGAAAGAAGGTATTTTTGCAAAATTAATAAAATTTAAATAAAACGTGGGGCAGAAAATATTGAGCATACTTGCATGGAAGAAAGACTTCACTTCACAGCAAATAAAATCTCGAAAAATATTATAAAAATTTATGCAAATTTAATTGAGCAAAGAGTGAAATAAGAAATAATATTTCTCTTTTTTTTCATATTTATTTTACATGAAACTATGCTCAAAATAAATTATATATCCATATAACACACAAATATATTATTCAAAAAATTTATTTTATTAATTTTATAATTATTATACAAAGGAGAAAAAAAATGTCTAACATAAATTTGACTTTTATTTATCTGCTATTTTCATACTCGACTTCACTTCATTGCTTTGCGAATGGAATTTTAACTTTTAAGCTGGCCTCGCCATTCCCGGTTGGGCGCTAGTGCTGCTCATAGCAGTTAGTGAACTTTTAATTGGCGTCATACTATATTTTGTGCTGCGCAGATTTATACTATCCAAGGAGGTGGAACAGGCGAATACTTATGCTCCAGCTGCAACCCATGAAGCTTGAAGCTTGCAACGCGCGAATAATTTTGCACCGAAAAGTCAAAAAGTTCAAAGACGCAACAATTGCTGCATAAATTATGGCACAATTTTACACCAAATTAAAAACAAAAATATGTTTCACAATATTTTTAAAATATTTTAAATATGCAACATTTAAGTTCAATATTTATAACAATATGCAACTATAATAACAATATGCAACTATGATTTTTTTTTTAAATTTTTTTTTTATTTTTTATATATATTATTTTAAATAAATATTCTGAATTCATTTCACAATATTTCTTATATATTTCAAATAAAAAGTTAGGTTAATGTGGCTGTCGGCCTGGATCACCAGTTCACTTAGACTCTATGGATGCTTTGTTACATCACTGCTTAACCTGAGATCACTGGTTGACCAGTTCACTTAGACTCTATGGATGCTTTGTTACACCACTGCTTAACCTGAGATCACTAACTCCTTGATTTATGGAAGCATTATAGATTTCTATAGGATATTGAATCTCATTAAGAGAGCTAATGTCATGTTTCCCGAAGAAATTAAGAAATTAAGAAATTAAGACTTATAAAGTCTACTACTTCTTATGACGTAGTCTAAACGTTATATGATCTTTGAGATCTGTTGTTCTATTAAGCAACGCTATGCTACAAAAATAATTTACAAGTAACAATAAGTACTAAGTTTGTGCATTGGAGATATTTAAAATCGCGTCTAGCTGAAATATTAGCCCAATAGTTTTCTTCAATGTCATTGTAAATCGGAAATTTTAGTAAGAGAACTAAATGAAACATAATAATATAGCATTAGATTTTGTTCAAACGTAGTCTTAATATCTCTCAGACAGACTATTCCGTGTTATGAAGTGTGAACTAAATTTTTAAAATACTGTATCCTGTTAAATCCTCTTTTGTGTATTGGTTACACATTTGCACGAATTTTTGAAGCAATGCGCCCATTAATGATAAAAGCATGAGATAACTTAAATAGATTAGATTCGCTAATTTATAAATTACTTTTATAAATATTGCTAAAATGCTAAGAACAAACTATTAGTATATTTAATGGGTACATTTACTTACGAAAATCATTGACAATGAATATAAATATATAACGTATGAAAACAGTTAAAGGGTATTGAATGTCAGTTAATATTGTACAATGAATGATCCATTAGTTTAATATATAGGCGGCGTGAGTAGTTGAAATGATCTATTAGTTTTTTTTCTTGTATTTAGTGTAGCTCATTTTTTCGAATAAAATACGGCAGTGGCAGCGCTAGGCGTCAGCAACCTCGACAAATAGTTACCAACTGTCGATTCAAAGCACTTAATGGATATTTTGAACAATTTGAAAAGTATACCAAACGAAGACCTTCTCAAGCATTGTAATGCTTTAGGTTTAATTCGGTCTATTGAACTATATGAGAAACTGCCGTGTTTAAAATCAAACTCATTAGATTCAATCAACAATATGAAGCAACTCGTTCGGTATGTTAAGGAAAATAATTTAAAGGAACTAAATCCAAATGTTTATATAGTCTGCTACTGAAAGAAATTTTTTAAACTTAAAATGGATTAAGCCAAGAGAGACTATCTCCATTGGCAATTCTACCAATTAAAGCGAAAATAGCAGCTGTTGCAAATGGTGACCAAATTTTTAAAAAATTAAGGCTAAAAGTAGGAAAATTCATTTATTTTAATTTATGTTTATTTTAATTTGATTAACTATAGAACGTATAGTGAATGTAAATTATTTGGCGGCCTCACAATTCTGATGTTGCCGACAACCAGAGTTTGTTTAGCTCCGTTACTCCGTTCTTTAATAGAGTAGCACCAAAAAAAACCCACAACAAATAAAGATCAACCGTATCGAAAATCTGAATAAAAATAGTAAGAAATATCAAATAAACACAAGTCTGTTGAACGCAGAAAAACCCAGGAAACGACTTAAAAAAAGGCTAATCCATATAAGAAAATTAAAATTTTGGATAAATATAGAAATGGCCATTACGTCGTTAAATTTAAAAATAGAATTTCCAAAAAATACAAAAGTCAATTTAAAAGAAAAAAGAAATATCAGGGAAATGAATTTTCTTAACATTTTGTTGTTTTTATTTAATTCATTGATGAATAAATAATTTATATTTTATAATATAAATAATTTATAATTTATAAATAATTTATAGTTTAATATAAATACATTACTTATATATAAACTAATGGAAAAATTTTATATTTATATTATATCCACGAGGACGTGAATGTTTTGAAGGTGGGAGGAGTAACATAATCGTATTAATCCGCCTTTCTTTAGTAATTGTAAACTATTTCTATAAATTTGGAGAAACGGTTTAATGGCATAATCAACTCATCGCCTAAAGTAGCATGTTTTCTAAACTAATGTATTTTTTGTATAATGAAAATAAAAAAGATTTTTATTTCAACAATCAAGTTGTAAAGACGTATTTAATTTAAAATACATTACTAGTATATTAACCATTTCGTATGCCATTAGTATTGTGTCAAATAATCATTGTTTTCGAAAAACAGTATGAATTTTTTTTTTTTAATTTTGCAAGCGCTACTCAAAAAATCTTAACATAAGCATACATAAGTAACTAAGCCATTTTGGCTATCCGTTAAAACTTGTAGTAATATTGACTTAGCTACTTAGTCAAAGCCAATTTGCCAGTTTTCTGTTAAATGCTCATTTAAAATTACTAGTTTTAAATTTTGATTAAAATGCAAGACTAAGATTTTACACTATATTGAAAAGGAAGTAGCTCCTATCATACAAGATAATTTAGTTTAAAGAAGTTAATATACTAACTGAAATGAATTTGGTGAGTCGAATGCAGTAAATTTTATATTGTTAATATCTTTACTTTTTCTCTTCTTTATCCACCACTGTAATTATCCACAAAAAAAAACAACAATCGTACTCACTTAAGTATATACAACTTTTTGCACATCAATTATAAAAATAAAAACTTGCCTAAAAATATGCTATGTAAATTTTTGCTGTAATTACTGAGTAAATTTATCTAATAAATACTCTTAAAATAACTTTAAAAAGCAATTGCTTAATAATTAAATTATAGTTTATGTTTTAAAGAAAATAATGGTAAAATTTTGGATACTAAACCACCAAGAAATTTTTGGTTAAAAATTTATGGCTCAGCAATTTAAAATTTCTTACAACTAAAGTCCTTATAAGCTTCTAACAATGGCACAAAACAGCCTCTAAACCGATTCAAACTTTGTTCATCCACTTCAAAATAAGCTCGTAGTGCAGTTGTAAGCCGATAGATGAACGTACTACCAAAGCTGCTGTGAATCAAATTTGTTGCATTTATTTCCAGGCACCATAACTGTAAAACTAAGCATATATTGCGCTGAAATTTGCTGAAATCTACTTCAAAGGAAAAGTATGCACTTTACTATTGTAAGGCAGTTGAGATTTTTTCTAGGGATATATTATGGGCGGGCAACAAAATATGAGCAACATTCATATTGCAAAATAGCAAATCTAGTTAAAATACATGAATCTTCATAAATATTTGTTGAATGAGTATTTGTTCATGTACATGAAGTTTTAAATTGAGTACAAAATCGCTATTTTGTGGTTTGTGAATTATTTGCGTATAAATACTACAATATGTATTAAGTAGAAGTTCAAGTAAGTCAACTTCTGCGAAATAAATAAAGATATTTTAAGATTTAAATGTACAGTACATTTAAAAAATAATTTATCGGACTTTTATATCTTTTAATATATTCGTTATCGGAAGACGATTATATAGAGTACTATAATTAAAAATAGATGAAATAAAATCGTTTTAGTTAAATTAACAATTAAATTAAGTTGAAGAACTCGTTACTGATTTGCTGAAATACCGCTTATAAATAAAAAATAAATAGATAAGTGACATCTGTCTTTATTTCGTAAAAATACTGCTTTGAATTCACTTTGTTTTTTATTATTTTTATTTCATGTTATTTAGTATTATTTTAAAACATTTTATTTTATTTAATTTTACTTTTTTGCTGTCTTATTTTTATTGGTTTTTTTTATTTATTTTATTTTATTTTATTTTACTTTCATATTTTATTTTCTTCCATAAAATTTTATTTTTCATTATTTCATTTAATTTTTAAAAAAAAACAATAAAATATTTGAGACAAATGAATAAAATAAATAAAAAAAAAAATAAATTGTATACTTTATTAATAAAAATAATTAATAAATATAAAAAAAAATATTTTTATAATTTTATGTGTTCAATAAACGACCTAAGCCCAGTAATAATTCAAAACGTATGGAAAATTGGACGTTATAACAATTTATTACATATTATGTTATTGTATTCTATTTTTTTTTTCATAAATTATGCTGATGCCTTCACAAAGTTGCAACAAAATTAATTGTGAAAAATATGATTGATGAAATATTTTCATAATGTAAATCACAAATCAGTACTGTTTTTAAAAAAGAATTATTAAGCAATTATTTATGAACAAATGCTTCTATTTACGCATTAAGACATAATCAACATGAAAGTAACTTCAAGCTGCATGTAGTAACTTTTATTTATGAAATCGGCAATATACACGCGGTATATACACATAAGATACTCTCTTATTTTTTTTAAATTAAAATTTATAAATGAGTGGAATAAAATAAAGAAATGAATTTTTATGTATTCTAATTATTTATATTCTTTGCAATATAATTGTATGTTCTTATTAACTCTTAAAACTGTTTACACGATTAGGATAGACAGGATTATTAATATACGGTTAGTTCTCAATTATAGGAAACGAAGATTTCATGCAAAGAAAGTTTTTGTTATTTCAAAGTCATAGGATACGATGCACCCAAAGTATAGTATTATATAGTAATTCAAAACTCAATTTTGTGAAGAAAATAATTGAAAATGATATATCTAAAACTTACAAGTTAAATAAGATAAGGTACGCGAAGAGTTTTCTTACTGTAGATGGAGCCAAGACAGTGATAAATGGGCCGAAGTTTAAATCTCAGAATAGCGACCTAAAATACAACAATATTGCTTGATTTAATCTTTAATAACAGATAACTATCAAAAGCTAAGAATAGCCATCCTAACTGATAGCCAAGCGGTAATCAAAGCACTCAAAATCTCTTTAAGTGATATCAAGACTGGTAATGAGATATCTGTATTTGGTGAATATTATTAGTAAAATTAATTGAGAATGGATTGCATTATTTTTATATAATATTGAAGCTCCACAAACGAAAGTGCAAAAAAACTTGCCCGAAAAGAAAAAAAATGTTACTTAACAAATTAATTTCACATAAAAGCGTAAAACTATTGTGTGACTTAAGAAAATAAGATTTAATTTCATTTATTCAGAAGAAAGATGACGCAGAAGGTTTACTTAAACTATTGATATTAAATATATTTCTCGTAACTGAAATTGATTTAAGTAGTGTTTAGAATTAAATGCAAATAACTTAAAAATCAATACAATAATTCTGACATTTGTTTTCGCGGGACTTACTTAAGCACTACAAGCCATTCTTAATACCTATTATATTAGTGCGCTCATCCTTAAATCAAAATCTTTAATCCCCAACCACTCTAAAAAGCTAAGAATAAGAGTCGATGCATCACCTTTTTTAATTGTAAAAGTCTAGACATTTTTAACATGATAAATGTTGAAATTAGTAATATGAATAAACAAAACTGGCAAGCCTTTCTATTAACTGCGAGGTTTCTTCATAACCCCTCTCTACGCCTTGACTGAAATATCAGACTAAACAATAATTGACCTCAGATCTGCATACCTCCCTGAGGAGCCTGTAACCATTCTGAGATTCGATAGGACGGTGTTTGTAAACCTGTCAGTTTTCGTAAATAATTTCAGGCCTCTATTCTTTATGTATTTTTTGATCGAATCAATCTGAAGGTCCCTGAGGATGTTATTCGTCCTAATGTACCATGGTACCTTAAAAAGTCTTCTCAGAGCCTGGCTTTCTGCAATTTCTATCTGGCGAATAATAGTGTTTGAGGCTTTGCTAAACGCTACACATCCATATAAAAGAGACGGTCGAATTATTTGGTTATATGACAGCTTGCTGTTCTTAGTATTGAGATTTTCCTGTTGGCTATAATACTTTTCCCTTGACTTGGTCTACTTTGGCTGATATAACATAGTATCGTATTTAAAATCTTTCTTCCTCGATAACTGCTACAATGTAGCTACTTCAATTTACTTTGTTATCTTAACGTCACTATTACTGTATTTTATTATTAAATTGCAATAAATACATTCCTAGTTGCAAAAGCCTTTGCTGCTTATATATTCTTGTCTTTTTGATATTTTAATTTGTTATATATATGTAATAAATAAAAAAACAAAAAATTCAACCAAAAATTCATTTAATTAAAATAATATAAAATGAATTTTTGTTGTTGCAGTTCACTACTTTTCAAAAACCACTTTTTAAAAAATTTAAGTAGTTTAGATGAATTTTGTTTTCTTTGCTTGTGCTTCTTCTCTTCTCTTATAACTTATAGTAAATGCTAAAAGTATGTATAACTCTCGTTATTTCGTTTATATTAATCTGATTTTGATAAAAAAATTTTAGCAGATGTTATTGATAAATTGAGAATCGTACACAACAAGCCAAAAGAACATTCACATATTCAAATATTTTTATTTACTTTAATATTATAAGTATTATATTAATTTTATTAATTTTCATTTCATTTCAAATGCTAAATATTTAACATAATATTTGCATAATTAAAAGAAAATCAACAAAATAAGCCAAGTATTGAATTACCAATTAAAACAAATTTTGCTTGCATTTCTATTTAATATATTATCATATTATCAAGTGCCCGAAAGTATCATTAAAGGCATTTAAAATAATTTTCATATTTGCGAGTATTTCATATTAGTAGCGAAGATAGAAATATTAATTTTAAATATCAACAAAAATTTGTGAATGAAATCACAAGATGGGCTCTTATTATAGTGCATTTAGCACATCGTTACTATGTGAATGATACTTGATTAATAGCCTTACAAAAATTTTGCTAAAATAAAATAAGTAATATTTTTTTCTCTGCATATACTTCTCTATATTATTTACATACATATGTATTTAAATATACATATACATATATTGTATATATAAGTAATACTCATTGCTTGTATAGTAGTTTACAGTAAATGTATATTAAGCATAGAATATCATTGATTAGGATTTACTGAGTAATTTTATTTGAAAATTTAAAAGTCATTTGAAATATTCATTGAATAAGAAAATTAATTTATATGTAGGAACTCTGTAAACCTTGCGAATTAAATTTGAATGAAAACGTATCAATTGAAAATGTATTGAAATGTTCTTCTGATGATGTTTGCATGCAATTACATTTAAATTATAATAAATTAAATTTTCAAATACTAGAAACACACAACAAACACAGCAAATCAATTTAAGTGCCGTTTATGTACTGGAAATGTTGCTAAAGTATTTGCGATAAATTTCACTACACTTTTTTTTAACACAAAAACACAAACGCAGTTCGTAGTTCGCAGCACAGCGTCAAATATTACACATACGCCCCGTCGAACACTTCACAAGCAAATCAAGCTCAAACGTTTTTCAACGTCGAAGGTGTTTGGACGCGGGCTATAAATTAGCAAACGTAGTTGCATTGAAAGAAAAGTTTCGGTTCGTACTTAATATATCAATATTATTATTATATAAAACACATGACTTATTAGAATTTAATACCAAATAAAATTAATTATAAAACAAACATACACTCTATATATATATGATATATAACAAATGACATAAATATTAATTAAAAAAAATATATTTGTTTATAATATACAATATAGATATATATAATAAAATAATAATAACAAAAACCGATATATTTTGTAAAGTAATTATTTTTTAAAAAAATTTGTGTGAAAATTAATAAAATCATTATCTGATCTTTTCGTACTATTATTAATAATTTTTATTATAAAATAAATTAAAGAAAAACCACATTCTACATAAATTTTAATTTTTCCTTAACATATACTTGAATAAAAATAAATAAAATTAATTATAAAGCAAACATACACTATATATATATAATATGTAACATATATATGTGTTTATAATATAATAATAAATATATACAATATAATAATAATTACAAAAACTGTTATATTTTGTAAAGAAATTATTTTTTAAAAAATTGTGTAAAAATTAATAAAATCAATATTGATTTGTAATTCTTAAAGTGATCTTTTCTTACTATTATAAATAATTTTTATTTTAAAATAAATAAAAGAAAAAACATTTTAAATAAATTTTAATTTTTTCTTAATATATGTTTGAATAAAAATAAAAATTAAACCGTTTTATTAATTATTGCCAAAAAATTTGAGTGTCCATTTTACTCCCAACTTATTTTCCAGTGTTATCCTGTTGCTTTGTTATACAGCAATAAAATGCATTCGCCTGTTGGTAATGTAACAGGATTCGTTCTCCTGATGTTAGTGCAAATAGTTTTCCTGGTGCTATTTTGGGTATTCGTGCGTTATGATAAGGAAGCTTTGCCAGTTGGAGCAGGTGAAACTGAAGCTGTAGAGCATGTATCCAAATATCCTCGTAAGTAATATAATTTAATAATTTTTGTTTATTTCAAAAAAATCAACATTTTATTTCAATTAGAAAAAAAATGTATTTAAGGACAATAA
>NC_051846.1:42531807-42557574 GCF_002237135.1 Teleopsis dalmanni
AAAGCTTTATATTTAAAATTTCTATGCCATAATTAGTTAATCAAATTCCTGTGTTAATTAAATATTATATACTTTAAAATAAAGAATATTTCATCTAATGCCTTTAAAAATTCTAAGTTCATAAAAACGATGTCTTATTGATTGTTCATGATTTTAATCCACACCTTAAAGGTTGTTTAATATATATCATGAAAAGCAAATTTTTATAAAGAATATTTATATATTATGCAATATACACATCTGTTTTTATGAAGCATGCATATGAGATTTTGCGAGGTCAATATCTGCCACTCAAATCTGTGGACCGGAACCTTACTGTGGATTAAGTTGGTCTACAACTAGGTTCCTAATTGATAAATGGTTTTCAGCCGGGAAAAGTCGCTACTAGCGTTACAGTCAAGGTAACCGTAAGGTAGCCTTCTTCAGCAGAACACAGTTCAGGTTGCTGGTGTGATATTTAACAGGTCACCATTGACTGCGCTATCACCTTAACAAAATGGGTCTGTCCGAAGAGATAGATTGTCGACTTTCCTTAGAAGCAGACGAGACTTCCAGTCACATTCTATGTGACTGCCTAGCCTTAATATGGGCCAGAAGGAGGTCACTAGGTCGAGAACTACCCTCCCCTTTTGACATTAGGAGGACCTCAACGGCGGACATTCTAACTTTCATTCGAAGGTGGAATATCTTTTGTTCGGTTAGGACCTGTTCAGCATAAAAGATTAAAATATCCCAATTTTATTTTATTACAAAATGTATTTATCTAAAACTAAGTTAAATTATAATGCAATAATATTATACAATAATAGAAACTGATTTATATATAACATATGTATATAAATATCTATTAAGCCGTGTTTGTGGAACTTTCATTGAGGCACATTGTTTCTCTTCACATCTGAAAGAGTAGGAGTTTATATCCAATATATACGTAAGAGGATTAGGATGATTTAAGAATGTCTGTTAATGATTTTCAATAACTTTGAATGTTTGTTTATCAGATAAGGTGGGCTGTTTGTTATAGTTTTTGATTTTTTAATTTTTACATTGAAATCTTTGCAAAAATTTTGCATTAAATATTACTACAAGTTTGTTGGGTGTGAAACTGTATCTTTCTTTACAAAGTCATTTTTCATGCAAAAGTGAAAACATATGCCAATTATTGGCATTACAGTAAAAAAATTTTGTTACTATAACATTTAAAATATAGATATGTGGTACTAGTTTGATCAACATATATGCAATTTTATTGAAATTTACTGAATAATTGACTAATTCTATAACTTAAAATTCTTCTCTGAAAAATTCATTCAACTATGCAACAATGCATGTTGAATATTTTGAGTATCTGTTGCAGACATGGTTCTAGTTATTTTGTAATATAAACTTACTTTTTGATTCAAACTTTAAAGAAATGGTTTGAATGGTTTGAAGAACTCAGTTTGAATGGCAAGTTATCATGAAAGTATTACTCAAAGAACTGAAATGTTTCAGATAAACGCCTTTCACTGTAAACTGAATGCTCACTTACATTTATTCAAATTATTGATTTTCAACGAAAATTTCAAAGGATCAATTTAAATATGTGTGTATTCAATTATTTTACACATCATTTCACAAAAATTTTATTACTTTGCATTGCACCACATATTGCAGTTTGCCGTTTGCAGTTTGCAGTTTGCAGTACATGCACAATATATTCCAACCAACCAATAAAAATGTACAATAACATAAATTTCCTGTAAAAGTACCACTAAACACATCCTGTTTATGCATCGGTAAGCGCACACAAAATAATTTGGTATCATAACAATTTGGTCACAAATGCTAGCATATCTCATATTTGCATACGAAATTATTTCCATTTCCTCTTTTTCCAGTTTGATTGAGCAACGAGATCGTGACCGCCTTTTGGATATAGTATTAGGTGCCTGTAAGAATTATTTGCGTTTCAATTTGGAATCCGCTTTTGCTGAACGTATGGAGGATATGTCAGCAAAATTGACGGATAACGATTTAAGAAATTTATTCTATGGTAATTACATCGAACCAGATGCAAATCCTCGCATATATGATGAAGTTGAAAACTACAATAAATTGGAGAAGCTAATGACGTACTATTTGCATGAGTATAATGACTTTTCAAGCACACCAATGGATTTAGTACTCTTCCGTTTTGCTATTGAACACATATCAAGGTATTATAAAACTAAAAAAATTTAAAAACATTTTTAAAATAATGTCTCAAATGTCCTAGAGTGTCTCGTGTTTTGCAAATGCCGCGTGGTAATATTTTGATGGTTGGTATGGGTGGTTCTGGTAGGCGCAGTTCCTGTAGACTTGCTTCAAGTATTGCTGAGTGCAAATTAATGACTGTACAAGTCACAAAAACTTATACGCAACAAGACTGGAGAGATGACTTAAAGAAAATTTTAATGACTTCTAGTTTCAATCGAAATCATACTGTTTTTCTATTTTCGGATGCACAGGTAAATATTTAAATAACTTACTTATATATATATATATAAATTTTTTTGTGAAGAAACAGCTGCATGGATTATAATCTGTATATAGGGTTTATTATAATCTGTATATATCATGTATATAGGGTATTTTTTAAGAAGTTTAGAATAGAATGCAAAGAAACACAAACTCAATAAACGAGATATATATTTTGAAATACATCTTAAACACTTCATCTTGAAGACCCAATTGTGCGTAAATCTACTTCATTCTATGAATAACGCGCTCAATATTTTTTTCTAAAACAGGAATTTATGTTGACTTATCCACGTCGACCACTCGCTTCCTATACTTTCCCAAAAAAATGTAAACAGCAGTAAATCTCACGATATTAAACGCCAAGTAACAACTACATTATTGGAAATTCAAACCTGTCGTATAATAAATCTTAAAAATTAAACAAGTAGCACAACAGTGTTAAGAGCAAAAATCATCCAAAAAGATATTCCCGATATATTAAAAAATAAATCATTTATCATGGTACTTTTCCGTATGGCACTGATATTGGCAAACTGATTTCTTTTTTATAAAATTATTTCGTCCTAATTTTGCATTCATTACCATTAATACTTCCGCAAAAAATTTTTTTCTGGCAGTAAATCATCCGATCTATGCTAAGTAGATATGAAGGGAGCACAATAGACCCGATGGTCGCAGTTTCACATTTCCTTTTAATAATAAATAAATAGTAAACAATTCATTTCTGAACACAGAAATTCAGAGTGATTAAAAGTGAAAGCTTAACACCATTGGGTTCCTAATATAAGTATTAAAATACTGCGCCGTTAAACAACCAATTAGAACTCCATGAATTCCACCAGTACTAATTGAAGCTATATATTACTATATACTTTCGGCTGCCAAAAGTGAAACTCACTCATTTTCCTACTAATAATATTCCAAACAGTAATGGGATGGTGTCCTCAGAGTCTGACCACTTCACACACACCCATGCATTCCATTATACTCATGTCACAAATTACTGCAATTAAGATAAAACCACACGATGATTGTTAACCTGTACAGCCCCATATTTATCAATTCTTGCCAGATTTTATGATTTTTAAAGACAATATAGTTATCGTGCACACGTTTTAATAACGATTTATCAACTAACTTATAACACCTAGCACAGTCTCGTTTAAATCAAAATTGGTCCAGAGAACATTCACTAATATAATAAAAATTAATCATTGGTCAAGTCACTGGTACAGGCGACACTTTTGATTGTCTTCATTTTTAATAATGTATGGTTTAGCAATGTTCCTAGCCCATAAACACCACCAAACAGTATATTTTTTAAGGTACACCAGTAGCCAATGGATCGCGTTTGAATATTCTTTACTCTAATTGGTAATTTTTGTTAACATATCTGTTGAAAAACAAAGATTTACCAAAAGTGAAACTTATAGCACTATAGTGTTATGTAAAACTTTTTTACTGAACATTTATTTGGGATGCTTATATATATAATTTGTACATCCTCCTTGAGTGATATCTCGACATAAATGTTAATAGAATTATAATGGAAGCTGATAGATTAGTTATCAAGGAGTTAAGTGCCATTTTATATAAAATAATATGTACTAAAAATAAGCACCGACGAATTATGTTTTATAAGAATTATGTTTTCTTCGCCAAAAATCACTCAATAAATAAACTGCTTAAGTTCTATTAGCACATTGATTTCGTGCCATATTAATTAATTCACTTATTTTATTAACTCATTAGTCTGAAATTAAATTATAAGCATTCAATATTATTAATGTTTATTATGAATCTGTCAATTCGTATGATAATAAATGAAGTTATCAATGAATTTTCCCAAATGGGTTGATGCTGTCGATTTTTGTTAGAAAATTCTTGACTTTTCTGACCTAATTTGGGCAAATTTGCTATAAGGAATATGATATGAATGAATATTAGTAATACTATTAACACAACACACAAGTAAATTTAATTAAACACCTACTTTGGACTACCACAAAATAACAAGAGAATCAAGTCCTACATGTGTAAGTTCCCTTCACGAACAAATTTTCATTGTTTATTTAAGGAAGTCATAATTAAGTTTCTTTCATTGGCATTTACTACAGTTACTATACAACACTATGATTGCAAATATCAGATATGCACGTATATACAACCTAATAAACTTAATAATCTATTCACATACGTATATTTTAAGCGTACATTTAAAGAGCGTACCCTTACAATACTAATATTATTAAATTTATTGACAATAACGAATTTAAGGCTCCAATTTAATTTATGGAACAATATAAATTAATTTTACACTGCATTTCATATGCAAATAAATTAAGCAAAGGAAATAATTTATAACTTTTGAGAACTTATTGTAAATAAACATGTAGACAAGATGTTAACAAGATATTTCAATCGAGTTACATATAATGCATCATGCATATGCATAAGAATATGACCAGGCTACAGATATACGTACAAAGAGGAGCGATGATTGTGCTTCCATTTAAAAGCAATTTAGCAATTAACAAATAAATTTTATGCAAATATTAAAAATTATAATGAATTTGTCCTTTCCGGAGTGTAGCTCAAGTCTACAGTTAACTTTAGCTTTGCCTTCAGCAGTCAATAATAATAATTAATTTTATCAGTGAACTAACTTATAGAATTTCTTTGATTATACATCCTGCCCAAATAATATTACACTGTTGCACATAACACCTGTGTATTACAGACTAGATGTGAATTCAAGTACAAAGATATGTTACTGTGTCGTTTGTTTGATATCTGGAAGGGGACAAATGTACTTATTATGGATTAGTATTCTACGATGTTCATGCACAAGTGACCGATATGCATATTAGCATCATACAAGTAAGCCATCTAAGGCTTGTATTTGCGCACATATACATCATTTCATACATCATTTCAGTTTTAATTTGATTTTAATTAATTTTACTCACTAAATTTTGCAAATGTTCCATTTAATGTTTATTGTATTAGTACACAGGCAACACCTACTATATGAGCTGGTTAAGAAAACCATTTCCATTTATTGCAGTTAAACATCATACACAGATGCAATTCTTAGTTCTAAAGGCTCTCATTATCAGGACTTCTTAATAATTAATTCAAATTCCAATATATGGAAACTTCTCAATATTATTGATATACGTATGAATTGAATACATTACTGCGATATATAAAATAATAATTAAATTATTGAACTGACGGATGTTGTAGCACATAAATCCTAACTTTGGACATAATAAATTGATACCTGTGACATGCAATTAGATTTATGTTATTTTTAATATTGGTAATGCATCCTTTGATGCAGTCTTATACAATGATACTATCATCCAATATGTGCATATTTGTTACATTGATCCATTGATACGATTATATAGAATAGAATATATAGAATAGTTTTGGCGAAGATGTCAAGACGATAATGTTATTCACACACAAATAAAGTTGTCAGGTTGTGTAGTTCAAAATTTTTATCAATATTTAATTTATTTATAATAATTTAAATGAAAAGATATAAAGAAATATAAATTAATTAATTATTTTATCTAAATATTAAATAATATCTCCATGGGCTATACTTTGCAAAAAATTAAAGCAACTTATGGAAATGATAATTTATAAATTACTTCTTTTGTTTTCAGTAGTATACATTGACTTATTTATTTTAAATAATTTATTAAAATATAAACATTACATCAAGAGAGAAAAAAAGATAGAAGCTAACTACCTGAATATTAACTGGTTAAAGTTTAGAAGTCTGCACTTCAAATGATAAATACTGCATTAATTCCTGTTGACTTTTATTTTCAATCTTTTATAGTTTTATATGTACTAAAACCTAAACGTTTCTAATTATTAAACTAATACAAATCCATACATAAGAGGTCTGTCAATTAATGAAAATCCGTCATATACTTTTGTACAAGTGCGAGAATTTGTTATTTGTAACTTTTTAAAAACATGTATAGATCTCTAAACCTCGAAGATAATACCTTCGAAATGTCGAAATGACGAAATGAACAAACCAATTTATTATCTTTTTGCACAACACCTCCATAAGCTTAAGACACTACAGTTAAATAATCATTTAATGAAAGCAATTGATACATGGCAAGCGAAAGACGTGTAATGGCAAGTGACAACATCGCCCGTTGACAGCGGACGATGCTGTGTAATGGGCCTTTAAATCATGGTCACAAAGCCTTAGTATATCGTTAAATAACAATACCCAAACACAATGATGGCTAATCACTGGATATTAGCACCGTGGAATATGTTATATATGTAAAATTTTACTTAACCCTACTATTTTCTATATTGATGGCTAAAACAAGTACTTATCCACAAAATGTAGATAAATAAATAAATAAAAAAAAAACTTAAAAAAAAATTCAATAAAAAATAATTCAATAAAAATAATAAATAATTAATAAATAATTAAATAGTTATATATTACTGATTTCACCGTTTCTTAAGTGGTTTTCAATAATTTTAAGCCATATTATTTTTATTGATAACTATATTCCTATATTCTTAGCACAATCAGTCTTGCTATTTTTCTGAACTCAACTACTCTGTTAGGTATTTAAATAAAAGTTATGGACTGAGTTATCTCTTATTACTCTGAATACATTATACCTAATGTGTTATAAATAATTTTATTTTTTATATTTATTGGTAATGCTTTTAAGCAATGCAAAACCATATTGAATATTTATATAATTAAAATTTCTCTAAGCCTTACTGTAAGTAAATTTATATAAATACAATTTAAATAAATAAAACTTCTTTAAACTTATATATTATTTTATTTTTTTAATAACATAAGAAAAGGTTCAGAATCATAAAAATAATTCAATTTATTAAGTTGAGATTTTTATATAAATTACTTATTTCTCTAATACATATTCAGGAGTAATTTATATTTTCTGATTACCTTTGCTTTCTTTAGGCAATTGATGAAGGTTTCATTGAAGATATCAATGGTATATTAAATACAGGTGATCTACCTAATCTATATCAACTTGAAGATAAAGCATCAATAATGGAAAATATGCAAACTATATCCAAACAACAGGTAAGTAGAAGCTACAACCAATTATATTAAATTTTGGCCAATTTGATAAGTAAACTCAATCTTTTATTATAAAAGAGTTATAATAATATTTTTATTTAATTTTAGTTACCAGCATTTCATATGATGCTGCTCTTGTATTTTTTATATTTTTATACAATTTACCCAATTCAACAATTTACTCGTACTAGATATTTATCTCAAGTACTACCACAAACTCATACCTCGTACTAGTAAATTTAATGCAAGTACATTGCACAAATTGCTTGATTGACAGCAAGTTTAAATGCTGATTTACCTTACCGTACCTAACATTATTTTATTTTATTTTATATTATTTTATTTTACTTTTGCTGGCAATATTTTTGTAAAAATAACTTTTCTACTTCATACATTTTATTTTGCACAGGGTAAAGTTATTGATACTGCACCGAGTGAAGTGTACGCATACTTCATTGAAAGGATACGTGAGCAATTGCATGTGGCATTGGCCTTTTCACCAATTGGTGAATCCTTCAAGGAACGTTTAAGAATGTATCCATCACTGATAAACTGTTGCACGATTGATTGGTAAGTATTGCAACAAGCATTTATATTTTAGCAGGAAGCAAGCTGTATTTACAGCTCACTGAATATGTGCTCGAGAAGAAGAAATGTCAAAGTAACTAGATAAGGAAGCATAATGCTCGGAACAAGTTTATACCACATAAATGTTCAAGTACATATATATATATATATATATATATAAAGCAAATGTTATAAAAAAGTTTTTGCACGTTTACATGTACGAGTGAAACGGGATTTAACCAACACTTCAAATTTGACAAATCTTTTAAAAGATATTTCATTGCCGTTTGTAAAGAATTCTCAAGCGTAGTTAAATTAAGTTTGAAAATTTCTTTGCAAAAATATTTTTTGAAATATTTACTTCGTAATATTTATAAGTAAAAAACATAGTTCGAAATTAATATTAAACTTTATTTAATTAAAATGATCAGAAAGTTATATTCATTCCATCATACAAATTTAAAATAATATTTTAATTAAAATTAGTAATCGATATTGTTCTACGCATAGTATAGTATGCATAGTATATTTTAACTAAATTTAATTAATTCGAAAATAAATTTCTAAAGAAATGAAAGAAAATTGCTCTTTCTTTATTATTTTGTACACTACAATTTAATTTATTTTTGCAGATTGCTATTCATTGAATATAAAAACATCGATCAATAAAAAATAAGATTTATTTGTGATGAACACATATTCAATGAATATTGACCAAATAATTCCAAATATATCAATCGATAACGGAGACGAAACTCTAATTCCCGCAAACACATTTTTGTATACTGCTTAAAAAATAAAAAATGAAAGTGTGGTATATTCTCGGACACTCTTAATAATAATAATAATAAGTTATTAATAAGTTATTACTAAATTAGTATAGTATTTTCAAAACTAAAGTTACACCCACCCACAGAGCGCTAAATCAGCAGGATTAGCGTTTCTAAAAGCAACGCAGAAAGGCACGACTCCTCTCATTAGATTAAAATGAATTAACCCGACAATTCTACAAACTTCTATAGGACTTCTATAAGTCCCTAATTTTACAGGACTCTGCAGCTCTGTTAGGTAGTAAAGAAAAGGGGCACATTGTAATAGTGCATTGGAATAATCTATATTTTCACGGATAGTCATATGATTTGCGAATCACTAACAAACGCAAAGTTAAGATCTGAATCAGATATATTGACCCGATCATCTCTGAAAGAAACGATAAAAGTCATATTCAACTTATTTAGTTTTCGAGACACAATGATGTTGCTGGATATTGTAGAAATAATTAACTGGACTAATATAACTCGAATTCTCATTACACAGTAATATATAAGTTTACATATACAGGAATTTTGGGTACCAACACTATATTTCTAATTCTTTTATATTTTTTACAAATTATATCCGTTTATGCTAAAATAATCATTTAATTTTCATTATTTACTTGCCCTCTTATACAAATCATAATAGGAAACACAAACTTACTACATACCAAGTCAACTGGGGCCAAAAATATGTCACAAAAGAACAAACTGCCAATCTCCTGATGTCGGTCTGTAGATCTTTTTCTTGTAGGTATGCAAGCGATTAGGTTAGATGGCTCTAATAAAGGTTTCTTTAAAGATGAGAGCTTGTAAGAAACAATTTAGGACTTTTTATATTATTAAACGGGCTTTTACGCATAACTTCTTTAAAAAGTAGAAACTAGGTACAATTGACTAAATAAGAATGTTAACGTTAGCATTGGAAACTAGATAAAGGTGGTCAAAAAGATGTCATGAGCAGACCTATGTGAGTGAATCCTTGTACCATTATTACCAGAACTTCCATTATAAAACTAATAATTATAAGTAGTTAATATGGTTGTGTATAACCAACGTATGGCACGTAAAGTAATTATGCAACGGATTATCTATAAGGCAGCATATCTGCATTTTACTATTCGAAATAATAAATTTCAAGACTGATTTATACAAACCATGTTATTGAATATAAAACAACATTTTTTTAAGTTCTAACTATTAATGCTTTTATTATAGGTATATGCCATGGCCACCAGATGCTTTAGAACGAGTTGCTGAACATTTTGTTTCCTCACTGAAGCTAGGTCAGGAAATGGAAGCTGATGATGAAGAGGATGCCGAAAGAGCATCAACCAAAACTACAGACCACGAAGAACAAGTTCAAGAAGTTGTTGAATTAAGTGATCTTGAAAAACATTTAGTTAAGGCAGTGATAATTTTTAATCAATCAGTATGCGATGCTAGCGAAAAGTAAGTATCACAATAGAAAAATTTAAATAGAAATGATTTTTTAATAAATATTTTTTATTTATTACTAAGTTTTAATATTTTTATTATAAAATTTAAATACTTAAATGAAAATATTTACAGATGTTACATTGAATTAGGACGTCGAAATTATGTAACGCCGGCTTCCTATCTTGAAATGCTCAAAGCATTCAAAATCTTTTATAAACGCAAATTACATGAAACCACTAAACTAAGAGATCGGTAAATAAACCAAATAAATTTTTACTAAATGCTATAAAAAAAGACATATTATTTGTAATAGATACACAACTGGTTTGGAAAAGTTAGACTTTGCTGCTGGTCAAGTTGGTGAGATGCAAGAGAATTTGTTTGAATTACAGCCAAAACTGAAAGTACTCTCTGAGGAAACTGAACGCATAATGGTGAGAATTGAGAGAGATACAGCTGAAGCTGAGAAGAAAAAAGAAGTAGTTGGCGCTGATGAATCAGCTGCTAATGATGCGGCTGCCGCAGCGCAAGCAATTAAGGATGACTGTGAAAGCGACTTACAGGAAGCTATTCCAGCACTTGAAGCAGCAATGGAAGCTTTAAATACTGTTAAACCAGCCGATATTGGTATTGTCAAATCAATGAAAAATCCACCGTACAGTGTAAAATTGGTACTGGAAGCGGTGTGTGTGTTGAAAGGCATTAAACCTGATCGCAAACCAGATGCTACGGGTAAAATGGTTGAAGATTATTGGCCTGCTTCACTGCGTATGTTAAGCGATATGAAATTTTTAGAATCATTAAAATCTTTTGATAAAGATAACATACCGGGACCAATTATGAAAAGAATACGAGAAAAGTAATATATTTATAATTGATATTATTAATATAATTTTTTTTATAATTTTTTTTTATTTTTTTTATACATACTACTTAATACGGATGTAAATGCAATGTTATTATATATTATATTATTATTATATTATATATTAATCTGTTTTTAGATATATTGCTGATCGTGATTTTGTGCCAGAAAAAATTAGGACTGCTTCATCTGCTTGTGAAGGTATTTGCCACTGGGTACGAGCTATGGATGTCTATGACAAGGTAATTAAAATTGTTACTCCTAAAAAGGAGGCTTTAGCTGAAGCTGAATCAGAGTTAGCAGTTCAAATGGAAACTTTGAATGCAAAACGTGCTGAATTACAAGAAATTTTGGATAAATTACAAAAATTGAATGACCATTTTGCGGAGAAATCACGTGAAAAGAAACGTCTAGAAGATGATATTGATACATGTGAAAAAAAACTAAACAGGTAAAATATATAAGCAGCATTTCAACTCAGCTTAAAACTTATTCTGATTTGCAATCGTTTATAATTTTTTAGTACATACTATATCCAGCCTTCGATTTAATAGTTTGCTTTAATAGAAAAACTTTCACACTATCTAGTGCTATTTCAAAATAGCATAATACTAATAATAAGTGTATGTTAAACAGTTTCTTTTTTGCTTTGTTACCAATCCGATATTTTCCACATTATTGGTATTATATGAAAATATCAATATTTACAAAGATTAAGATATGGCAGTTTAAAAATGTGTCTTCAGTACCCAATTTCAAAATTATTTCCTGAGAAACGGGTATTCTTATTTTATGAAAGGAACCCCTTTAAAAACTTTCAACCAAATCGAAGGTGATGAAGTCAAAAAGGTGTCCAATTTGTAAAAGAGTGATCCATATACAATAAAGATAATTGCAAATAAACTGTTAAAAAAAAATACCTAACTTCCATTTAAATCAGGAATATGTTATTTATTTTTAATTTGATTTTTAAAATCAATTGTGATGAAAAAAAAACTATTTCTTAATAAAAACTAGGTTTTAATAGAAAGGTTTTTTAAATAGTAATGAAATAAAAATTTTTACTTAATTAAATATTGGTAAATATTTATTTTAATTTATATTGTTTTTTTTATTTTTACTTATTATATTTATTTATATCTATTTGAGCCAGTGCACTTGAGCACTTTTACTCTTTCTTAACTCGAGGTATTTTTAAAACCCCTCTTTACGCCTTGTCTGGATTGTTGTTCATCAGACTAATCAATAATTGACCTCAGATCTGCATTTATTTATATCAAAAACTATATATTTATTTATAAATTTTTTTTTCTAGAGCTGAAAAACTGCTTGGTGGCTTGGGTGGTGAAAAAACCCGCTGGTCTGAAGCAGCTCATAATTTACACGAATCCATACATAATATCGTTGGAGATGTATTGCTTGCAGGAGGTTGTGTAGCATATTTAGGATTTTTCCCAACAGAAGTAAGTAGAAAGCCATTTTATTGCAAAGTCAAAAGTGTTTAAAAACTTTTTTATAAACAGACAAATTTAACATTAGTTTTAATGCAACTATTTGTAGACGTGATGGCATTTACCAATTTGTTTATTATAAATTTCAGTTTAATACATTATTTTATAATTATTTTTTTAATGAATAACTTTGTTTTTTCATTTGTAAATGCCTATGCATATTAATTTTATTTTAAATAATTGCCAACATTGTTATCATTTTCCACCTAAAATATTTTTCAATTTATAGCTTATATTAGAAATATGTTAAAACTATTGCATAGCAATTTATATGTATGCATTTGTACATTATAATTATTTCCAATTTATTGCGGATTATATGCATATATACATACTTTGTATGGAAAGCAAAATTTTCCGTAAAAAATATTTTGTTCAATGATCCTTAATTATTTAAGAGTAATAAGCGCCTAAGTATGCGTGCATTATTTTTCGAATTTACACTCGTGAATAAATTCAAAATACAAAATACAAAATGCAAAATGCAAAATGCAAAATACAAAAATTCAAAAATTAAATTCTAAATAATTTACTATTATAATGAAGTTGCTTAAGCGAAAATTTATATTAAAATATGTTGCAGAGTTTACTGAAATATTTCACGTGCGCTTAATAAACTGCAAAATTATTTAAAACAACGGTTTATGTGCGCTACACAGCACTTGCAGGCACAGGACATTTTCAGTTATTTAAAAATGCAGTTAATATACTGGAATGACTATAATAAGCAGCCTAAAGAGCTTTATATAAAATATTCTTCTTTATTTTATATTAAATTTTAAACACACTAAAATGAAATATTTTTAAAAAAAATGTCTGCTCTTTTTATTTTTCACACCGACAATGAAAAATTATTTGTATTTTTATCTATTATTTAATTAAAAATTCCTTTGTAGTATCGTGTCTATATCGTAGAGGACTGGAATGAGTTACTACTAAAGTTCAATATACCATGTTCAACAAAATTTTCATTGGCATCTACACTGGGCAATCCAATGCAAATACGTGCCTGGTCATTGGCTGGTTTGCCGGCAGATAATTTTTCTGTTGAGAATGGTATCATTGTAACGAATTCAAATCGTTATTCACTGATGATAGATCCACAGGGTAAGTATAAACTATAATTAGAATGTAACTTAATAATGCAAAATTAATTACGGTTGTAGAACTATTTCAAACTATTGTTATTGAATATATGGTATTAAAGCTTAATTAGTTTTATACATTAAAAACAATACATATTAATTACAGATTACATTAATTTTCACAAGAACTTTAAAATGTTTGCATATTTTATCAATATTTTAGGTTTTTTCATACTTGTAGTTGAGATAATTAGTATATCGACAATACTTCTAATATACTTAACTCGAAATGATGCAATATTTTCATAATTTCGTTTTAAAAATCATAGCTTGATGAAAAAGCTCTCATAAGCTTAATGCAATTTTCTCAACTGAAATTTAGTTAATAAATTTAATTCCTACAGACTTCGAATTAAAATTTATACTAAAAATGAAACATTAAGTTTTAAAATCAGTTTAACAATTTTAAGAGTGCATTTCCAAAAAAAAATAAAATAAAATGTAACTTTATAAAAAATAAGAAATAATAAACGAATTGTTTTTGTTCTATTTAAGCAAAGTAATAGAAAAATAGTGAAACTAAATATTTTACTAAATCTCTAAATAGAATTTTTAAAAGAAATGGTATAAAAAGCAATGTGAAATCATTTCACATGGGATATATATATATACATATATTAACTTAGGTTAGGTTAATGTGGCAGTCCAATGTAAAACCAATACTTAACACGGGACCTTGACATTATTATAGTGAAATAACTTTGTTAATTATGAAATCATTTCGTGACTGACGTTTTTAATTTGAGTGTAAGACATTTCTAATAATTGAAGATATAATTACCTAAATTATTCGCTCTGCTTCTGACTAGAGCCGAGCAGCTGAAAAAAAGGTGTACCATTCTTTTTTCCTTTCCTCATATTAAAAATTTCTACAATTTTCCTTGGAGCGAATTTTCCGCTTTTCAGAATTTTTACTTTGAAGGGCATATCTACCAAACTGTCAGTAATTGATAATAAAAATCATGGCCTGAAATGTATCCCCTCTTAGTAGGTTTTCTGTTGTATCAAATTTTGACCACTTAAACTTAGAGATCAGATGCACATAACGTACTGGTCTCTCTACTGACTCTGTTCTTCCACAATAGTTTACAGGTGAGGATAGAAATTAATTGCAAACTATAAACTATTAGCAAACTATGACTGTCTAATAGAATTTCCTTTAATATTTTTAAACTTATATTAACTTGACCCAGACACCAGACTAATATCATTTAAATTTCCAGGTACTTTTAAACAACATTTGTTCTTAACATCATCACCAAGATTATTGTATAATCTTAATTTTAGATTTTTTTGCACATAAAATGTTTCATAAATTAAAAATTTAAATTTAAAATATTAATGTAAAAATCATATTAAAAACATTTTACTTCATACAAACTTTAATACACTGCATTTTAAACACAGAATCAAAACGAAGTTTTAAAAATTAAAAATAAAATTTTAAAATTGAATTCTTATATTTAAGAGCATATGTATTTAATATTATATAAAATAAAAAGAAAAGATTATTTGTATCATGTTTAGTATCCGGCTTTCTAGCGTATAGTTTTTATTTTTATTAAAAGTTTTAATATTTTCTTTTTAATGCATTCTAATTGAAATTTAAAATATTTTTATTAAGAGGTTTTTCAAACAGTAGTGAACTACAACAAAATAAATTCATTTTATATTATTTTAATAGTTGAATTTTTGGCTGACCATATAGCTGTTTCGAATATTGCGAAATACCCATCATCAGTGGTCTTGGAAATAATTCTTGTATTTAATTATCCCTAAATAATTTTATCAGACTGCAAATCGAACTCTTGCCCTGCCAAATTTGAAGCTCAGAGTCAGTGTTCATTAACTAACTGGCCCAAAGCAGTATTTTAGTTATGTGTTCGTAGTTGGAGTTTTGTAAAATTGCTGTAAGAGTTCACTTACAAATTCACTTACTATGTTTATATTAGAACGAAATCATAAACCAGGTGTAGAATAATTGAATTAATTATTTATTTTTATTTTTAATTGTTAAATTTCAATACTATTCTATTTTTATTGAAAAATAAAATTGAATGTTATCATAATTGATAAATGATAATGCCAATTTTAGCACTTTTCGACTAAGTCTCAAAACATTACTTAAAAGAATTTATATAATTTATTTCTTTTACAATCTAGAAAAACGTAGGAAGTTTAAACAACAACGTGGAAACGTGCTAAAAAAAATAATCATTTTTATTACTAGTGTTCTTTTTAATACTTTTAGCTATTCTAAATTTTTTTTCAATTTAATTCTCTGAGGGTACCATTAATGTACTTTACTCTTCTTATAAATCAATTTGCTAAGTCAAAATAATTCAAGAAAATCGTCAAGTCAATTTATTTACTAACATTTACTATAAAGTCAAATATTTTACTGTTGGATTACATATGCCATTAACTTACATACATACAAACATATTTACTCATATCATCCTCTTAAATTAACAGTTCAAGCCAACAAGTGGATAAAGAATATGGAAAAAAAGAATGACCTAAAAGTGATCAAGCAGACCGATTCCAACTATATGCAAGTACTCGAATTGGCTATTACGTATGGTAATCCGGTGTTGATTGAGAATGTTGGTAAGATTACGCAGAATAAATTCATAAGTATTTCCTATTTCATTTAAATTTATATTTATTTATTTATTTATTTCATCACATTCATCGCATGAAATATGGTTGAGTACTTTTTATTGAGCCATGAGCTATGAGCCATGAGCACAATACAATTTGGTAGCTTGTTTATTTTTCCGTTTTTATTTATTGTTCGTTAGTTTGTTATTTATTGTTTACTTATATACTTATTATTTTTTTTATTTTTTGTTTATTTTTATTGTAAATATTGTACTATTTATTGTGGTTATTATTTTATTAAATGAATGAAGTCATCCATTAAAATTAGCAATGTTCAAGATTGATGATTTAATGAAATCAAGCAGAAAACATTTAAATCCAAAATGTAGCGTAAAATTAAAAATAAACCAAGTAGTACTAATCAAAATGAAATCAAATTAAAAAAAATTTAAATATGCTACAAATTAAATTCAGTTCAGCCGAGAAAAGTCAACAGAAGTAAAACAATCTCAATCTCAAATGAGAAATACAAACAATATCGAAAAGTTAAATTAAGCATGGTAACTTTAAGGCTTCATATCTTTTCACTTTTTGTTTACTTCAAAATTATTTTGTAAACTCATAACAATTACAAAAGAATACTTAACAAAATCAAATTGCAGCGAAATATATATTTTTTTTTGTTTGAATTTCTTTTTCAGAGAAGTGAAGAGTAAAAAGTTTTGCAGGATTTCTTAGAATATAATATTATTATACAAATCTTAGATGGTCTGTTCACGGTAGCTACTTCATAATTTGTTTTTATTCAATTGTTTTTGTTGAAAACTCACTTTTCCAAAAGGGTTCTGCTTGAGTTTTATTACCTTTTTGATGGTACGGTTTTTATTTCATTATTTAAGTTTTTATATTAAATAAAATTTTATTTAAATATTTTTAACTAAAACACACAGTTTCAATATTAGTAAAGCGTATTTGTTTTTTTGGTCTGTCTTAAGAGTAAATAATAATAACTCATTAAAAATAAATGAATGTATACACCGCGATCTCTAGGATGTCTTAAGAGTAAATAATAATACCTCATTAAAAACAAATGAATGTATACACTGCGATCTTAACATCCCCGTAGTTAAGAATGTTATAAAAAGCCAAGCTAGAAATCACAAAAAACGTATTCAATATCATCCTAACCATTTTATTAGTACAGAATTTTAGCAGAAGGAAGACGGATGTGCTACTGAGCACAGTCCATTCAAGCCCACAAAATGTTTAAATATTTAGTCATTTACTCTTAAATATTGTTAATTGTCTATTCTTAAGTGACAGATCACAATAAGAGAAAATAAATTTAAAAAAAAGCTAACATAACAAAATTTCTACCGGCTAATACAATATACATAATCCAATATATGACAATTATATGGTATATATGGTATATATGGTATATATGGTATATAGTAATTAAAATTATGAAACAAATATTGTTTTTATTTTTAATTATTTTTTGTATTAATTTAAATTAACAATCTGTTTACAGTCTCAGACAATGAACAAAAATGTTTATTTTATTTTATTCAATTAACAGAAGAAGATACTTAATATAGTGTTAATGGCAACTTTTATAATGCACACTTCACTGACACTTAAGTAAAGTGTAGTATAACTATTTTTCAACACTAAACAATTAATGATTTCTAAAATGCTGAAATTATAATATTGTAAAATAAGCAAACTGACAAAATAAATTTTAAAATTAAAAATATATCCCAGTAAGGTAAAACTGAAAATTCAAATAAATACGTATAGTAAAAATGAATATTGAGTATTAGTTGTGAAATTGCGATCGTTATAAATACTAGAATCGATTAGTTTGTCTAAGAAGCACAAACATTGTGTGTAAGAGGAGTGAGGGTTACAATTTTAATATTAACCGTGAAAGATGGTGTTAAAATGAAGTATCTCCAAAAAATAGCTCAGATACTTTTTAGACTTTTCTCTATATTTTTATTCATCACGAACTTTTTTTACCAGATTTTGATAACTTCTTTAAATAACTTAAATATTTTTTAAAAAATTCAAATTTTCTAATACAATAATTTTTCAGACTTAATAAAAAGAAAAAAAAAACACTAAAAATTTAGATTTCACAACTAACACTGCTCGAGACTATTTAAAAGCATATCCAATTCGTAGTTCTTTGCTTCATCTGGAGTCCAGAATTTCTACTAAATTCTATTTACATATTTATATTTATATTGTCTTGTCGTAAGATTGACTTTACAATTTTTGAAATTTATTTTTTAAGGTCTAAGAAAAGTTTTTTAAAGTTAGATAGTTCAAAAACACTTAGATCTAGCTATCTATTTGAAACGTTTCTTGAAATATTTTAGATATTAAAAATGCTAGCTCAGTATACTATAAACCAGCGACCATAACAGTTATCATTAAAAAATAAAAATCACCTTTTAACTGTTATTCATATACCTATTAAAATAAATACGTACAAAACTCACATGCAAAATGCATTTTATATTTTTGTTTTTAAAAATATCACAGGCACGCAGTGTGAGTTATATTTTGTTTTCAGAAAAAAAAGTTATTCTTGAGTTTTATATTCTTAAGGCAAAAATGAGAGTTATTTGTGTGTTTTGAAATAAAAAGCGGAGTGAGTGCAAGAGTTATTTGTGCGTGCAAAATTAAAAAGCACTTGATAATAATTATTCTTGATAAATATAATATAAAGCAAATTTAATTATTATTTTTTTGTGTTTTATTTTAAAATGCTCATATATAAAAATCATACGTCATATTAAGAATGAAATTTGTTAGAATGATAACTATATACTTAAGTATGAATTTAGACAACTTTTCGTTGGTGTTGTTTTTCTTAAAAATTTTTGAAATAACTGTTATTTTCGATCCCTGCTTTAAATCTCAGAGAATCACAGCTTAAACACAGCATAAGTGTTAAGAAGTTATCACACACGTATAAGAATTTGTAACATTGTATCACTTTTTAAATTGATTTTATTAATTATGTTCATATATATATATTTGAAAAGCCTTAATTCGTATAGTATTCAATAAGCACTATAACTTATTCAATATTGCTTATTGTTTATAAATTAAGCACTTGTAACTTACTCTATATAAAGCAGAATTAGGTATTTAACGTGAATCAAGGAATAGATTTTATTGATTGATTAATTTCTTTATAGTTTCAATTTCTTTCATAAAGTTTATTGTGCAATAATATTATCAATATTAATAATACCTCAGCAACAAATAAATTGGAATAGTGTTAACAGTGCATAATGCAACGTTGCATATTTCACCACTGCTCCAGACAAGTTGTTGCCTCAGCTTAACATAAATATTCAAAATAAGTTATTTCACATTTGCTAAATTGCTTAAAATATAAATTGAATGACACAATTTAGTAATGTGAAATAATTTAATTATTACCTTAATCAACGCTTAAATTCTACCTTAACAATATATTCTTCTCATACATTATTCTGCATTTATAACTGAATAAATGTATTCACTCAATTTCAGGTCAACGTTTGGATTCAAATTTAACACCAATTCTTGAAAAGAATATTATTAAACATAAAGGTGGCTTCTTTATTAAATCCGGTGATACTATGATAGAATACAATCCAGATTTTCGGCTTTACATTACAACTTGTCTACGTAATCCACATTATCCGCCTGAAATCATGGTTATGGTAAGTTTACATTGCAATTGCAGTTTACAGAGCAATAAAATAAGAATGTTAAATATAGAAATAAAAATACAAAATAAGATTTTACGAATATATACAAAACCTAACCAAAGTAAAAACTTTTAATATCGACATTTTGGATTGATAGTCAAACTCTACCAAAGTAGACACACAGAAACATATATACCATACATATAGACAATAGCATAAAATTTTACTCCCGAAAAATGTAAATTTTTCTTGAGGCCAACTTGGTGCGAGGAAGAATTCTCTCTCGTTACACTGAACGCGTTCATATGGAAAATTTGTTAACATTTTGCTGCTGTCAGCATTTTCTTTTGCTGTTACATTTTCCAATTTTAATTTTGTCCTTTTGAATGTTTACTTTATTTTCATTACATCTTTATTTTCATTTTTTTATGCTATAAATGAAAGACTGCAAATTTCGTTTTTCTAAATTTTATTTTTATTTTTATTATAAATTTTACTATTTTTGTCATTCCTGTTGTATTCTGGATATTTTTTCCAGGTAACGGTAATAAATTTCATGATAACGGAACAAGGTTTGCGCGAACAATTGTTAGCCAATGTTGTGGCACGCGAACGTCCTGATTTGCAAGCCAAAAAGGAGCAACTGATTATTGAGTCTGCAAGGAATCGAGATGCTTTATATACAATCGAATCGCAAATTCTAGAGGTAAGCACTTTGCTTTGTTTTGAAATTCAATTACTGCTTTGTTTTCGTTTTATTTTTTCTGTAAATTAATTTTTCTATTTTCATTTTAATACACTCCTTTTTATTTTTTTTTTTTAATATTTTTTTTTAAATTCTACTAGAAAATTTTAAGTTTTGTTTGTTTCTCAATTTAGTTTTATGCTATTTTTTATTAATATATCGATATCTGATACGAATTTCATAAGCCAGCGTATTGTACCGTAGCAGCGCGATGGCAATAGCAAAATTCAGAATTTATGGCATTGACAATTCAATTATCTGGAAAAATTGATTTTGTATTTTCAGTTTTTGTAGCAGATTTTTAACTGAAGGTTTAGATTAGTTTAAAAATATGAAAACAAAAACAAATCATTGAAAAGGAGTTCGAAACTCGAAGATAAGAATTTAATTAAATATTATATAAAAGCATTTCT
Organism: Teleopsis dalmanni; assembly: GCF_002237135.1. Lineage (NCBI taxonomy): Eukaryota > Metazoa > Arthropoda > Insecta > Diptera > Diopsidae > Teleopsis > Teleopsis dalmanni. The sequence goes on from NC_051846.1 coordinate 42,553,244, forward strand.
TCGTTATTTTCTTAAGTATTTGACTTTCTTGAATAAAAGGAATAAATATCATTAGTTTATATTAAGAAAGTCATGTTTATGTGCTTATTCTATATGAACAATCGGTGAGTTATCATGAAACATAATCATTCAATGAGCTACGCAAATATTTTTTAACACTGTATCCTTTTTTTTCATCGCTACCGATTTCTAACCAAACTACACCAGAACAACACCTCTTCTATAAAACGAAAAAAATATAGTCTGTTAAGAATTCGTGGCAAGTGTGTATTCCCTGAAAGAGATGGAATGGTCAACTTGCGAAATGAGTGCATGAAGCGCAGTATCGACAGACTTGCCTTTAGTATATACATGCTATGATGAAGATAAAAGCACGGGGTTTATAGTGTTCCAGATATCAAGATCTAAACCCTCTCCAGTACTTTTAGAAGAAAGGAGGACAGACTGATTGGTCTATAATCCAATCTCACTCACTGCAGTGAGTTGGTTTTCCCGCTTTGGGAATGAAAACTACACAAGCCACTCTCCAGCAGCTTGGGATATACATTACTTTAAGACAACTATTGTATATGCTTAGAAGCCAGGAAAGGATGACAAATTCTCCCTGTTGAATGTTAGCGGGATTGATGCCGTCCGGACCTGGGGATTTATTTGCTTTAAAGGTTTGGATGGCCCACTTGATTTGGGTGTTGGTCACTTGAAACGTATTGGGATTATTTGGAGGGAGCAAACTGATTTGATAATCCGCATTAGAGAATACACTCCCTGGAAAGTGCGAGTCCAGAAGAATGTCAAGAGTTTCCTTACTGGTGTTGGTCCATTGACCATTTGGAGTCCAGATACAATCAAGGGCCTTGTGAGTGGAATTGAGAATTTTACACAGTCGGCTAGACTCAGAGGAGGATTCTATGTTACCACAAAAATTTTTCCAAGCTGCCCTATTAGTCCGCCTAATGGGGTTATTTTCCTTTATAAGGTGCCAAGTTTCCTGTAGCTTTGGCATCAGCTTTCTGCAGGTTTTACGGAAGTCTGCAATGTTTAAGTTCAACCAAGGCGGTTTGGGTTTGTCCCTAAATTCCGATAGCTTGCAGGCCGCGTTTGTAGCGCATCTAAATGCTGATGTGATATGGTCAACCGCTCCATCAATATCGGAACAATTGAGAATGGTGGGAGGGACAAACTGTAAGTTGGACTTAAGGTCGGATCGAAACATATGCCATTCAGTATGTTTTCTATTTATTGGTTTAGATGATCTGTTCAATTCAGGGTTCACCGCAAAATCAAGATCAAAATTAATGTACCTGTGGTCAGAAAAGGAACAATCTTGCGATACGGAGAACTTCCCTTTATTAGAAGTTATTACTACCTTTGTTAGCAATCACTTTCATGTGTTTTGAGTTATCCTGCAAGTATGAAAATCAAATAAAGACCTCTACCTCGGTATTAGTTTAATTGTGCTCAATATAATTTAAATTTAAAAACTTCATGATTTTTTACGTCGCCTTTTGAAAGTTAATAAAAAGATAAGAAGATGCGTTATTACTCAATAGATGTAATATTAAACTCGGATGTGGACGGCTATAAAGATCACCTGCACAAACTAAACCCCTTCGAATCAGACGAAAAGAGATATATCAAACAAAGGGACAACAGATGCATCTCTGCTGCGAACAAATGCAGATATAACTGTGAAGATGAAAATAAAATTAAGCATTCAAATACGAAACTCAATCTTGTACTTGGCAATTGCCAATAATTAGAAAACAGAAAGTAACAGAAAAATACTTAAAAGTAATTAAAAGGAATTACATAACTAATGCGGCTCCTTCAATTACATTCACTCAAATAGTGAAATAGTGATTCTCTTGACTGTAATCTTTATTAGCTACTATTTTTACAAAAGTATTGAAAATGGATGTCATCGCAATGCTGGTTTAAAATAACTACAAAATTTTTAATATACCTTTTAAAGAACCTTATAGACCCACCAATAATTGTAGTTGCCTTTTTGATCTACTTCCCTCCCACAATAAGTAAATAAATCAACCTTAAACGAAATTTTCACGAATCACTTCTGCCTAAATTGAAATCTCAAAGTTTACTGATGTATTGTAGTAATACTTGACTGAATAATATTATAGTATGTTTTTTATACATTCATAAATTCTATTTTAGGATATTACACTCATTTTAGTTAAACATTTTATTTATTAACAAAATACAAACTCAATTTTTTTTTTTTTAATTTTAAATAAAAAAAATTTACTCACAAAAATCTTTTATCAATACTTATTTATTTTCATTCATCACAGGTCTTATCTAAATCTGAGGGCAATGTGCTGGAAGATGAAAATGCTATCAATATATTGTCATCGAGTAAAATACTTTCTGAGGAAATACAAGAGAAGCAAGTAATAGCCGTTACCACCGAAGCAGAAATTGATGCTGCACGTCAACAGTACATACCAGTGGCAAAGCATTCTGCCATTCTGTTCTTCTGCATCAGTGAAATGGCGAACATCGATCCAATGTATCAATATTCGCTTGGTTGGTTCCTGAATTTGTTTTTAACAGCAATTGCCAAGGCGGCTAAATCCAACGTACTATCCGAACGTTTGAATAATTTAAATAATTACTTCACCAAATCAATTTATCAAAATGTTTGCCGTTCGCTATTTGAAAAACATAAGTTGGTCATTTCGTTGGTAATGTGTTTAGGAATTATGGTGTCTGTCGTGAGTATATATTAAACAAAACTGACACTTTAAATTCAGTGCCTTCACATATTGTTTTAAATATTTAAAGCAATTTATAGTGTTATTGCCTATTTTAGTGCTACTGTAAGTCAGAAAGGCAAATGCTTTCATTACAATTTTTAGTGCTGTTATAATCTAAAGCGCATTAACTTAAAGCCAAGTTAATGCCTTTACGTTATTTTACATCCAAAATAATTTAGAATATTTTTGCTTTTCGGTAGTACCAATGTTCATTTCGCGCTTGTTTTCTATCTTGTTTTAATCATTATTAATTTTTCATTTAATCCTATTTCATTTGCATGAAAAAACATAAAACTGCAATCATCTAAATGGAACTTGCCATTTGCTAATTTTCAACTCTGCTCTGCCGCTTGCACGAATACAACAACTGTAATCCTGCTAACTCTGACACATCTTTTGAATGCCTTTGGAACAACAAACAACAAATAACGTAAAACTATCTTTCTACTACTCAAAATAACAAAAAAAAAAAACATAAATAACAATTACTTTGAAAATAAATGTTTTTAAACAAAAATGCAAACAACAAATCCAAAAATTGTTACATTCAACACCGAAAGGAAAGAGTGAATAAAGCGCATTTATTATTCTTCTTAACTGGAGGCGTTGGCTTGGGAAGCCTTCCCCCTAATCCAGCTTCAAGTTGGCTTCCCGAAAAATCATGGGCACAAGTAGCACGCGCTAGCGATTTACCGGGGTGAGTAAGTTATTGTTAAGCTTGAAAAGAAGTAGTCGCAAGGAAGTGAGTATCACTTTTGGCTTTATTTATTTGTAATTTGGTGATGTTGTTTTTAACTCAAACTTTATTTGCCTTTATTTGAAGTTACACAAACAATTGCCAATTTTGTAAGCCAAAGTTACATTTAAATATGCATTTTATTTAGAATGAATTTTTTTTATTATCATTTTATAAGCACTTGAAAATTAATTAATTTGAATTATAATTAAAGTAATTAGTGACTTTTAGATGATTTATGCAGACATTTAATACGAAAGAAGGGTTGTGAGGAGTAGCTAAAACCCCAGAAAATTAACGGCAGGAATCTAAATGCACATATCTATATGCACCTTGCATATCTATATGTATCTATACATATTTATATGTTTGGACCTTGCTATTAGGTTCATCTTTCGCAGGACATTGTACAATTCTAGTTCCTTTCAAAGTAATTTTCGATGACTTTGGAAATAGCTGACCATAACTTAACAGAAATTAATTTTCAAAACGTTGAGAGTTTGAAGAATATATTAAACTCACCTTTCTTTGCGTCAACATATAGTATACGCCAGAAGTGATAAAGTCGAGTGGTGATAAGTTGCATAACTTTAGTGATCAAATCACACCATCAAAATTAAGTTATTAGTTTTAAGAAATTTTACACGCAACAAAGCCAAAGCAGAAAATTGTGTGCGGGTTGTGACTTATGCCACCATTTTGTTGAAAGTATATATCTTTGACATCCATATCTTCATTAATGGGCTAAACATAATTGGTTATCATGTGACTACGATCGTGAAATGCAACACTATAAAATATATTTTTATGGGTCTCAT
>NC_051846.1:42557674-42567897 GCF_002237135.1 Teleopsis dalmanni
TTGTCGACTTTCCTTAGAAGCAGAAGAGACTTATAGTCACATTCTATGTGACTGCCTAGACTTGATATGGGCCAGAAGGAGGTCACTAGGTCGAGAACTACCCTCCTCTTCTGACATTAGGAGGACCTGAACGGCCGACATTCTAACCTTCATTCGAAGGCGGAATGTCTTCTGTTCGGTTAGGGCCTGTTTAGCGTAAAAGATTGAAATATCCCAATTTTATTTTATTACAAATTGTATTTATCTAAAACTAATTTCAATTATAATGCAATAATATTATACAATAATAGAAACTGATTTATATATAAGACATGTATATAAATACTTATTAAGCCGTGTTTGTGTGACTTTCTTTGAGGCACATTGTTTCTCTTCACATCTGTAAGAGTAGGAGTTTATATCCAATATATACGTAAGAGGATTAGGATGATTTAAGAATCTTTGATTTAATGATTTTCAATAATTTTGAATGTTTGTTTGTCAGATAAGGTGGACTGTTTATTATAGTTTTTGATTTTTTAATTTTTACATTGAAATCTTTGCAAAAATTTTTCATTAAATATTACTACAAGTTTGTTGGGTGTGAAACTGTATCTTTCTTTAAAAAGTCATTTTTCATGCAAAAGTGAAAACATATGACAATTATTGGCATTACCGTAAAAAAATTTTGTTACTATAACATTTAAAATATAGATATGTGGTACTAGTTAGATCAACATATATGCATTTTTATTGAAATTTACTGAATAATTGACTAATTCTATAACTTAAAATTCTTCTTTGAAAAATTCATTCAACTATGCAACAATGCATGTTGAATATTTTGAGTATCTGTTGCAGACATGGTTCTAGTTATTTTGTAATATAAACTTACTTTTTGATTCAAACTTTAAAGAAATGGTTTGAATGGTTTGAAGAACTCAGTTTGAATGGCAAGTTATCATGAAAGTATTACTCAAAGAACTGAAATGTTTCAGATAAACGCCTTTCACTGTAAACTGAATGCTCACTTACATTTATTCAAATTATTGATTTTCAACGAAAATTTCAAAGGATCAATTTAAATATGTGTGTATTCAATTATTTTACACATCATTTCACAAAAATTTTATTACTTTGCATTGCACCACATATTGCAGTTTGCCGTTTGCAGTTTGCAGTTTGCAGTACATGCACAATATATTCCAACCAACCAATAAAAATGTACAATAACATAAATTTCCTGTAAAAGTACCACTAAACACATCCTGTTTATGCATCGGTAAGCGCACACAAAATAATTTGGTATCATAACAATTTGGTCACAAATGCTAGCATATCTCATATTTGCATACGAAATTATTTCCATTTCCTCTTTTTCCAGTTTGATTGAGCAACGAGATCGTGACCGCCTTTTGGATATAGTATTAGGTGCCTGTAAGAATTATTTGCGTTTCAATTTGGAATCCGCTTTTGCTGAACGTATGGAGGATATGTCAGCAAAATTGACGGATAACGATTTAAGAAATTTATTCTATGGTAATTACATCGAACCAGATGCAAATCCTCGCATATATGATGAAGTTGAAAACTACAATAAATTGGAGAAGCTAATGACGTACTATTTGCATGAGTATAATGACTTTTCAAGCACACCAATGGATTTAGTACTCTTCCGTTTTGCTATTGAACACATATCAAGGTATTATAAAACTAAAAAAATTTAAAAACATTTTTAAAATAATGTCTCAAATGTCCTAGAGTGTCTCGTGTTTTGCAAATGCCGCGTGGTAATATTTTGATGGTTGGTATGGGTGGTTCTGGTAGGCGCAGTTCCTGTAGACTTGCTTCAAGTATTGCTGAGTGCAAATTAATGACTGTACAAGTCACAAAAACTTATACGCAACAAGACTGGAGAGATGACTTAAAGAAAATTTTAATGACTTCTAGTTTCAATCGAAATCATACTGTTTTTCTATTTTCGGATGCACAGGTAAATATTTAAATAACTTACTTATATATATATATATAAATTTTTTTGTGAAGAAACAGCTGCATGGATTATAATCTGTATATAGGGTTTATTATAATCTGTATATATCATGTATATAGGGTATTTTTTAAGAAGTTTAGAATAGAATGCAAAGAAACACAAACTCAATAAACGAGATATATATTTTGAAATATAATTTAATGGCATATAAAGAAAACAGATTTCGCCAATTAGTTATTACAAAAACATCTTAGGCACTTCATGTTGGAGACCCAGTTGTGCGTAAATCTTCGGAATATTTAATACTTCATTCTATGAATAACGCGCTCAATATTTTTTTCTAAAACAGGAATTTATGTTGACTTATCCACGTCGACCACTCGCTTCCTATACTTTCCCAAAAAAATGTAAACAGCAGTAAATCTCACGATATTAAACGCCAAGTAACAACTACATTATTGGAAATTCAAACCTGTCGTATAATAAATCTTAAAAATTAAACAAGTAGCACAACAGTGTTAAGAGCAAAAATCATCCAAAAAGATATTCCCGATATATTAAAAAATAAATCATTTATCATGGTACTTTTCCGTATGGCACTGATATTGGCAAACTGATTTCTTTTTTATAAAATTATTTCGTCCTAATTTTGCATTCATTACCATTAATACTTCCGCAAAAAATTTTTTTCTGGCAGTAAATCATCCGATCTATGCTAAGTAGATATGAAGGGAGCACAATAGACCCGATGGTCGCAGTTTCACATTTCCTTTTAATAATAAATAAATAGTAAACAATTCATTTCTGAACACAGAAATTCAGAGTGATTAAAAGTGAAAGCTTAACACCATTGGGTTCCTAATATAAGTATTAAAATACTGCGCCGTTAAACAACCAATTAGAACTCCATGAATTCCACCAGTACTAATTGAAGCTATATATTACTATATACTTTCGGCTGCCAAAAGTGAAACTCACTCATTTTCCTACTAATAATATTCCAAACAGTAATGGGATGGTGTCCTCAGAGTCTGACCACTTCACACACACCCATGCATTCCATTATACTCATGTCACAAATTACTGCAATTAAGATAAAACCACACGATGATTGTTAACCTGTACAGCCCCATATTTATCAATTCTTGCCAGATTTTATGATTTTTAAAGACAATATAGTTATCGTGCACACGTTTTAATAACGATTTATCAACTAACTTATAACACCTAGCACAGTCTCGTTTAAATCAAAATTGGTCCAGAGAACATTCACTAATATAATAAAAATTAATCATTGGTCAAGTCACTGGTACAGGCGACACTTTTGATTGTCTTCATTTTTAATAATGTATGGTTTAGCAATGTTCCTAGCCCATAAACACCACCAAACAGTATATTTTTTAAGGTACACCAGTAGCCAATGGATCGCGTTTGAATATTCTTTACTCTAATTGGTAATTTTTGTTAACATATCTGTTGAAAAACAAAGATTTACCAAAAGTGAAACTTATAGCACTATAGTGTTATGTAAAACTTTTTTACTGAACATTTATTTGGGATGCTTATATATATAATTTGTACATCCTCCTTGAGTGATATCTCGACATAAATGTTAATAGAATTATAATGGAAGCTGATAGATTAGTTATCAAGGAGTTAAGTGCCATTTTATATAAAATAATATGTACTAAAAATAAGCACCGACGAATTATGTTTTATAAGAATTATGTTTTCTTCGCCAAAAATCACTCAATAAATAAACTGCTTAAGTTCTATTAGCACATTGATTTCGTGCCATATTAATTAATTCACTTATTTTATTAACTCATTAGTCTGAAATTAAATTATAAGCATTCAATATTATTAATGTTTATTATGAATCTGTCAATTCGTATGATAATAAATGAAGTTATCAATGAATTTTCCCAAATGGGTTGATGCTGTCGATTTTTGTTAGAAAATTCTTGACTTTTCTGACCTAATTTGGGCAAATTTGCTATAAGGAATATGATATGAATGAATATTAGTAATACTATTAACATAACACACAAGTAAATTTAATTAAACACCTACTTTGGACTACCACAAAATAACAAGAGAATCAAGTCCTACATGTGTAAGTTCCCTTCACGAACAAATTTTCATTGTTTATTTAAGGAAGTCATAATTAAGTTTCTTTCATTGGCATTTACTACAGTTACTATACAACACTATGATTGCAAATATCAGATATGCACGTATATACAACCTAATAAACTTAATAATCTATTCACATACGTATATTTTAAGCGTACATTTAAAGAGCGTACCCTTACAATACTAATATTATTAAATTTATTGACAATAACGAATTTAAGGCTCCAATTTAATTTATGGAACAATATAAATTAATTTTACACTGCATTTCATATGCAAATAAATTAAGCAAAGGAAATAATTTATAACTTTTGAGAACTTATTGTAAATAAACATGTAGACAAGATGTTAACAAGATATTTCAATCGAGTTACATATAATGCATCATGCATATGCATAAGAATATGACCAGGCTACAGATATACGTACAAAGAGGAGCGATGATTGTGCTTCCATTTAAAAGCAATTTAGCAATTAACAAATAAATTTTATGCAAATATTAAAAATTATAATGAATTTGTCCTTTCCGGAGTGTAGCTCAAGTCTACAGTTAACTTTAGCTTTGCCTTCAGCAGTCAATAATAATAATTAATTTTATCAGTGAACTAACTTATAGAATTTCTTTGATTATACATCCTGCCCAAATAATATTACACTGTTGCACATAACACCTGTGTATTACAGACTAGATGTGAATTCAAGTACAAAGATATGTTACTGTGTCGTTTGTTTGATATCTGGAAGGGGACAAATGTACTTATTATGGATTAGTATTCTACGATGTTCATGCACAAGTGACCGATATGCATATTAGCATCATACAAGTAAGCCATCTAAGGCTTGTATTTGCGCACATATACATCATTTCATACATCATTTCAGTTTTAATTTGATTTTAATTAATTTTACTCACTAAATTTTGCAAATGTTCCATTTAATGTTTATTGTATTAGTACACAGGCAACACCTACTATATGAGCTGGTTAAGAAAACCATTTCCATTTATTGCAGTTAAACATCATACACAGATGCAATTCTTAGTTCTAAAGGCTCTCATTATCAGGACTTCTTAATAATTAATTCAAATTCCAATATATGGAAACTTCTCAATATTATTGATATACGTATGAATTGAATACATTACTGCGATATATAAAATAATAATTAAATTATTGAACTGACGGATGTTGTAGCACATAAATCCTAACTTTGGACATAATAAATTGATACCTGTGACATGCAATTAGATTTATGTTATTTTTAATATTGGTAATGCATCCTTTGATGCAGTCTTATACAATGATACTATCATCCAATATGTGCATATTTGTTACATTGATCCATTGATACGATTATATAGAATAGAATATATAGAATAGTTTTGGCGAAGATGTCAAGACGATAATGTTATTCACACACAAATAAAGTTGTCAGGTTGTGTAGTTCAAAATTTTTATCAATATTTAATTTATTTATAATAATTTAAATGAAAAGATATAAAGAAATATAAATTAATTAATTATTTTATCTAAATATTAAATAATATCTCCATGGGCTATACTTTGCAAAAAATTAAAGCAACTTATGGAAATGATAATTTATAAATTACTTCTTTTGTTTTCAGTAGTATACATTGACTTATTTATTTTAAATAATTTATTAAAATATAAACATTACATCAAGAGAGAAAAAAAGATAGAAGCTAACTACCTGAATATTAACTGGTTAAAGTTTAGAAGTCTGCACTTCAAATGATAAATACTGCATTAATTCCTGTTGACTTTTATTTTCAATCTTTTATAGTTTTATATGTACTAAAACCTAAACGTTTCTAATTATTAAACTAATACAAATCCATACATAAGAGGTCTGTCAATTAATGAAAACAGAAAAAAAATTCTTCATTAAAGCTAAAAATTGTATAAAAAACAAGATAATACCATCCGTCATATACTTTTGTACAAGTGCGAGAAGTTGTTATTTGTAACTTTTTAAAAACATGTATAGATCTCTAAACCTCGAAGATAATACCTTTATAATGTAAAATGTCGAAATGAATAAACCAAATTATTATCTTTTTTTTCACTGTCCTCCATAAGCTTAATACACTACAGTTAAATAAATCATTTAATGAAAGCAAATTGATATCATGGCAAGAGAAAGACCATGGCATCGATGACTGAAGCCAGTAGAAAGGAATTAAGTGTCATAATCAGCGATTGCTTTTAATACTGATAAGTGAACAATGTTTGTATTGTTTGCTGGAGGCGTGTTTAAAAAATTTTCGAAAAATTTGACGTGTAATGGCAAGTGACAACATCGCCCGTTGACAGCGGACGATGCTGTGTAATGGGCCTTTAAATCATGGTCACAAAGCCTTAGTATATCGTTAAATAACAATACCCAAACACAATGATGGCTAATCACTGGATATTAGCACCGTGGAATATGTTATATATGTAAAATTTTACTTAACCCTACTATTTTCTATATTGATGGCTAAAACAAGTACTTATCCACAAAATGTAGATAAATAAATAAATAAAAAAAAAACTTAAAAAAAAATTCAATAAAAAATAATTCAATAAAAATAATAAATAATTAATAAATAATTAAATAGTTATATATTACTGATTTCACCGTTTCTTAAGTGGTTTTCAATAATTTTAAGCCATATTATTTTTATTGATAACTATATTCCTATATTCTTAGCACAATCAGTCTTGCTATTTTTCTGAACTCAACTACTCTGTTAGGTATTTAAATAAAAGTTATGGACTGAGTTATCTCTTATTACTCTGAATACATTATACCTAATGTGTTATAAATAATTTTATTTTTTATATTTATTGGTAATGCTTTTAAGCAATGCAAAACCATATTGAATATTTATATAATTAAAATTTCTCTAAGCCTTACTGTAAGTAAATTTATATAAATACAATTTAAATAAATAAAACTTCTTTAAACTTATATATTATTTTATTTTTTTAATAACATAAGAAAAGGTTCAGAATCATAAAAATAATTCAATTTATTAAGTTGAGATTTTTATATAAATTACTTATTTCTCTAATACATATTCAGGAGTAATTTATATTTTCTGATTACCTTTGCTTTCTTTAGGCAATTGATGAAGGTTTCATTGAAGATATCAATGGTATATTAAATACAGGTGATCTACCTAATCTATATCAACTTGAAGATAAAGCATCAATAATGGAAAATATGCAAACTATATCCAAACAACAGGTAAGTAGAAGCTACAACCAATTATATTAAATTTTGGCCAATTTGATAAGTAAACTCAATCTTTTATTATAAAAGAGTTATAATAATATTTTTATTTAATTTAAGTTACCAGAATTTTATATGATGCTGCTCTTGTATTTTTTATATTTTTATACAATTTACCCAATTCAACAATTTACTCGTACTAGATATTTATCTCAAGTACTACCACAAACTCATACCTCGTACTAGTAAATTTAATGCAAGTACATTGCACAAATTGCTTGATTGACAGCAAGTTTAAATGCTGATTTACCTTACCGTACCTAACATTATTTTATTTTATTTTATATTATTTTATTTTACTTTTGCTGGCAATATTTTTGTAAAAATAACTTTTCTACTTCATACATTTTATTTTGCACAGGGTAAAGTTATTGATACTGCACCGAGTGAAGTGTACGCATACTTCATTGAAAGGATACGTGAGCAATTGCATGTGGCATTGGCCTTTTCACCAATTGGTGAATCCTTCAAGGAACGTTTAAGAATGTATCCATCACTGATAAACTGTTGCACGATTGATTGGTAAGTATTGCAACAAGCATTTATATTTTAGCAGGAAGCAAGCTGTATTTACAGCTCACTGAATATGTGCTCGAGAAGAAGAAATGTCAAAGTAACTAGATAAGGAAGCATAATGCTCGGAACAAGTTTATACCACATAAATGTTCAAGTACATATATATATATATATATATATATATAAAGCAAATGTTATAAAAAAGTTTTTGCACGTTTACATGTACGAGTGAAACGGGATTTAACCACACTTCAAATTTGACAAATCTTTTAAAGATATTTCATTTCCTTTGTTTTGTAAAAAGTTCTCAAGCGTAGTTAAATTAAGTTTGAAATTTCTTGCAAAATATTTTTTTGAAATATTTACCTTTTCGTAATATTTATAAGTAAAATACATAGTTCGAAATTAATATTGAACTTTATTTAATTAAAATGATCAGAAAATGTTATATTTCATTCATTTTATTTAAACCACTACAAATTTAAAAAATAATATTTTTAATTAAAATTAGTAATCGATATTGTTCTTTTGAACAATACGCATAATATATTTTAACTAAATTTAATTAATTCGAAAATAAATTTCTAAATAAATGAAAGAAAATTTTCTCTTTCTTTATCTATTTTGTACACTTCAGATTTCAATTTATTTTTGTGATTTTGTATTTCATTGAAATATAAAAACATCTATCAGTAAAAAATAAGTTTAATTTGTGATGAACACATATTCAATGAATATTGACCAAATAATTTCAAATACATCAATCGATAACGGACACTAAACTCTAAACTAATAAGTATTACTAAATTAATATAGTATTTTCAAAACTAAAGTTACACCCATCCACAAAGCGCTAAATCAGCAGGATTAGCGTTTCTACAAGCAACGCAGAAAGGCACGACTCCTCGATTAGATTAAAATGAAACAACCCGACAATTCTACAAACTTCTATAGGACTTCTATAAGTCCTTAATTTAACAGGACTCTGCAGCTCTGTTAGGTAGGTAAGAAGAAGGGCACATTGTATAATGCATTGTATAATCTATATTTTCACGGATAGTCATATTGTTTTCGAATCACTAACAAACATAAAGTTAAAATCTGAATCAGATATATTGACCCGATCATCTCTGAAAGAAGCGATAGAAGTCATATTCAACTTATTTAGTTTTCGAGACACAATGATGTTGCTGGATATTGTAGAAATAATTAACTGGACGAACATTATAACTCGAATTCGCATTACACAGTAATATATAAGTTTACATAAACATGTATTTTGGGTAGCAGCACCATATTTCTAATTATTTTGTACTAGCTATAATACACTTTGAATTAGTTTCCTAAATCCCCCCAATATATGACAAATTATAACCGTTTATGCTAGAATAATCATTTAACTTTCATTATTTACTTGCCCTCTTATACAAATCATAATAGGAAACACAAACTTACTACATACCAAGTCAACTGGGGCCATATATCACAAAAGAACAAACTGCCAATCTCCTGATGTCGGTCTGTAGATCTTTTCCTTGTAGGTATGCAAGCGATTAGGTTAGATGGCTCTAATAAAGGTTTCTTTCAAGATGAGAGCTTGTAAGAAACGATTTAGGACTTTTTATATTATTAAACGGGCTTTTACGCATAACTCCTTGAAAAGTAAAAACTAGGTACAATTGACTTAAAAAGAATGTTAACGTTCGCATTGGAAACTAAATAAAGGTGGTCAAAAAAAGTCATAAACAGACTTATGTGAGTGAATCCTAGTACCATTATTACCAGAACTTCCATTATAAAACTAATAATAATAAGTAGTCAATATGGTTGTGTATAACCAACGTATGGCTCGTAAAGTAATTATGCAACGGATTATCTATAAGGCAACATATCTGCATTTTACTATTCAAAATAATAAATTTCAAGACTGATTTATACAAACCATGTTATTAAATATAAACCAACATTTTTTTAAGTTCTAACTTTTCTAAAAACCAAGAGAAAAAACTATTAATGCTTTTATTATAGGTATATGCCATGGCCACCAGATGCTTTAGAACGAGTTGCTGAACATTTTGTTTCCTCACTGAAGCTAGGTCAGGAAATGGAAGCTGATGATGAAGAGGATGCCGAAAGAGCATCAACCAAAACTACAGACCACGAAGAACAAGTTCAAGAAGTTGTTGAATTAAGTGATCTTGAAAAACATTTAGTTAAGGCAGTGATAATTTTTAATCAATCAGTATGCGATGCTAGCGAAAAGTAAGTATCACAATAGAAAAATTTAAATAGAAATGATTTT
>NC_051846.1:42567997-42590683 GCF_002237135.1 Teleopsis dalmanni
AAACAAATTTTGTATATAAATTGCAATGAAAATAATGAAAGGTTTTGACATTATATGTATCGTTGTACTGAGAGTCAATTTTACGAGTAATGAACTTTCTGCAATTTATAGTAAGAGTTGTGTGATCACAACTCTGTATCCCCTGATATATATCCCCTGATACGTTAAAGTTAGTCTTTAGTTTTTAATTTAAATTCATTTAGTTAATTTATTATCTTATACTGTCTTACTCATGTATGTTTTCAAATACAGATTCAATTTTTAAATCTTAAATTGCTAATCAATTTTTAAGAAGTGCATTTAAATGGCTTGAAATTCGTCACAAATGCCTAACAAATCTTTATAGCATGCATTTACTTATGTATTGCACATAATCAACCACAAAAACCGAAGTGGGCTATCATAAATAACAATTCAATTGTAAAAATATAAGGAATCCCCTTAAGCTGCTACATAATGACAAATTGAGTTTACATTCCTTTTACTAGAATGATAAAACATGCAAAAATGTACAGAATAAGCCAAGTAGTAGTCTGTTACTTTGTTTGCTTTAATAATACTACTCAATATGTTTGTCACAGATGTTCTACATGCATTTCAAAGTCATAAATATTCGTTTCAGAAATCTCAAATAACCCAATAACAACAATAATTTTGCTGGGAATTGCAAATGCGACCAAAGTCTAAGGCATACTCCATGGTTAGAACGCAGTAAAACGCAACCAAGTACACTACAGTTCGATAAATGAATGAAAGGGTACAGAAAAATATGCGAAGACCATGAGATACAAAACTTAAATGACTGTAAACGGAAATATATACTGGAAAAATGTATATAAGATCATTGTTTTGTATAGACATCAATATGAAAAAATATGTATTTTAATGTGCCACATATAGATTGTAGAAATGCGTTAGTGATAAATGCGTTTGTGATAACTTTTGTCAAAAAGAAGAAGAGTGTAGCTAAAAAACATAAAAAAGTAAGATTTATTTACAAAAAATATGAAAACATCTAGAAAAACAGGACAGGAGACAGGAGTCTTTAACTAAGAAAAAAAATTTTTTATTAACTAAACTACAAAGACATGTATTTGTGATTTGTATATTGAAGTTTGTCGTTTCAAGAATTTTAAAAGAAAAAGTGTTAATTAAATAGTTCATCTTATCTTGGTTTGCTAACAAAAAACAGGAATTTTAAAAAATTTCATAAATTCATTAGAATTTACTAGTTTTTCTTAGTTTTAACAAATCGTATTCATAAAGGAAATTAATATGCATCCTCGCACAAATAACATCCCATTTACATACATTCTATACATACACATATAGTACTTACCCTGGATTCATGGTTATGAATATGGAACAAGTTGGATCCAAACGCAACATTGTATCTTCAAAGAAGAATTTCACAACTTTTCTTCCGATCGCCCGTTGTATGGTTAAAATTTGCTGCGCTACTACAGACAATACTTCCAATTCGATTCGATTGAATTCATCGAAGCATGCCCAAGCGCCAGATTGTGCCAATCCCTTCAAAAGTGAATAAATAAAAAGGCATAAATAAATGAATAAAGAATATGAAAAATAAAAGGAATTTTCAAACGAAAGGAAAATAAATTTCAAAACCGAACAATATGGTCGAATGTAGTTGCTTACATGATATTTAATTTATGAGAATCTACAAGCGAATTGCATCTGGATGCTCTTTTATAACATTTATACTACGAGAAGTTAAAAAACTTAAAAAAAAATTTAAAGATTGCATTTGATATTTTTTCCACAACAATGCCTATACCTTTGGCACACTATAATAGGTTTAAAAAAAATTTGTATCAATATTAATTTTAATTTTTTTAACGCAATATACCTTCATTTCATTTTTATTAAATGATTATTAATTTATTGATATGAGCAGTTCCATGAACAATAATATTAATAAATATGGATTTTATTTGATTGTTTTCCATATCAAGAAACAATAATATGGTATAGATAGTACCATTTATTATCTATACTAAATTCGAGTTTAATAATTAAATTAATAAAAATAAAAAAGTTAAATTATTTGAAGTTTTTTTATTAAACAACAAAGAATCCTCTGTTTAGCATTAACCGAACTCATTAATTAGGTGTTTTATAAAATTCGATTTATTTTTCCAATTGTATTCGAAATATGTATATTTCACTTTCAATATTTTATCATAATGAAAGTAATTAAAATAATATTCAGGTCTTTAATTTGAATAAAAATGTTTTGGAGTACATATCTTTTTGTGAGCCGCATTTACTGTAATTGCAATTATTAAAGTATTATTATATTTATATTTCTCTTAATTATGAAGGTCCTTCTTATAAGATCGTTCAATATTTGTAAGCAATTTGCATAAATTACAATTATAAAAACACATAGAACAACTAAAATATTAAATATTAATATTATGCAAAATTTGCCACGCGTTGATAGTAAATGTGACAGCTCCCACTTAAAATTCAAACTCTTACAAATTTATTGGCACAAAATTTAAATAAAAATTGCAAAAATAAAATTTTTTTTTATAAAATATCAAATTTATTGGTTAATGACCCCAGTTTTTGGCAATGTAATATGCTGGAGTTACCATAAGTTGGTAAAAGTAAACGATGTTGTTGATAGAATCTATCATCTCCAAAGAGAGCATGATAACATGATTTTCTCTTGAAAAAAATAAACAAAAGTTAAAAATAAAAATCTAAACAAAAGTTAGAAACAAAATCTAAACTAATTTTTAAGACTGAACTAAAGTTAATTAATATTAATGGTGAAATGGCCAATCAATTTTTACTATCAAGTTCTGAAATCTTTGAAGTATTGAAGCTACTCAATTAACTCGTTAACTAACCATTCATAGTAGAAATACAATATATATTGAAAAATAAAACAAAGTCTGATAAAGACATGAAAAAAGAATAAGTATGAACTTGTCTTTTCATTAATGAGAATATGGGTAAGACAAAATCGTTCTCACCCGAACTCCACAAAAATTTACTATAAATAAAAAATTAATATGAAGAGAATTTATTCTGAACTTGTTGTTTCTGAAGTTAAGTTGTGTTAGGTTGCTAACAAATCGAGAAGAAAAATGGTTGGTTTTAATAAATAATCACATTATTTTTACAATAATTTGTTTTTTAATTAAAGTAATAATTAATTTGTTTTCTATTAAACTGCAGAAATTTCTTATAGCAGCATTAATGTGCTTAGCTGTAGCAACGGCTTTTGCCATTGATACACCATCAAATGAATATCTACCACCAGTTGCAGTTGCTCCTGTTGAGGAAGCACAAATAGTGTTAGAACCACAAGAATCAGCTGCACTTGCTGATGATGGATATCGTTATAAGGTTGTACGTCGCGTAAAATATCGTCAACGTCGCGATGTCAATGAGTTACCTTCCAATGAATATCTACCACCAGTTGCAAGTGCACCTCTTGAGGAAGCACAAATTGTGGTAGAACCACAAGAATCAGCTGCACTTGCTGATGATGGATATCGTTATAAGGTTGTACGTCGAGTAAAATATCGTCAACGTCGCGATGTCAATGAGTTACCTTCCAATGAATATCTACCACCAGTTGTAAGTGCACCTCTTGAGGAAGCACAAATTGTGGTAGAACCACAAGAATCAGCTGCACTTGCTGATGATGGATATCGTTATAAGGTTGTACGTCGCGTAAAATATCGTCAACGTCGCGATGTCAATGAGTTACCTTCCAATGAATATCTACCACCAGTTGCAAGTGCACCTCTTGAGGAAGCACAAATTGTGGTAGAACCACAAGAATCAGCTGCACTTGCTGATGATGGATATCGTTATAAGGTTGTACGTCGAGTAAAATATCGTCAACGTCGCGATGTCAATGAGTTACCTTCCAATGAATATCTACCACCAGTTGTAAGTGCACCTCTTGAGGAAGCACAAATTGTGGTAGAACCACAAGAATCAGCTGCACTTGCTGTTGATGGATATCGTTATAAGGTTGTACGTCGAGTAAAATATCGTCAACGTCGTGATGTCAATGAGCTACCATCCAATGAATATCTACCACCAGTTGCAAGTGCACCTCTTAAGGAAGCACAAATTGTGGTAGAACCACAAGAATCAGCTGCACTTGCTGATGATGGCTATCGTTATAAGGTTGTACGTCGAGTAAAATATCGTCAACGTCGTGATGTCAATGAGTTACCTTCCAATGAATATCTACCACCAGTTGCAAGTGCACCTCTTGAGGAAGCACAAATTGTGGTAGAACCACAAGAATCAGCTGCACTTGCTGATGATGGATATCGCTATAAGGTAGTACGTCGAGTAAAATATCGTCAACGTCGTGATGTCAATGAGTTACCTTCCAATGAGTATCTACCACCAGTTGCTAGTGCACCTCTGGAGGAAGCACAAATTGTGGTAGAACCACAAGAATCAGCTGCACTTGCTGATGATGGATATCGCTATAAGGTAGTGCGCCGCTTAAAATATCGTCAAAGACGAGTTTAAATAAGTATTAAAATATTTAAAACATTCAAAACAAAACGTACTGACGCTTATAATATGACAAATATATAAAATATTATCAAGTATAAAACCATTGGTTTTTTATTTTCAATTACCTTAAAGAACTTTCCTAAAGCCTTGTAGTCTAAGCCATCGGAACAGTTGAAAACTACGCATTTCTTAGCGACGGCTTTGGCTAAATCTTTGCATGTTTCGGTTTTACCAGTGCCAGCTGGACCCTCTGGTGCACCTCCTAAACATAGTTTTAGCGCACCCATCAAAGTTCTATAAAGAAAAAAATTTTTAATTCAAAATAAACAAAAATAATAGAAAAGCATCTGTAACAAATGAAATCACAATAAAACGGAGCAAGTAAATTGGCAAAAAGGTATAATTCCGCTCAAAGCCTAAAAGTAAGCATTTATAGTGTGGACGTCATTTTAATTTTTTTTCTCTTGTGCAAATATATTTGTATTTTTTTAAAATTTGAAAACAAAAAATATATGACATTTGTTCTTTTTTCCGTTTTATTTTTGCCAACATTTTTCGGTTTCAGTTTCCTTTTACACGAACTCATACTTGTATCCTGTGCATTGCACATTTCGTGCCTTGAGTGTTTGTGCAATGTCAGACATTGATTTATTTGTTTAATAATAAAAAAGAAAAGTATTATCTGAAAAGCCATTAAAAAGGTTTCCATTTTTGTAGGTTTTTATGTGTTGTATTTTTCGGTTTTAACTATATTCGGCAGATTTATGCCGAATATGTCTATAAACATGCATTTCTGAAAATTCAATTTTAATGGATTTAATTCTGCTTGTTTATTTTGTAGGAAAGGCGTGATGTAGGTAAATTCCAAACACTTACCATAAAATTTTTTATTTTAAGCATTACGACTATTTACGTAGGTGTTGTTCCGATTTAAAATATTAAAATATCATATATTTTTATTTGTTCAATATTTACCTATAACAACGATCGGTCAATGGAGTAACAACCAAACGCGGTAAATTGCCAAGGTATTCCAAACCATATTTAACATCTGTTACAACCATACTGACACAGACGTATTCTTCTTTTTCTATGTTAAAAAAAAACGCATCAAAACATTTAAATAATTTCAAAAGATATATATGAAGTGTTATATATAATATTATACATATAGTAAAGCTTAGAAAAATTATTATGGTCAATTTAAATTGGAAAAATATATTAAGAGGTAATTGTTTAAATTTGATTATATATTGTAAAAGACAGCTTATGCTGTAATTAGCAAATTAAAATTAGTAATTTATTAAATAAGTTACTCTAAAATGTTTAAAATCAGTGAGCGAAAACAAACAGTAAAGTACAAAACATAGTGTAGTTTTGTATATTTGTTAAAAACTCTAAACGAAGAGTATACTATAAAAAGTACATTATAAAATGTTCGCGTTGTATTCTTTTCCTCGAAGTTAGTGATCTTTTTAACGATCTTTTCTCGAAAGTAGTGTATATTTAGTGTTCTTTTAGTCTCTATCGAACAAAACGATTTGGATATATATTGTTACAATAAAAACTATATATAATCATTATATTGTGTTATTATATCAAGTTAACTAAAGTTACATACTCTCATTTTCATGCCAATAATATCGGAGCTGTGATATCCAATCAAATTCATGTATTGATAATACATTTAAGTCACTGATGGCCTTTACAACATCTCGAGCTAAAAAACATGTAAGATTTGATTGAATTGGTTTAATGCATATAAGTTCTTTTATATATACACACCATGTACATCTAGAACAATAAGAGCCTCAACAGTTATACGAAGTCCACTCTTTAAATCTAAACGCACTAATCGTACGAGATCACCAATTTGTGCAGTACTTTTTACAACATATGCTGGTAGTGACTTCTTTTCTATGGCTTCCTCTACCTGTCAAAATTAAAAAAAAAGTGTAGATAGTTTATATTGCAGAAAATTTATCTAAAATATTAAAGCGTTTGGCATTTCCAAATTTGGGTTGTTAAAAAAGGTTTGAAATATTTCTTTTAAATTTGTACTGATAGTTGTGAAATACAAATCAAAGCTTAGAATCTTAGGATATTTACATATTTTTATATATTATATACGAGTATTTACCTCGTAAGTCCAAGCCATACATGATATACCTTGTACGACTTGTCCAGGCCATGATGTCACCCATCCAACACGATCACCTTGGTAATAATCTTCCCAAGCTTTCTTTAATTGATTAAGAACACTGTCCAACATAGCACCTTCGACTTCTTTTAACCACATTTCCACTAAACCCTACGATTATAAATAATAAAATATTATTAATAATATGTATATACATATAAATATAATATATAATGTTACCTTTAATATTTATTGAGTAAATTATAAAGTAATAAATTTTTGGAACAATTTTACTTACATTAGCAAGGGCTGGATTAATTTTACGCACTAGTGAAACACGTTCCATTTCTTCGGAAACCAGTTCAGTGATTATACCATTCTCATCGAATGTAAGAGTAGCAATCTGTATAATATAAACAATTCAAAAAGCTTTAAGTTACGTTGTAAAAAATTATTTACTATTTTTTGATTTTAATAAAGGTTTTTTTAAAATAATAAAATACTAATAAAATATCTCGCCTAAGAAGTAAGTTGTAAGAAAACGGATAATAGAAAAATTAGTTGATAAAATAATTTGTTGATAATAATAATTTGTTAAATAATTTGTTTTTGTTGATGTACAAAAGACAAATAAATTTTTTTTAAAATTATTTTGAATAAATAAGATTTTTAGCAAAAATATCAGAAGTATTAAAAAACAAGGTTTTTGAATTACTATAATTTTTAACTCTATTTGCGTACAAAAATATGTTAACCATTGAGTTAACTTTAGCTGCTTCAATTAACTAAATCGATCATATTAAATGGTTTTCCTTCGCCCAAACAAATTTGTTAGTCTCTTAGTTCAAAAATCCACTTCTCAAAATAAATGCATTTAAAACGACCCTACATATCATATAATATTTTATAAAATTTGTTTACTTACTCCTTCGAAACATTTCTTCAAATGTGGTTGTACACGTTGTGGATCTTTTGTCTCCGATAAAATTTCCAGTAATTCATCATTAGACAAGAAAAAGAATCTTGCAAAGAATAAACGCTTTTGTTCCAAATAAGTATTCAAACCTTTTGTTACAGTTTCTAAATCAGCTACCGCTTTTGTCAACAACTCTAGCATATTAGGATATTCTGTAGCTGCCATAACATGCAAATCTTGACATGCATATTTCATAATTTTTCGCCATAATTTATCAACCTTTCAGAAAAAAGACATATAATTTTATATGAAAATATATAATTATTTTGAATAATAGTTAATAAGTTTCTTGACATATATTTACAGCTTTAAAGTTGCGACCCTCTGTTGGCATTTGCCTCATAATATCTTCTGAACTGAAAATTGGTTCCAAATACATCCAAGTCACTTGGACTTGTGTCCATTGATCAAGAATATTCTGTATTAATAGTAAACGTTCTTCCCAATCATCAGCTTTGCTTCCCAATGCAACAATGAATGGTGAACGTTTCATTGCTTGTGTGCGCATTATATGATCATCCAATTGAGTCTGTATGTCATCTAGAGCAGATAGTATATTTGTATCAGAGTCACGATATTGCACAACTTCAAACATAACATCTGTCCAGTCTTTTTGCATATTATCTAATGTGCTGTTAAGTTCAAATTCTTTGCCAGCTGCATTGGAGACTTCTTCTAGTTGTGGCAATATACTCATTATATTGACACTTATCATATCTGCAAGTGTTGGATAAAGCGTGGGATTTACTTCTCTTCCCAAAAAATTGGAAATTTGTTGCCAATGTCGTGGCAATAAGCCACTACGACAAATTGCATCAAGTACTGGCAGGTAAACACGGAATCTTTCGATTTTTAAGCGCATAGTCTCCGCAACTCGTTTTGCTGTTGGATTTTGGGCAAATTGACGCGTTAATTTGTATATTATCTGCAAATGTATTAAAAATTAAAAAAATTAATCTTATTATGTACAAAACGAATTATAAAGTATTACCTTGTACATATTCTCAACTTCATCTTGTATAACATCAGCATCCAAACACACAAATGGACCGTTCATCCTATTAAAGTTAATATGGTTTAAAAGCTATTTATTTTTCGAACTTATTAATTTCATTATTTTTAGTTTAAAATAATTTTATTAAATTAATTCATTTAATTGAAATTTGGTTCAATTTAGTTCGGTTCAATTTAAATAGAAACCTATTTGAGTACTTACCATAATACATAATCTTTTTCAAATTCATAGGCTGTTTTCCATAATTTTTCTATAGGTTCCATTTTCTCAATTATTTCAGTTAACAGCGGGAATGGGGATACATCAATTTGTAGAAGCATTTCTTCAGTATTAATAGCTTTGGCTTCACGACTGAATTTCTAAAAAGTGCAGAATATATGAATAAATAAACAAAAATTATACTTATTATTTGTTTTAGCTAATAATATTTATTAATAATAATGTTCACATATATTAATGGCAAGTATTTTTTCAAATTACTTTCTTTATTATATTATTCTTAATAAGACGATATATTTTTTTAAGAATATGAAATTAAATTATAAGAAATTATGTTAAATTAATCGAGTTCCATAATTCGTATTTTTGTGTTTTGTTATGAGTGGCGTCTACAATACTTGGAGAACAGTAGTTCTCCAAATTAAGTCGACGGAATTATATTACATTATAAAGATTGCGATACCGGATTACCACAAAGGAATTGCTAAGCCTAAACAGGGTTTTCTTTGAAAAGGTTATTAGTTTTCTATGCAATACTGCAAATGTCTTAATATCGTATAAATGAGTAATTGAAAATGAAAAATCTAGAGCTATCCAATAGTAAATACTAAACAGTAAAAGATTACTTATTATCACTTATTATTTAACTAAAATTTCTTCAAAATTTATATTAACCCGCGTAATAATTAAAACAAAAGAAACGTTAAAATTAATCTTGAATATCTAATGAAAATGGTGTAAATTATAAAAATAAAGATTAACTTAATATAATTCTTGTAATCATATATTGTGAGCATGATATTACATTTATATCGTTTTAACATGAGTTTTGTTTGTTAGAAGCAAGCAGAATCAATACTGAATGACCATATTCTTGTTGTTTTAAAAGAATTCCACATTCGCTTAATTTTTATTGGTTGTCTTAGATCTATCGTCAATCTATTATAAAAACTTCTTTAACAACAAAATGAACAATCTCTGCTAAATAAATGTTCAGTTTAATTAATTTGACAAAATATTTAACAAATATTTAATCATTTTTATTGAAATCTTTTAATCCTTTTTAGAGCTTACTTCAAATTATAACGCATAATGAAATAAGAAGGGGGAAAAGCAAACTAAATAACTTTGTTTCCCTCGAATAACTTCAACATAATCTTCCGAAAACTACTCAAGTTACACAAACTACTCAAAATCAAAGTTAACAGCAGAACAAGTTCTTAACTTCTTCCTCTTTACTTATTTTTCTATTTTCATAACAATACTTAGTATATAACTAATTTTCTAAAAATTACCTCAATCAATTCGAACAACTCATCCGCAGTATCAACGCGTTCCTTCAATTCGTCTAGTGTGAAAGATTCTCGTATTTCCTTCAAACGGAAACCATCCATGCGTCGTTTTTCATATGCAAGCAGTTTTTCAAACAGCTTACGCTTTTCGCTGAAAGTAAAAATACGTGGATTAAATTGTAGCTCAAAGATGAAGGAGTCATGTATGTGTGTATAAGGAGCAATGTATATGAGAATTCGTTTATTTGATGGAAAATAGAATTGCTATATTTGATGGCACATGGCGGATACACAGGAGCCGAAATCATTGCACGTTACCAAAATTTTATGACAAAACTTACCGTAATGCCATTTCGAGTTTATCACGCACCACAAGCAAACGCGCTGCACTCAAATCCAAAACTTCCTCTAGCTCGCCGGGCAAAACAAATGTGCGTGAATTCAAATGAATCTCGTCCTCTGTTTGGTATTAAGGAATAAACAATGAAATATTGGTGAATTTGAGGTTTCGAAATAAATTTTAATATTGTTTGCATATTTAGCAACGCTGAGGTTAGAACATTAATTAGAATTTGTCTGTATTATTGTAAATCTTTGAATTATGACAATGTATGGAAATGCTGCAAGTACCTAAAGTGTGTTGAAGACAGTGACATGTGTTGATTTGATTTGAGAAGGTGTCTGAATATATGTATTGTGTATACTTTATTATATGTGCAAGTATAAGTCAAGAAAACTCAGTGTTTTAGGCCAAAATACACGCAATTGAACTATGTCTAAAGAAATGTAAAGGGACATCCACCACGAGAAAAAATATATATATATTCTCTAAAAGCAAATTAGCACATCTAGCACTTTACTCACGTCGAGTGAATTCAAAACTACTGTGGGAATGCCTTCAACTTCTCAAAGATCTTGCTGAAAGAAATAGGGTTCACTTAATATGGAGCTCAGGAGACAGCGTATTTGAGGGACACGAATTAACCAGAAAAGGGGCGTCCTTATATTGTATTGGGCCAAAATCATACTGTGGTCTTTCATGGAGCTTTTTCAAACTTAAAATTAATAAATGGCTGAAAAAAGCAGCTCAGACTGATTAGGATGATGCAATTGCCTGCAAATAAGCTATAGAAACCATGTCAGGGTTGTCACAGGGTTTCTTACTAGACATTGCGGAGTCAAAAAACATTTATCGAATCTAGCTATTACAAGGGATGATAGCTGCAGACTGTGCCAAACACATTTTATGTCACTGTGATAGTCTTGTCAGATTCAGACATTGGTACTTATCAATTGCTTATCCACCTATAACGGAAATAGGCAATATCACTTCAAGGGACATACTGACATTTTCAACTGCTACGCGGCTATGGAATTAAAGTAGGTTTGTCAAAATAATCCTCAAAGGATGCAGTGACGTGGTATTATACTTCCCAACTCCTTCAAAATCAATCTATCTATTTTATTATAAGTACGAAAATTCTATGACAATGATCCTGATCAAAAGTTTATGTATTATTTTTAATAAATTGTACATCATTCTCGAATTGAAATAACATGTGTTACTTACTGTTTAAAGTCGAATGTGTCAAAAGAAAAATTACGCGTTGCACGACGGTTTTAAGATCATCTTTAATAGCGAATATACGTTCCTCACGACATTCAGCTAAATAGTTTTGTAGCGCTACAACTTCCGCAGTTTCTTCTGGACGTTCACCTGCTTTCATAGACATTTCTTCAAGAGCATCACATATGCTATAATTTGTTTTAATAAAAATATTAAATATGTATTTAAGTTTTTTTAAAATAAATACTATAATTATAATAAATAATATTATTAACTTACGCTCGATTTTGGTTTAAGTTGATTGCTTTGTAATAATTTATCACGAAACTATATATTTTCTTAACCATCATTCTAATAGATTCTTTAACATGACGATTGTCAAGCATAAATAGATTTAGTGGTATAAAGTCTCTCAAATAGTAAACTGTGACCTCAATTTGGTAAAGTTTTGCCATAAAATCTGTAATATTCTAGAAAAAAGAAATTGATAATTAAAATCAACAAAAAAAATATGTATATGTGCAATAACTATGTACAATAAATAAAAATTAATAATATTAATATAAACGCAAAATAAAATATAAAATATAAATAAGTAATACAAACACCGATAGTAAAGCAGTAAAAGGATAATAATATACAGGCTTATTTAATGTGATTAAATAAGTAGATTTGCATCATAATTTAAAGTTTGGAGAGTTGTTCAAAAAACTAATAAATTAAACATTTTCTTTGTAAATGCAAGTTTTACAAAGAAAAGCGAGTTGACATCATAATTAAGTTCATAATGATTTGATCCCACAGTCCTGAGGAAATCCACAGACTTCATTTAGTTAACAAAATTGCTTTCCCAGTCAATATAGATGTAAAACAGATTGATCGCTGGCATCTGAACTGTTTCTAATAACATTTCAGATTCTGTGAAATGCAGAATGAAACATTCGACAGTCTTATCTGGTCATATTTGCAATTGACAGAAAAAGGGCTTTTATTAACCGAACAAAGTATCGCAACTTAAACTAAAATTGTTAACTTTATTAATAATCCTAATATGTTTAGAATAGCTTATAGATAAGCTTATTCTTAATGGAATAGGTCATGTTGTGATTTTGCTTCTTATAATAATTATATTAACTAAATTTTAATTTATGTTGGTTTCACACAATTTTTGTGATTTGATCTAGTGAATAAATATTTAAACAAGATATCAACTGTAAGATGCAGTAGCTTTAATCTGGATTGTTTCAAGAGGGATCTTCACTACAACAAGTAGAGAATGATGCCAAAGATCTGCCATTTCTTTTTTTTTAATTTTTTTTAATTCATTAAATTCATTATAATAAAAGTTAGATACATTATATATTATATTATATATTATCATTTATATACATAGTTATATGTATTTAAATATGTATGCTCGTGTTTTGAAAGTAATATTGCAACAATATAGAAGTAATATTAATCATTCTGCTCAAGAACTAAAACTAACTACTCTATCATTTATTTTTGATGGTTGGTTAAAAAATTTACAAGTTTTTTCAATGTTTCTATCGCTTTAATATCAGAATTTCTAATTAATATTAGAACTAAAATATAAAAACAAATATATATCAGATTTGTACAGTTTATATTGTACTTATATATCATTGTCCAGGCAAAAGCGATCTTCCACGGAATACGCTATTTGCATGATACTTTAAGTGTGAACTGTGTTACTTAGTTTTCGACTTTCGTTATCAGAATTACGATTTTAAATTTTTAATCATAGTTCTGATATAGTATATATAACAATAAACAAGAAACGAACTGCCAGTCTAGTACCAGAAAAAAGAAGATAACTTAAGCGAAGTAAGCTTCAAGAAAATAACAGAACAACATTTTGAAGCCAAAAAATTAAATGTAAGACATTAGTTAAATTAGTGATTCTATTATTATTTTTATTATTAAATTCAATGTTACTAAGCGCTTAAATTTTTTTATTGATTTTCATATTCGTAATCGATTATTTTCTATTTTTTTTTTGTTAGGTTATATAAAGTAAACTTGATCAGAGTTATATTTTATATTTATATTATGAATTAACTGCACTATACTATTTTTTATATATGTATATGCTTTCTAATATATATTATATATATATTATAATATTAATATATATTATAATATATATTATAAATATATTATATCAAAGGTATCTGCCATATTTGATATTATTTCTAAGAAAAATGATGACAGATACAAGTATGATAAAAAGTAAATTATTTTATGTCTTTGAGCTTATTCGTTTCGTATTAAATAAAAAATATGAAAAATTGCAGACCGACCTATTAGCTACTAATATTATATTACAATTAACCGCGTTTATGTCATACTTGAAGGGTACTAGCAAGGCAATTGCTTCAACGTTGCATCAGTCAATCAGATACTATTGCCTTTATTTTTTGAGGTACATGTGTGTTCGCGTATAATTTCCTGTCTGTCTGCTTATTTTCAATTTTGTGTCTATCAGATTTTATATTTAACTGCCTGTCAGTCTCATGTAGTTGCGTAATGAAATTTAATGTTAATTCTCCACATCATTGCTTTTAATCAAATCAAAATAAAATAATTAAAATAATTTTACCCGCAGCAAAATTTTTACTAAGAAATAGAAGGTACATAAATTTTTACTCCTGAAATGATTATCCTTCATTCATAAGTGAATGAAATACTGCCTACATATTTCCGTTATTTATTTCGAAATGTAGACTTTTTAAGCATTTTAATTATACTAAAATTGAGATAAGAGATCAGAAAATTAATTCGCTTTAAATTAACTAAATAATTATATTAACAAACGTTTGTATAATAAATTTTTTAACATTTTTGTCAATTTTAAATTTTGTCAAATTTAAAATGGTGAGTTTTAATATAAAACTGTAGAAGCCAAAGTGACAGAAATGATAATTAACATTTTGGCAGATTTGTTCATACACATAATCTTAAATTTATATTTTATTATATATCTTTAAAACATGTTAATTGGTTGATTGCAGTGAGTGTGAGCAGCCATTTTTAAACCACATTCTTAGCAAGAAGCTAGCTTAGAAAATAGTAAAGTCAAGTTAGAGTATACACTTTAACCGTTAAGCAGTACGAAAAAGAGCTAAAACACACCCTTCTAAATACCTATTCCTTTTGGTATCACAACTTCGATAATAACTGCTAAAATAATGTGTTGCATGAAAAAACTGCAATTAATCTACCAGTATTAACACGGTCACAATTTATAAGTAGTATTCGAAGCTCACCCATTATAATCTAGCTGAAGTGAAGAAAGTTACTAAAGTTCTCCAGGGAAAAATAAATCAACACACTAACAACAGTTCTTATTGTTATCATATTTTGTAATTTTAAAAAATAGTTACTGTAGATTAAAAATCAAAAAATATACTGAATATTACTTTCTTAAAATTACTTTTAATAATTATGTAATTATCAGATATAGTAAATCTGATTTTTATGAATTTAGTTATATTGTAAACATTATTTATTATTTACCTTTAAATCTGGTACAAAGGTTTGTGTAAAAAGTTTTTCAGTCATCTCATAGAGCATATTATTAAACAGTGGATAGTAATACTTGTAAATTGGCATAAGATAAACTTTTGGACCGCGCATATTATTTCGAACTATCGTTCTAACATTATTGTAAAGAATCTCCATATCAACATGATTATCAGGTACACAGTTCAACGTGCCATATGTTTCAGGTTCTGGAAATTAAAACAATAAAAATTTAATACTTTTTTTTTTATATTTTTTGAAAATAAAATGAAAATGCAATACAATAATTTTAATTTTCCGAATAATATAAAGGAAATTACAAAAAAAGTATAGTCAGTACACATAGTCAGAAAAAATTAATTAACATAAAAAGGAAACTCATAGCAAATAACGCGGAAATAAAAATGTCAAAATGTATTGGCATTTAAAAGAGAAAGTAATAACGAATGAAAAATTATATGTAAAAAATAAATACATGCATGAAATTTTATGTATATATATACTGTATGATATATACTCATACAGTATATATATATACATACAATTTCATGAATGTATTTATGTATATGTTTTTCATTCTGTAATGAAAATTAAAACTAAATAATTACGAATTTTATTGATATGTAATATCTACATTACATACAACATAGATGATATAAATAAAATTACATAAATTAAATATTAATAATTATTGGCAAAAACATCAATAAAAGTGCTCGTAATCAAATATTTATTTCGAGGAGATTTTTGGATTATAAACCGAAAAATAATAGAAATAATTTATTTGATATCTAAATATTAATAAGATTGTTGTGCTCTCATTAAAAAATTAATTAATTATAATTAGTGATTAATTAATTCAAGAACAATTGTATATTTTCATTTTATGTTTGTATACATATAATCCAACAGTTCTCAAGCACCTCTTCCTGATTCAATATATATCAAAATAGTTTAATATCTTGTTATTAGGATATATTTGAATTATATATTAGTCTTGAGCTGACATACACCTATTAGTACTAGATAGACCGTAATCTATCTATATATCTATATATCTATTAGCTTTATTCTTCAGTTGTTTTCCAGTTTTCCTGCTTCTGTCAAAAACTACTAAATCGGTGATGCCATATCGCCTGGTTGTTGTGTCAAATCTCAAACAGTTATATTTTATTACTTTACACACTTCAGATTATTTTACAATGCTTTAACAATTGTGTACAATTCCTTTAAAAAGTGGATTTATTTAATCATGATCATCATTATCATCGTCACGACAACTCATTTCCTGTCTTGGTCTCAATCAATATGTCACTCCATTAATTTTAATTTCGCCCCGTTATTATCCAAATGGACCCTTCAACTGCCCTGATTCGCGATAAACAATTTTATCTATATTTTATTTTTGATATAATAGTTATTTTTGCATTATATTGTCAACTTAAAGAACAATATATAGTTGTAACAAGATTTTATTAGTCCCTTGGATATATTGCATACGTCGCTTTTGTTAATTTTTTTCAAGTGGTGTGTGTTGTTAGTTGAATGTGGTAATTCAGTACATTTTTTATAATTTTAATATAAGCAAACGAATTTATCTAATTACTATGAATAAAATGTTCACTACAACTATTGCGAAAATAATCGATTTTACTTACTTTCCGACATTACATATTCCAAACGTGGTATATCATATCCAACTTTCAAAATTGTTTTAAATAGTTCAACAAATAAGTCAGGAAGTGCATCCATGCAAGGATATATGTACAATCTACTCGTATTTTCCAACAGAAACTCTGATAACTTATCCAATTCGGTCACCTTTCATAATAAATAATATTTATTTAATTAACAAAATTGCATATCATTTAATTGCTTACTTAGTAAGTAAAATAAAAGTGCAACTGTGTGCTATTTTGCAGCATTTTGTATACTATATCTTATATATAAATGTATTTCATCAACCGTAGACATGTGGACACACTAGTTTTGGTGTCATATTAATAAATAAAATTTTTAAAAATTACCGGTTCCAGAGCACCAAGGCTTGGCCGCACATAGAACAGGTTTGCATCATCATCAGGATCATATTGGTATATAGATGTGCCGCTGTGATCCTCTGACTTCTCGGGTTTTATAAAGTGAGCACCAACAACTGACGCAATTAAAGTCATGAGTGGTTTACGGCGTAGTTTGCGATCATACATATTATATTTTTCGATATCATTACCATCCTTAAAATTAAAAGTAATTAAAATAAATATTTTTTAACAACAGTCATTATTGCTTACCGTGTAATACAGCAATATCTTGTATAAATGTGTAACATTACGTGTGATCAATCCTTCTAATTGGCGCGACATATACGCATGAATACAATTGTAAAATATACCTATACGACCTTCAAATTTAACATTTAAAGGAACCATATCCTTCCAAAACTTTCGCATAACATCTATCATATCAGCACAACGTGGTAACCAATCGTTTACTAGCACCTTGAATTAAGTAACAGCATTTATATATAAATCTTAACTAATAACATTAATATATCTACTTCTCTTATATCGGCACAACGAGAACCTATATACCGTTGTATTTCGTCAGTTGGAAAAGACGTTTCTTGGCAAAATAAGTGACTTAGATTCAGAACAAACATATCGTTATAACTAAAAAAATATTGCTCAAATTTATTTAGTATAATGACAACAGTAGCATTGACAAAGTGCCGGTATTTACAGTGTAAGTAAAATAAGACAAACTAAAATAGAATAACTTCATAAGGGGGGATTGCTAGTTTCGTTAAATTGCAAAATTGTATAGAATTTATTAAATAAAACATATTATTAAGCTTACATTTCATGCCATATGATATTAAGTGCAATTAATACTGGGTGAGTTATCATTAGATGTTGATTTAATCGGCTACGGGCTATATAAATAGAGCTTTTCCATGGTACAGGGGCACGAATCGTCATCGTTGGAAAATCTGGTGGTTCAGGCTCTAACTGTAAGCGCCTACGTTCCAACGGTGATCTGGATTTACAATTAAATGGGAAAAATATTAGAATGAATATGAAGCAATAGGTAATATAATACATTTTAATATAATTATAATTTTTAAAAAATATTTACGAACAGAATAGTATTGAAATTTAACAATTGAAAATAAAATTATAATTAATTAATTAATTCAATTATTCTACAGCTGGTTTATGATTTTGTTCTAATATAAACACAGCAAGTAAAATTGTTAATAAAAAACTTTCATAGTAATAGTAACAGAAACTCCAGAAAAATTTGCGAACAAAAAAGTCAAGTACGGCTTTGGATCAGTTGGTTAAGACGCGCTGATTCTGAGCTTCACATTTGGCAGGACCCGAGTTCGATTCCTGGTACTTGCAGTCTCAAAAAATAATTATTTACGAATAATTAAATACAAGAATTATTTCTAAGACCACTGCTGATGGGTATTTGGCAATACTCGAAACAGCTGTATGGTCAGCTAAAAATTCAATTAATTAAAATAATATAAAAATAAAATTTTTGTTGTTGTATTTTACTACTGTTCGAAAAAAAAACATCTTTAAAAAATATTTAATAAATTAATAATATTAACTTTTATTCTAGTTTTTATCTTACTTTAATAAATAACGCAGAAATGCTCTTTTCACAGCCATTCGAAAATCTTCTTGTAAATCAAGTAAACATGATATCGTTAATACAGCCATTTCACTCGGTACTTGACGATCTCCGCTGAAGAGATAATCCAGTAATATTACTTCAGGAAATATATTTGGCCAATATTTCTGGAATGAAATTAAGCACGTTCAGGTTAATGTAAAAACTTGCTTAACTAAACATTCAGTATTAGTGTATGGCACGGAAGTAACAATAATTATATATTCCTCTGGTGTGCTATGTTATATTAACTTATACGAGTATGTGAACAAAAACTTTGTAGCTTAATTTACGGCTGTATACATAGGATGTTACTTAAGTTTCGCCAAAGTTTATTAATAGAAAATTGGTGTCAATATTTTTATTTTAAATTCTAATATCAAATTGCATTAAATTTTTATAAATAAATAAACTTTGTAATTACCTACTGTATATTTAACAGTTTTATGAACTGTTTTGAAAAAATGCAGTCTATAATAAAATATGAATTTGAAGTTGTTTAGAACTCCAGAGGTTCTCTGAATTTGGGATAGAAGTTTACAAGCATTAAAAATAGGTGGGTATATTAAGATGTCAAGTATACGAACGATTTTTTTTAGAGTTAATCGGGAAAGCGTTAGAGAAAGGCGCGTTCATATGTTAAACCTGGCATCTGTGTAATCCTAGTTACAGGCTAGACTATAAATCATTATAAACAATATAAATGATTATTTATTTGTTAATTTAAAAAGTTTAAATTTCCAGTAGTGATCTTTAAATTTACTATTTTAACCACCATTTATTACTTTTTAGGATTTTCGATATCGGCAATGTGCAGAGAAGTTTTATGCTAGTTTTTTTCGTATATTTTTCTTTAATTTGTGTATATTTATAACCCATTCAAAATATTTTTAATTATCATTAATAATTAGCATGGTTTGTATATTTTAAAATATCATTCAAGTGTACTTAATGATTATTTATATCCGAAGAATATCACTAGTATAAGCGTGGACAGTGATACAATAGATATCTGATGTCTCCTTCACCAGCGCTGACGAATACGACACATAGTAGTTTCGAATAGCAGACCTAGTCTTGTTTTATATCACCATGTAGCCAAGTGTTCTGTAAATACTAATAATATACTAACAAATTTTATTTTTGTGAGTAAAGCATAAATTTGACATTTAGATTTGTAAGCCATTGTAGACCTGGCTATTAAAGTCAGATAAAAATAATACTTGTTGTACTGTTGTAAAAAGTGATCATAACCAATACTCATTTGTGATCAGCAGGAACAGGAATTGATACAGGAGGTTCTATCGAAGAGCCACTAAATTTCACTTAAATATAATAAAGTATATTTTTCCACTATATTCCTATTGACGGGAATCCAAATTAGAATTACTTTGGAATAGCTGCCTTGTAAGTTAAAGAGTTGTATTCCTATATTCTTGATAAAACATGAACCGGAGAAATAGCTTTGAAAACTGCCTGCCAACTTGTGTAAATAAAAGAAACCAGGCTTTATACTGGATTTACGCGAAAGTTTTGATTATAATTGTAGTTGTCAAAAATTTTAAACTGACATCTGAAACCAAAAAGCAAAAATATTGATACTCATACAAATCATCTTGATTTTAACTTGTTTTGCAATCGAAATCAAGACTAATTTGAGATGACAGTAAAAATTACAAATAAAACTCTCGTGTGAATCCAGTATTAGGGATGGTGTATATTCCCACTTGAAATATCCTAGTAGAGTTGCAAACATGAAAGGGTTTACATATTTCTAGTCCCATGCAGAAGACTCAACGCCGCAGAGCATCAGTAAGTTCACAAATATTTTAGACGACGAAATAAAAATCAATAAAATATAATACAAATACAAATAACGTTCAATGAAATCAAAATCAATAATAAGTAAGAATATAATATAAGTTTTGCAAATAACAGATATTTTATAGTTAGATAGAAATATAGTTAGATGAAATCAAGTTTTCCTTTCGTAGATGTTAGTGATACGAAAAGGATATCACATCAAAAATGGTTATTATTTTATTTAGTTAAATCTAAAGAATTATTTAAGGACACTGTTAAGCATAATTTCTATGATTATATTAATTTGAAGAAACCAGTGGAAAACTATTTGATATTTAAACTTTATATATATTAGGATATATATGACATTAATGTCATTAGCTCAGCTGTTTAAAACGTGAGTTTGTGTTAAACTTCAAGCCCTGACATTCACTAATAAAAATATTATGGCTGAACAAAAAATATTTTTAAAAATATATTTTAAAAAAATGTATTTAAAAAAAAAAATTATGAGTGTTTCACACTAACTGAAGTGGTCAAAATTTGCAATTAATTTATAATAAAGTCTTTAAGATAATTTTATTACTATTTATCCCTTTCTATTTAAAATAGTTTCATTCTCTTAATAGTAATCTGACTTAATTTAGTTCCACTTATTGTTTTAGGTATAAAGTAAAGTAAGAATATTAGGTGCAGTAGTAAACTTACCTCCTCCTTCAGGATAAATTTGTAAGCGTTCATTAATACTGAATTTTTTTTATTGATTTTTGGTATAACTTTTTTAATTAACTTCGATGGATAAATATCAAGTTTTCGCACACACAACTGAAAGTATATATTTATTTAGGTTATATTTATAACAAAAAATTTTTGAATTTATTAGTTTTACTTATGATTATTATTATTAATATGAAAGGATATAGCATTGTGACTTTAAGATCTATATTCGATTAAAAAACTTAATTGAAATTTCCCAAATATTTTCAAATATATAAATTTTCATTTATTTGTAATAAATATTACTTTTTATATTTCTTATCCAATTGTTTTCACATTATTTAATTTTTTATAAAGTATGCTCTTTGCTATTTATAACAGATGTTGCTTTTAACGACTTTGCAGTGTAACATAGCATATCACAAAGCATATTAAATGAGTTGCTTATATATATCTAACCTTTATTGTTATTTAGCTTTATGTTTTAATTTTAAGCCTATTTAAATATTTAAATGCTCAATAAACGGGTATTTTTTATATTGCCTCATAAAATATCTAATGAACTTCGCATTTTATTATTTGGTCAGCTCGTTAAGTTGAGTTGCCTGCAGTTTAAATTCAGAAAGGCATTTTAGAGCCTTTTTATGTTTATATAGCAGAAGAGTACCAACAAGTAGAAAATGATATAAATCTTAACTCTTAAAATGAGGCAAAATTAATCTACATAAAGTGCGGTTAATTTGCATCAGTTTATGCGCACTTCAAATCGTTTTGAGGTGGCTTAAAATGCATTAGAATGACTATTAAGAATATGAATATCAGGTGAATCAATAACGAAAAAGGATTTTTTTTAGTGTACTGATTTTAAAATTGTTTTTTTCAAGTTTCCGTATAGCCAGAATTTCAAATTTAATTGGTATAAAGAGTCGTCTTCACAGATTTTTTATTCGAACTATAATTCTGTATTAACGGCCTTATTCAGAAAAAATTATAGAAGTTCAGTTAAAACTACTAATATAATAGAAAACTTGCATAAAATTGAGAAATTAGCAAGTTAATTAGTTTAGTATGATAATATTTGACATTTTAATTAAACGAAAAGTTTTAGGTATAAAAATTTATTTAAATAAGATTGATGTATTTGAAAGAAACGTTTTCTTACTAACATCGTGGTACTCCGCATAATCACGATTTTCATAAAATTTA
>NC_051846.1:42590783-42667922 GCF_002237135.1 Teleopsis dalmanni
TGCCATTTAACATCGCAACCTCTGACATCCGAAACTACAATATTAATATACAACAACTAATAATTTTGTTGAAAATCAGTGCAGTTGTTAGGATTAGAGTTCCGATTATAGTCATAAACTTCAAGTAATAACTAAACAATTTTTTTAAAATAATACGAATAAATTTTTTAAATATATTTATTTTTTGCCTAAATTGATTGATGTATCTAATTCACAGTTCAATAAAATTGCCTACTTCTAATACTTAATTTTCTTAATTGTTTTATACTGGTACCCGTCTTTAGTCAAACTTGCACTTTCTTGGGGTGCATCCACAATAACAGACTCAGTTTCCGTTGGTGGTAAATATTCAGTCTCAACAGGTGGCACATATTCCGAAGCGATTTCAGAAACATCTCTACGATGTCTATATTTAAGACGACGTACTGTTTTATATTGGTAACCATCTTCACCAAGCACTGCTGTATCTTGACTCTCTTCAATTTTCAATGCAGCTTCAGTAGCAGATTCTTCTGTTGGTGGTAAATATTCTGATACAGTTTTTTCTTCAGTTGGTGGTAAATATTCTGAAGCAATTTCAGAAACATCTCGACGATGTCTATATTTAAGACGACGTACTGTTTTGTATTGGTAACCATCTTCACCAAACACTGCTGTATCTTGGCTCTCCTTGGTTTGCAATGCGGCTTCAGTAACAGACTCTTCAGTTGGTGTTAAATATTCTGATGCAGCTTTTTCTTCAGTTGGTGGTAAATATTCTGAACCAATTTCGGAAACATCTCGACGATGTCTGTATTTAAGACGACGAACTGTTTTATATTGGTAACCATCTTTACCAAGTACTGCGGTATCTTGACTCTCTTCAGTTTTCAATGCAGGTTCAGTAGCAGATTCTTCAGTTGGTGGTAAATATTCTGATGCAGCTTTTTCTTCAGTTGGTGGTAAATATTCTGGGGCAATTTCAGAAACATCTCGACGATGTCTATATTTAAGACGACGTACTGTTTTGTATTGATATCCGTCTTTTCCAACCACTGCGGTGTCTTGGCTCTCTTCTGTTTCTAATGCTGGTTCAGTAACAGATTCTTCTACTGGTGGTAAATATTCTGATGCAGCTTTTTCTTCAGTTGGTGGTAAATATTCAGGAGCAATTTCAGAAACATCTCGACGATGTCTGTATTTAAGACGACGAACTGTTTTATATTGGTAACCATCTTCACCAAGCACTGCTGTATCTTGACTCTCCTCAGATTTCAATGCAGCTTCAGTAGCAGACTCTTCAGTTGGTGGTAGATATTCTGATACAGCTTTTTCTTCAGTTGGTGGTAAATATTCTGGAGCAATTTCAGAAACATCTCGACGATGTCTATATTTGAGACGACGTACTGTTTTGTATTGGTAACCATCTTCACCAACCACTGCGGTATCTTGACTATCCTCTGTTTCCAAAGCTGCTTCAGTAGCAGATTCTTCTGTTGGTGGTAAATATTCTGATGCAGCTTTTTCTTCAGTTGGTGGTAAATATTCTGAAGCAATTTCAGAAACATCTCGACGATGTCTGTATTTAAGACGACGTACTGTTTTGTATTGGTAACCATCTTCACCAAGCACTGCTGTATCTTGGGTCTCCTCGGTTTGCAATGCAGGTTCATTCAGATTACAGATTCTTCAGTTGGTGGTAAATATTCTGGAACAATTTCAGAAACATCTCGACGATGTCTGTATTTAAGACGACGAACTGTTTTGTATTGGTAACCATCTTCACCAAGCACTGCTGTATCTTGACTCTCCTCAGATTTCAATGCGGCTTCAGTAGCAGACTCTTCAGTTGGTGGTAAATATTCTGATGCAGCTTTTTCTTCAGTTGGTGGTAAATATTCTGAAGCAATTTCAGAAACATCTCGACGATGTCTGTATTTAAGACGACGTACTGTTTTATATTGGTAACCATCTTTACCAAGTACTGCGGTATCTTGACTCTCTTCTGTTTCCAATGCAGGTTCAGTAGCAGATTCTTCAGTTGGTGGTAAATATTCTGATGCAGCTTTTTCTTCAGTTGGTGGTAAATATTCTGGAGCAATTTCGGAAACATCTCGACGATGTCTATATTTAAGACGACGTACTGTTTTGTATTGGTATCCGTCTTTTCCAAGCACTGCGGTATCTTGGCTCTCCTCTGTTTCTAATGCTGGTTCAGTAACAGATTCTTCTGCTGGTGGTAAATATTCTGATACATCTTTTTCTTCTTTGGGTGGTAAATATTCTGGAGCAATTTCGGAAACATCACGACGATGTCTATATTTGAGACGACGTACTGTTTTGTATTGGTATCCGTCTTTTCCAAGTACTGCGGTATCTTGACTATCCTCTGTTTCTAAAGCTGGTTCAGTAGCAGATTCTTCTGCTGGTGGTAAATATTCTGATACATCTTTTTCTTCTTTGGGTGGTAAATATTCTGGAGAAATTTCGGAAACATCACGACGATGTCTATATTTGAGACGACGTACTGTTTTGTATTGGTATCCGTCTTTTCCAAGTACTGCGGTATCTTGACTATCCTCTGTTTCTAATGCTGGTTCAGTAGCAGATTCTTCTGCTGGTGGCAAATATTTAGAAGCAACTTTTTCTTGAACTGATGGCAAATAATCTGGAGCAATTTCAGATACATCTCTACGTTGTCTGTATCTTAAACGTCTTACGGTTTTATACACATATCCATCGTCGGCAAGCACAGCAGTATTTTGTTCATTTTCTGCTGGAATTTCCGTAACGATATCCGCATTTGGTGGTAAATAATTATGTGCAACTGAAAGCTCCGAAACATCTCGACGTTGCCTTAAGCCGTCATTTGGAATAACTGCAGCCGTCGCTGCGGCAATGAATATGCACGCAATAAAGATTCTCTGAAATATTTTGTATTGGTAAATTAGTATTGTATCCTGTAGATTGCATTCTTAGTAAATTACTCACCATTCCGAATAGTTCTTCTTGCTTAAGGTTAAAATGATAAAGACTATTTTAGGAATGATTTGCAACAGCAGTTGGTTTAACTATTTATACAACTAATTGTCAAATACTTGTTGAATAAAAATGTGTATAAAGACATATTGTGAAGCTTTTCGTAGTTGCCATTCATACAAATGGATCCATTCACACATATGTAATTAGAGGTGGCAGTGTGAACCAATGCGGATATATAATTGTGCACACACAAAATTCAGTCTAACCACTGCATTGGTAACTATTTACACAATCAAAGCACGAACGAACCATGCGCCACTTGAGCCCTCAAGTACCTCGTCTGGCGATATTAACACCTCATCGCATGTTGGTTGGAAACTTGTTGCGCGGTCTTAACGCTGCACATCAAATCGTTGTGCGGAACAATTTTTCGCTCAACTTTGTCAAGTACCTCAAAAATTATTGAAATTGAACAGTTAATTTTTGTGTTTTGTTATCTGATTGTGTTAGACACAATATATTTTGTTATTAATTTTTGCGTAAAATTTAGATTTCACGGTCAAGTGCAATAAGTTTAATTTTTGTGTAAATCTAATAAAAGAAATTGAAGCATTAACAAATTAAAGAAGTGGTTCATATCAATGCTCTAAAAGTGATAAGTGGGTACAAATTATTTTAATTCACTTAAAAATAACAAAAAAAAATGTTAAAACTTTAAAAATTTTAATATGGCTTTAATGAACAAAACGGTTAACTAGATATTTAAGCGGTTCAATGAACCGAAATTTAATGACCTGAGGTCATTTGCAATTAGTGAATGTATGCGAACTGTTTAATATGTGTTCACGTTGAGTAATTTAACTAAATTTAAAAATAATTAAAATCAAATGTGATGCATAAGGCAATCAGTTCGTTAACGGCTGCTTTGCGCAAATATATTTTATTTTTAAATTCACGTGGATCGAAACTATTTGCTTAAAATTATAATTTATTAATCTCATTAAACAAGGTATCAACATCAAATAAAGTATCACAAACGAATTCTAGCTTAAATTATTTGATATTAAATTTGTTACATTTTGTCATGCTAATAATCTAACGAAATGACGATAAAGTTTTTGACAAATCATCCGTGATGTCATGACGTAAAGACAATGCCAGTGCCAACTTACTCATAGCTGCTGGAAAATTCAGGAAAAGCACAAACACACCCACTTCAAAGTAAATCATGTGTAAATATGAAATAAGCGTGTTGATATGCCATGAATCGCTGTGGAAAAATATGAAAGACTAACATGAGAAGAATATGTGTATGGAAACAAATGAACTGAACAATCTGTGAAGGAACGAAAACAAATCGTGAGGGTTAAAGTTAACTCTCAGCTATCAACTCAAGTGGCAACGCAAACAAATCAACAAACAGAAAATAACTTTAACAGCAAAGAGCATTCGGATAAGAGATACAATGATGAAAGCTCAGTAAAAAACTAATATGAAGAATAGAATGAGTGTCTGTCAACTAAAAAATTAATATAAGTGAATATATAAAGATATATACAGAAAGCGTATTTTATGTAAAAATAATTTTTAAAAGCATATTAAAAAATTAAAAAAATATTTCTATTAAAATGAAAACATAACTTTCAATGGAATATTAAACAATATTAACACTGAAATCTTTTTAACACCTTTGCAAAAGTATTAAACATGTTTTTTATATATTTTAATGCATTATGGTATATCATTAAGAGAAGGAGAAAGTTAATTCTCTTCTTCTTATTTGGCACTACATACAGTCCAGTATGAACCTTAGCCTACCTCACAATCGGCCTCCATCTGTCCCTATCTTCTGCTACTTTCTTTCAGTTCAGTACTCAAATCGTACTTGCATCACCACACACGTTCTCATTCCATCTTGTTCTTGGCCTATCTCTGTGGCTCTGTGCATTCCATCTTGTTCTTGGCCTATCTCTGCAAAGCCTTGTCATAGGCTTTACGCTGAATATGCTATTCGGCTTTCTCCCCACCCCATTCTTATTACATGAGCAGCCCATTGCAAACTTTGCGACTTAATGTATCTCACTATATTTTCGTTTCTAAGCAGTTCTTCAATTTCATTATTTGTTCGTCCTTGAAAAGTTTCTGCATCAATTTGGATTGGCCCGTAGACTTGGCGAACTATTTTTTTTTTTAAATATTTAAAGCTTCTTCGTTCGCCTTCGTCATTGCCCATGTTTCTGAACCATATGTAGCTACCGGTCTTATTATTGTCTTGTACATTTGTAGCTTACTTTCCTTGGATAGTAGTCTTGATTTCATTAAGTCTAAATATTTGTAAAAACATCTATTTTCTGCTTGTATTCTATTTCTTATTGCGATTCTGCAATCATTATTGTTGCTAATCAGCGCACCGAGGTAGGTAAAGTTGCTAACAACCAAAGTTAATTAAATAACAATATCATAAAGTTGCATGAATTTCTCTTAAGTTCAACTCAAAATATTATGGTGATACTAGAGATCCAGTTAGGTCTGTTAACCTCTTGCGTTGTAGTTTGAAACTCGGACACGTTAAATTTCAATGTTACAAATTTTTCCAACCTTTTCCATTGTATGTTCCACTTAGAAGCATTGGTAGCCAAAGCTTTCTAAAATATATTAAATAGATGTTACAATTAATTTTATTCGTTTTAGCAAAAACAACTTCTGCATAAATGTTCATTGA
This sequence comes from Teleopsis dalmanni, assembly GCF_002237135.1. Classification (NCBI taxonomy): domain Eukaryota; kingdom Metazoa; phylum Arthropoda; class Insecta; order Diptera; family Diopsidae; genus Teleopsis; species Teleopsis dalmanni. Next base: position 42,596,467 of record NC_051846.1, read on the forward strand.
CACACAAAATAAAAATGTATCCAAATTTTGAATTTTGAATTGACTGTTTGATCACCGTTCAATTCACAATGTGTCAACATTTATTTGAATAAAGAAAAAGTGAGAGTGTAAAGTACGTCCAAATGTAAAATGAATCATCCAAAATAAGGAATTGCGTAAATCGTGTAAATCGTGATTCAATGTAAGAAAAAACGATTTTCTGAAATTTAAAGCCATTGCTGATTTTGAGATTGGCTTTGACCATCTACATATGAGTTTTCTGTGGTTTTGGCTGAGAACTAATGGTATATAAACCGGTGTATAAAAGTTATCGTACCTATCAGTTTTAGGTGCTGTTTCATATCTAAAATAAATTATTTACGGAACTACCCCATTACAGTTTTAACGATGAAGCCATATTTATTAATAAATACAAAATATCTCTTGTTGAATATAACATCCAAGAAATTTAGATGAAACCAACATAGATAAATTTTTATAAAACTCTAACTTCTAATTAATCCCACACCTACTTCTCTCTCCCTGATTCCTCGATTTTCTGGTTTTAAGCAATGTGACATGGGCCTCCTTCACTACCCATCTTATGTAGTGTATCTTTTGTATCGTGATATAAATAAATTTATATGTCCATATTCAGACCCGTAAATAGTCTTGAAGGTTTTTACAACTGCATTTTGCGTAAAAGCATTGCATTTTAAACCCAGCTTTTTTTATCCGGCATCAACACTGGGTATGCTTTGGCTAAATTTTGTAAACACCATGATTTTTTCTCTATCATATAAAATTTGTTCATAGACAAAATTCAGAAATTAAATTAAATTTTTACTCTTGAACATAAAAAACTTGCCAAAGTATTGCCTGTGTAGATGGCGAGTCAGTGAAATTGTGACAATATATTTTTATTGCTCGCTGTTATTTCTTTTGCTTCTTACTCGGCATCTACACCAGCTAAAATTTGACAAGATTTTAGAAAAGATTTGTATGAGTTGATTAGAAAAGCGAGGTACTGCCGAATTCTACACAGTATAGTCAGTGTGATTAAACATTTCTTAAATTTGTTTTAAATCGTTTCGAAATATATAGTGAGTATATCATACTGTGAAGCCCGCATAATGCAACATAACGCTATTATCTGTTCTGGTAATATGATTTACTAAGTGAATGGTCTACTCTGGCATCTTCGACTCGCTTGATATATAAGTGTAACCTCATCTGATTTGTTATTCAACATTTCTCTTCGTTACTAATGTAAATTTGTTTGTGTATGTGATATTACTTTTAACGAAGTCAATAAATTTTAAAAAAAATTTTGTCAACTATATCAAAATAAATTCTTTAAAATTCGCGGTTAAATCTTATTAGTATTTTCAAAACTCATTCTGTCATAATGTAAATAATAATAATAATATATTATAGTAAACAGTTTTTTATGACATACAATTTGTTACAATTCAATAGACAATCGTTCAAACGTTGAGAATAACATTCAAGCCATATTCATGAATCCACCCATAATCCGTATACCAATTCAAATTCGAACACACTCACCGGAAATGTGTGTAACTGAATTGTTTTCTATGAATACTCATATTTTATGAATCACAAATGGTAACCACTTCGTACTTTGCACCCTTACGTCCTCTCTATATGGTATAAGTGCGTATCGTATTCAATTTTTGCGACAGAGTATGTGTGAAAACTTTGACATTTGCTTTGATATTTCAACGAATTTTATGAACTAGAAAGATCATTAATTTAATTCGCATAACATATAACAAATTTCAAACTACATGCGCCACAAAAATAATTCCTTTATTATTTTTATAACAATTTCGAATAAGTTTGAATAAACCGCGGAGTAGCAAAAATGTTCAATTATGCGATACTTTTGAAGTTAAATTACAATAACTAAAGTTTATGCATCCCCACGTATATATAGTATATAAACAATTATTTGACAACAATAAATGTCAAAATTTTTGTAGACTATATTTACACATGTTGTTATTGCTGTTGTCAAAGTTGTCGTTAAATATATTAACTATATACATATATGAGACTGTCATTGTGTGCATTTGTTCAAAATTATTTTTTTTATATGCACAAATACCATATACATACATATATAGTACTTTGATGCCTGGACTATAAATATAATTTGCTAAAATTCATACGATTATTATTTTAATGAGTTTCAGTTTTCATTGCGATTTTCATACAATGGCATATCAACTTTATTATTTTACTGTCATCAACGTTAAACTCTTTGTTAAGCAAATATCCTTTGTGATACAATTCAATTCAATCTTTTTTATTGCAAATAATTTTTTTAGAAGTTTTACATGCTACAGCTCATGATTTTAATTTATTAGCCATTTGCATAATGCTTCCCATTTTTAATGCGCAAAGTTTTTTATATACAACTTACTTTACTTTTCAAAAGAATACGCATGAATAATTAATGAGATATAATGATTTCAGTTGTATTACACACTTTTTATAGATACTTTAGTGTTCTGCTTTACAAGCTGTTTAAGTATGAGATTACAAAAAAAATCGCATCAGTGTACATGTGTGTATGAGTAAATATATATTATATATAAAAACGTAAAATTTTAGGATAGTAGCTATTAAAACCAATTGCTTACTTAGTAAATAAAAGCTCACATCAATTTTAGTAAACCGAAGTTATTGAATAAGTCACCGTTGCACCATCTATTCATATATAATGGAAATAATACTTCAGAATCATCTTGGTAAACAAACAAACAAAACCTCAAATCATTTCAAATCGATTATAATCATGCTAGCTTGTTCAATAACGAAGCGGTATTCTATCTCTTCGTCTATTGTAGGACTTAACCAACGACACCATTTCATTGACTTGTCTTATGTTAGCACGTTCTCAAAATTTCTTTTTAATCTCACAGATCAAACTATCCTTTGGTTACAAACTATTTATAATTGACATGTAATTGTATAGAAAAAATTATATATCCCTCAGTGATTAGCTTTTAATATAAAAAAAAGCTTCAAAAGCAATGATAAAAAGTGGATTATAAGTGGACTCGCTTGTTAAAAGTACAGGTCTTAGAAAGAAAAAGACTGAAAAAGAAAATGGTTTCATAAAAAACGATTTTTATCAAACGAAGTGGTATTAGCCCACAACTGTCACAGAGATGGGATCTATAAATTAAACAATCGTTGAAATATAAATTTCGAACTTTAGAAAGATATTACTAATAAATAAACTCACAACTGAAAATCCGTTTTTCATATCATATCGCAAACTTAGAGAACAACCTAATATGATCCATTCGGAAAAAAATGTTTTTAAATAAATGTTTAGTTGAAATAGACGAAAAAATTAAAATACACAAAAGTAGTGTTACCTTTGAACTTCGTAAAAAAATTAAAATTTTTTTAATGGAATTAATTTAGAGTAAATTGGTTAAATGATATTCCAATCGAAGAAAATTTTGCTTTGTTTATTTGTTTATCTTCATTCATCATTTTTATCTACGGGTATGACAAACCATTGCGATCCAAGGAGTCAGAACGTCTTTCACAATGTTTCTATAATACGCACAATTAATTAACTTAATTTTATAGCTTCGGTATATATCTTATTTTTCTTTAGAGACTATTAAACTGTGATGTCATTGAGCATTTGTATAAGGTAACCATGCCATCGAATTTGTTGAGATTTGCAAAAATAAGTTGTAGTCACATTGCTATACTGAAATTGAAAGATGTGATCTTCAAATTTTTCAGGAGATATAAATTTCCCAAATATCTTAGTTTAAAACTGTGAGCTGATCTTGAACTCAAACTTAAATTAGTTAGACCCTAACGTCTGCTACCTTGTCATTGCTAAAACCGTGTCATTAGTTCAGTGCGATATCTAATAGTAATCAATCTATTTCAGATAATTTTTGATGGCTTATAGGTACATAACTGATAATAACTCGTCTATAACTTGACGGATGTTTGTTAAGATGCTGGGACAGCGTCAATGCGTCGGGACTTGAGTTAGTTAAACATTAACTTCTGTTATAGAACAATATCTTTCCGTGGGTAAAAGGTCTTTATATTACTAAAAGCTTGCCATTACTTTAGCGTAATATCTTATAGTATTAAATCTTTTTCAGATTATTTTTATAGCTTTGGCTTTTAGTAATTAACCCATTGCGTAATGTGGGTAGTGTGGATTTTCAATACCCTCGTTATGACAGGTTTGTGCTTTCATATATGATAAAATTCCTATAAGAAAAAACATTATATACTGTTGTTTAAGCCACCAACAATTGTTTTTTAATGCATTATTTAGCTAGCCGAGTCCGGCACAATATTGTAACTGAGTGAGCATTTTAATAATATCTAGGCCTTAGTATACTGTTCCAGGTAAACTTCATTTAAATTCCTCCACAGTCTTGCTTATATTACATTTCAATAATATCTAAACCAGTTAAGACATAGAGAGGGGTTATGAAGAAACATCGCAGTTAATAGAGAGTAAACGTACTCAAGTGCACTGACTCAACTAGTCTCAACATAATAATAACAGACCAGGTCAATTTTATTAAAATTTCTTCACAGTTTTGACTATATTGCTGTCAAATAGACAAATATCTTAATCATAATCTCTTACTGATGCTCGAAATGTACCTATCACAGAATCACCATTTTTATAGTAAGTTTTGATATTTTTAATACAACGAGCGATTATTTAGTATTTCAGTTAAAAATGGTAATATAAAATAAACATTTGTTGCCTTGCTTGCCAGTTCTATTCAACGTATGTCACTGGAACTAGGTATGTTGCCAAATCAGAGCCACAAAATGATAATACTATGTATATATTGATTTCGAATTAGAGATTCTATTTTAATGTAGAGGTTGTTTTGTTCTTTTATGATCTGCAAGGCTGCATTTTGTGTAAGCTTATTGATTTTTAAAAATATTCATATAAATAATCTATATTACTAACAATGAATCTTTATTTGTGTCGAACTCTATGCAGAAACCAAGACCTTTATTTATTTATTTTAGATCATTATTCAGCTTATAATTTATTTGAATCATCAAAGGCGATGATAAAGAGCGCATCCTATTCCGTATCCCTAATTTTGTATTGAACGACTTTGATAGCGATTCTTGAATACTACTCTAGAGTCTTAAGGTGTAGTTTCAAGCTTGATACTTTAAGAGGTTGCTTAAAATTAATTAGCACAAACAGAACCTTTTTTTTTGCACCTAAAGCCTTTGATCGAAATATTCATATTCTAGATGTCATGAGCTTGTACAACATCAACAAATTTTAAAAGAAATTTTTTATATGGATTTTTTCCTTGCGTATTAACCGACATACGATTTTGTTATCAATTTATGAATGCATAAAAATAAAAATTGCACACAACACTTTTTATATACGTACGGTATGCATCAGGTTACTATCTATCTTTCTCTGAAGTAATTTATATGTTACGCTATTACCTTTTTTTATCACTCTCTAGTACTATTCGTATGTTAATTCTAGTTGACTAACAGTTTCTGCAACAATTTTCCTGATTGCTAATTAAAACTTTTGCACTTACGTATTTCAACTGAACAATATGTCTATGATATGCAATGAGTGCTTATCACAAATTTTCTAACATCAATATTGCTCCTGTTTCAGAATTAATTAGATTTTAATTTCGTAAACTTTGCAAATAAAAATTAGAAGGTTTACATTAAACAAATAACCATCATCTACGTTACAACATCACAGGATGCAATGTGGATATGTGCACATATAAAGGCGGAACAGGGGCATTTTTACTATAAAATTTATCTAAACTAAAACAATAAATGTAGTTTGGTAAATTTAATTAAAATTTCTATAATTTTATTGCAATAAGTTAAGTTGTTAAACATTGTTTTGTGTAAAGTTATAAGTGAAAACTATTTAACTGCTGTGTGCCTTCCAAAAGGCAGTGGAGCGCCAATCTCCTGTTAGCATAATTATTGCAGCAAACCGAATTCCTAGACAGATGGAGAAAAGTGCATTTCAAACTGATGGAGTTACTTCCTTACTGCTTAGGTTAGATACATTCAACGACGTGTGCATGTTGTTTTGATGTGCATGAACCAAACTATTTCTTACTAGAATGTGGTTATACGATTTGGTAACAGTTGCAACAACTGCAGACATTTTCGTGTGTAAATGTACACTTCATCTTATCAAATTTACTTATCCTAATGTATTGGCAACAAATCTAAAAGTTTCAAGTTTTACTAAAATGTATTTATATACTTCATAGTTGCACATTTGGTTTTGCCGAACTGGTAGGTTCCCATAACTTGTTGCAAGTTTACCAGTTGAGTAACAATTTGTCGAATACAGCACTGAAAATTTTAGCTCTACTTTATTATTAAATTCCCTTTGAAATTAAATTAGTAATTTTAAAAAAACTGTAGTACTTTTTGACCAAATATTTTGAAGTTTTGACAGCACTTTTGATAGTTCTTTAACAAATTCTCTTATATATCTTTAAAAAGGTAAAAATCATTGACATTGATTCTTAGCTTCAGCCTTATATAGTCTTAAATATATTAGCAGTAATATCTGAGTATATCTAATTGAAATATATAAACTATTAAATAGAAAATATGGTTGAACATATAAGCAACTCTTCATGAGAGATGTATGGATAGTGAATTATTATATATTTGGCGATTTTTTACAAGCAATGTACCCGTAATCATATCATTAGCATTGATCTGAAATGCTTTTATATAAAAGGGATAAATTAAATATATAACTTTTGTTAATTCTACAATAACTATTATTTTGTTAAATGCAGCAAACATCACAGTAGTGCATAATAGTAATCATTAAGACCAAAAGTTGGCCTCAACATCAGTATTGACAAAACGTTGAAATCCCTGTGCAAGACGTCACACAGTTTGTATACCCTGAAAGTATTTTAACTACCGACAGTGGTGCTAATCGAATTCGTAAAGCGAGATGTACGTTTGTCAGCTTAAACAAAGTTTGGAGCGTTCTAAAAACAAAAATAAAAATATTTAATGTTAGGTTAAAACCGTACTGCCGGTTTGTAACAGTCGTCATCACAAACAGTCGACAACTGTCGGAAACATGGTTTGTAAAAGTCGTTATCACAAGCAATCTAAAAAATTTTGTCAATGGATGCTTGAGACAAATTTTAAAAATATGATAGTCTAGAACGATTAGCAACGAGTAACTGTGGGCTATAATAGAAGAAAAGCCAATTGATAAACAAATCTTTATACGAAAGTATGGGTGATTGGACCACACTTCAGGCATACCGCTCTGGAATGGAATTTACAAGGAAAAAGAAATCGCAGTTGACCAAAGACTACATGGTCAACTAAGACTAAAAGAAAAACTAAGAGCTATAGTGCGCAATAGAAATATAATTGTAAATCTTGTGATTAGACTAGGTTTTTGAATTTATATTTTGGCACATATTAATAATAATGTAAAAACTGATTGTCAGAACAAAAACTAGAATTCCTCAGAAAATACAATACTTAAGCTTAAAAGAAGATTAACAGTAAGCACTTATTTTTAAAACCCATAAAACTTACATTTGACGTAGTGTTGTTGGAGACCCCAATTGAAACATATTTTTGAAAAGTATTGAACGAATTAATGGTTGAAATATAATTAATTTTTTTATATTTATATTCAACATGAACTATGGGTCTAAATTGGCCGGATACAAACACAGCATAAAAATGAACCTTTGAAATATGCATCTAGAAAAATTGCATATTTGAACACAATAGAAGTCTAATATATTTTATAGGCCCCTACATAATGTTCGAATACGTTTGCATATAACGACCGTGAACGCCACTGTGCGAAGTAAATAAAGTGTAAAATCTTTTCTTTTTTCCATTACTCTTTCCCGTGTGTTTTTTAGGACGGTTCAAAATCTCCTTAAGAATTATTCAATTAGGAAATTTTTCTCTTTAAGAGACATAATATTAGATATTCTGCAATTAAACGCGTTTGTGCAAGTACAACCTGAGGTCCTTAGTTCCTTAGCTCTATCGAACTTAGTTTCTTCTATTGATCGTCGGTGAAATCATGTTCCATTTAAAACCAACAAAACTATACTTTACTTTACTTTACAAAGCTTTACTATCATTTACTTTCACTGCGGCTTGGATTTCATTTTATTGATTTTCTACTGAAATATAATGCCATCTCTGTTTTATTTTATTTTTCCATCTGAGATAAAAGCGTCTCCAAAATCTTGAGCTGCAAATGTTATAGTTTGCGCATGCTTAGAAGCAATTAAATCAGCGGTGATTAGACAAAATGTGGGTACATTGCTCCTACCAGTTTGGAATTTATGACAGTTTTAAATAGTTCATGCAAACAATGACTAACATTTTCTATTTAATATAAAATCAATTTTTCTCTTCATTTTACTCATTACAATTAATGACAAGGATTTTATCGATTAATTATCCTAAAAATCAGTGTGAAGTTCAATAAATACAATATATTTTATTTCCCATCCATCAAGCTCTCGGCAGTGTAATCGGAAACGCATTAGGACGTACATTAAATTCTAACACTCAAGATTGATTAAATTCTTAAACACTTGATTTTCCATGTACATTATATTTATTTTTGTTTTAATTATTTTGTCACAAGCCTCAACGTATTAAAATGCTGATACTTACATTTCCCAAGCCTTATAATTTTCTACATTTATATTTCTAACACCAACTAGTACAGAAATACGAAATAAAAAATACTCATAGCAATTAAACCGTAAATCATAAAAAAGTAACTGAAAGTACCGGCAGCGCAAGACATTAGAAATATAAAATAATTTCTTTGGTCATTTGTGAAAATTCACACGCTAACCTGCCAGCCATGGCTGGTCATTATGGTTATTACTGCGACAGCTTATCAAGATATGAGTATGAATGCAAAAATACATCAACAGAAATGTCCATTAGAAAGGAGAAAAAAGGACTTGAATACCAATGAGTCGGATATAAAATATATAGCTCAGCGCATAGCGCAAAACATATGCAATGTCTCATGGAATTATCCAGTACACATTTGTAATGCAATAAGAGAATTATTTTTCCCACAGAATAATTATTTACAACAATATTCAACAGATAATATCATATAACAGAACAATTACTTACTACAATAATCATTTAGACTATGCACTTAGCACAAAATACACGCCTATAATTTACAATTTACGCACTAAATGATTCATTAAAAAATGGAAATAATATAAAACTATAATATATCCTATAATATTATTTTTTTAATAATAATAGAATCATTACTGGTATATAAAATTAATTTTCTAAATATTATTCAAAATTTATTACTGCAAATAATTAAGTATGCCAGTTTAAAAAGATTGCACTTAAACCAGTGGTGTAACTACATTTTTTAGGCACACAAGCAAATTCTAACTAAGGGGTTCCTACTAACATCTTTTTATACCCTTTACACGAGAAAGTGTAAAAAGGGTATATTAAGCTTGTCAAAATTTTTATAACGCAGTAAAGGAAACGTCAAAAATACCAAAAAGTATGTATCAATATATCTATATATACTTTTTCAGTTCAAACTACTCTCTCAGCTTTTGAACTCTTCGAATAAAACTTTACGGGAGCGGACGCTATTCACCATCTGATTTGATTGAAATTAACCTACTAATTCTTATAGATGTATGTATATTTATATTTCCTGACAAATTTTTCCAATCCCGAAATCCAGAATACCATTGTTTTGTCTGAATAGAAAATAACCAGCACGGCTTACAACATACTGAATCCAATAACTTTGAATAGCATAACCAAAGTCGTGGCACTGTTCCATATTTTGTTTTTAAATTATAGTATGAAGCTCTGAAACTTTTATTTTCTTGAATAGGATCCTTCGGCAATGGCCCTTGTAATCTCTCATCGGAGATTACAATTATTATATAGCAAGTCTATCAATATAACATACCATGAAGAACTCATGTTCTTTTAAGCGTCTTCCATTATTCCACTTTCGAATGACTCAAGTCATTTAAGTGTATTTTTGGAAACCTTAAAATTAGCAACGCAGCTATGGAATAAGGCCGGTTTCACTATTTCTTTATAAAAATCATTTTTGATTATAAAAAATAATATTTTGAGTTTAGACTCAAAGGCGGTTTGAAAGCTGGCGAAGGTGATGAAAAGCTGGCGAAGGCGAAAATATTTTTTTTGAATATAAGACTCAAGTATTTCAGAAGAGCCCAGTATTTTAACAACTAACCCGAGAATTTTCAGCACCTAGATGTTGAATCTTGATTATATTTCTTAGTACAGTTTTTAGTAAAAAATAAAGTTTTGAGTTTTATCTCGGTAAAAAAATTATCTGTATATAAAATATATCCATTAATTTTTTTTATTCATTATTTTTTATTTTTTTATTATTAATTATTATTTTGATTACCTCATTATAGTCCTTTATACAATTTCGTTAATGGTATTTCTTTTAATAATTAACTAAAAGATAAACTAAAAAATTTCTTTGATGAAAAAATTTTTATTTATTAACAGTAAATAGTTTTAAGTGTCATGTTTATTAAAAATTCAACTCAACGAACCTTCGGAAACCTATGTGTCGGATATATGTCCGGTTAAATGCTATGTACATAAAACATATCAGTGAAAACGGATAATTTTTCACTATAATTTTTCAATATAAATAATAACAATACAGTTTAATGTCTTAGTATCTAAAAGTCAATAAATCAACTATACTGAATATGCTTAATATTTTCTAACCAATCTACAATTAATTCTAGTACAAATATTATCACTTTCAAATTAATTCAGTTCACTGTTTTTGCTTGTAAATTTAAAATGTAATATAAGTTGTTTAATAAACAATAAGAATAATCTCTATTAATTTTAATTAATATTAATTAAATATCATCAAATATTTTAACAAAGAAACACAGCCAAACAAAATTATAAAATTATTTTTTTTTTTAAAAACATTATTGAGATTTATTTTTAGTTTGTATTTGTATTTTTAACTCAAAACTTTAATAAATTTTTGATTGAGTGCGGCAAATTGCCATGAAATTGTCTGTTCAAATTGATTAATAAACAATTTAGCAACAAATTTGTTGTTAATTTTTTTTTAACAATTGCGAATTAACACACAAGAAATCTAAAATTCTTGAACATTTCATGACGAAGTACTTGAGTCTCTTGAACTCTTGCTTTCGTAATCACTTTTCTTCACAAATGTTTTGTACATTGAAATTTTTGAAAATATTTCTAGAGATCTTATACATAATAATTGCTTAAACATTTTTTAAATACCAGAACTGTTTTGACAAGTCACGCCTTTGATAAAATTTGACTAATAGCAATGTTTGAAAAGTACTTAATGTCTTAAAAATTCAACGTCGATGTATAAAATTAATTTGATTTCCAAAAAAAAAACTTTATTAATTACGAAATCATTTATTTTTAATCAAAATAGTAATACAATCAAAAAGTATTGCACTAAACACATAATTATAATTTTTAAAATATGATAAAAATCATATTTTATCAGATTTTATTCTTTTTAAATTCTGATTGAACTATCTCTCTAATAGATAGTTTATATTATATTAAACATATTGAAATATTGGCTTTTATAGAATAGGATAATTCCTAAATAAAGTTTTTATAATAGCTTGTAATAGCCATAATATAATATCATACTGGATAGAAATAAGAAACATGGCCCTATGAAAAGAGCAAGTAAGACTTCTGAATTAAAAAATTTTACAAAAAATATAAGTTATTTCACAAACTATCAGTATTTTGATATACCCAGCAATATCAGTATTTTGATATATAACAGTACAATATTAGATATAGAAATAATGATATGTAGAAATTAGCAGAGCATACCTATTCAGAATAAGAAAACAGAATATAAACAATAAAACTTAAGACTATGTTAAAGAAATCGTTTTATTAAAAATATAAAAGTGCAATGATTAGACTTTATTAAGTTCTATGGTAGTCCGGACAAGGCGGATTTTTGATCAAATATGCACTATATTACATCAACCATATACTTCGACATTAAAGTTTTTACTTATTACACGAACAAGAAAGATTGGGACTGAATATGTGTTACAAATATATCCACAGTCATCAACTACATGTATGGCTCTCTTTGAGCCATACATGAGAGAGAAATACAGGTGTGAGAAATACAGTACTTGCATTTAATGTATTCTAAATATTTGCTAAGATATGTGATCGAAAAGATGCCAGGCATTTATTTGAGTATTGTAATCAAATTTTGGCCCTCAGAAATATATATTGGAAATGATATAGTCATAAATATTAAAGCAAACTAACTGGCTGATAAGATGGCTAGATAGGCTCCGAAATAAACTTAAATGAATCTAACACCTCAATACAAACAAAGACATGTTGAACTGCTTACGAATATTAACTGTTTCAGCATTGCAATGACGAATAATGTTTGGATTTAACATCTTATGAGTTTCAGTAAACCTGCAGTGCTTATTATCGAACTAATGGGGAACTGCACAATATTTCATTCCGAGTGTAAGTGTTAAACCGTAGTGATTATCAAAACTTAAAAATATTGTTAATATTTGTTAAAATTAAGTCAACAGTACAGTATTGGAAAATTTTATGATATATTCAATAGTAAGAATGGGTGACATTCTAACTTTAACCATGTTTAACCGCATGTTGTCGATTATTCTTAACAAAGTGTATAAAATCCTAAGAAAAGAACATCCATTGAATGTGCAAATCTTTCAGTTTGCCGATGACATTGTCTTTATTTATTGGAATGGAATTTCAATTATTAAGTTTTTAATTTAATGGAAATTCCACAAAAAAAAAATTTCATGTCTGTTAAAAAATGCAATCATCTTAAAATTTTTGTATCAGCGTTAACACATTGCAACGTATCTTAAACTTTAAATATCTGCAGACAATAAACATTCAATAACATTTGATTCAATAGCATATGAAAGCGGAAAGCAAAGAATTCGGTAATATGTATTGAATGTAGTGATGTCTGGATCGGACATATAATTAAAATGAACTATTAAAAAATGCAACCGGAAGTTATGAATAAACATAAAAATACCCAAGACAAGGTCATTACATTAAATCAGATTTAAACTAAATGACCATTAAAAGCTGAAAAGTCTCCGTAAGAGAAGGACGTAAATGACTGCAATTTTCATACAGGCCAACAGGCACTATGAACTACGGAACCAAATAATGATGATAAATACTGACATCGTTGTAAATCAACCATATACCATCTAGTATATATCTAATTTATTTTTTAACCTCTTTGTTACAAAACATATCATCAAAATACATTGCAGCTTAAGAAATATTTTAATTAAGTTAAATATATTTTAAAAGTTTATTCCAAATATTTATTAATTTTTTAAATAAAATAATTTAAAAGATTCGAAAAGATTCAACAAGTTCTTAATTAACATAGTATTTTGCAAGCAATAAAAAATTAAATAATTTAAACTTATTATTTACTTAAATAACTTAATTTATTAAATATAGTATTAAATAACATCTACATAAAATGCTAATTTGCTGGTTTTATTTAATAAAATATAATTATATATTTAAATGTGTTATTTAAAACTTTTTTAAATAATAATGAATTTTTTATTTGTACCGTTTGATATTTAAAAAAAAAACATAGTATTACCAATGCCTCTTCATCCCTACACATATTCATCACGCCCTCTTAAAGCGTTTTTTTATGTAATTTAACAAAATTCAAAGTTGAGTTATCATAACTATTTTCTGTTAAAAGTAGTGCAAATTTAATTAAAAATTTAATTTGATATAATAATAAGGTCAACATAAATAAATTGATAAATTATCATTGATAATACCCACAAAAACATTTTTTTTAAATCATTTCAATTATCATAACAAAACAACGTTAGATGTGTTTATATATATACAAACATAATACTGCTTGTATTATGTAGAATTAACTCACAATGATAATTAACTAAAAAATATTTATATTTATAATAAATATATATGATAAATATCATATTGTAGTTTTTTCCACTTATTTGAGAAGATAAGTAAATATTCAATATAAATACGATTACTCTACAGTTATATTTTCATATACTTAAATTTATACATGCAGTAGGCATACTATATATCACAATATCTGAAAGATATTATAAAAATATAAAGCAAATGCTTTGCAAATTCATTGTATTTATCACTATAGAAATTGAGACTTAAATATTAATTGCTTCCATGTGTACCATATATATGTATATATGTGGGCATATGCGCAACACTGCGTTATCGGTGCTGACTGGTCTTTGCGTATCATGTGTAGGAAGACATGTTATGAGACTTAGTCTACTCTCGAATAACGTTTCTCGAGATTGTGGCTCCACCTCATGCATCAGACTCCATCATTGCCCAAGAGATTCATAATCTGCAGAAGCTGTTTTCTTACTGACTTAATAAAGCAGTTATCCTGTAAAATTAAGGACTTCGCCATTTACATATAGTTATCAGGTTGGTTCACTTTCACTAAAATGGAGAAATTCTGTTTTTTCTCTTAAAAGGATCGCACTATCACAACATCTCATTATTTATGCTCAACTAAATTTTGGTCCCCACTACTGCCGATCCTAACCAATATTTATGAAATCACCGTGATTATTCTTTTCAAAACAGGTCCCAACTATTTAATTCAGGACATTGGACACAATCTTTCCTTCTGGTTTTTAAAAATCTCATTAAAGCTAATCAAAATAAAAGCAACTTTTAATTGCCTGAAAATACTCTGGACTTAAGTTTTTATATATTGTGAGAATATTAAAAATATTATCGGTTTTCGCAACCGACAACTTCAGGGCTTTATCCCTTATGTATTTTTTGACCAGATCTATTCTAAGGTCTCTTAGCATCTCATTCGTGCTGATGTACCATGGGACTTTGAAGAGTCTTCGAAGAGTCGAACTTTGAGCAACTTGTAGTTTCTGTGTAGTAAAATCTACACATCTGTCTAGTAAAGTAATACTCTTCCAGCACTTCCTATATTATTTACACTTTTCAAAAATTTCAAAAGAATATGAAAAATTTGCTTTTGAATATGAAGCTTTTGTGAACCGTATTAAATTATAAGAAAACTATTATTTTTTAATGAATTAAAGTTTTAACTGACCATATAACTACTTCGAGTATGGCCAAATACCCATAATCGTTGGAATTTTTGAACGTATTTCCTAAATTTAATTATTTATTAATAATTTTTTTGACTACAATATCAAGTGTTAAACTTGTACCCTGCCACATTTGAAGCTCAGAGTCAGTGTTAATTACCCAACTGACCGAATACTGTGCCTGTTCTAAATATTTTATTGAGATATTGTTGCACTATCTAAAAATTTGTTCGATAAATTTTTAAAATTGAACTTTATTATTTTCTATACTGTGAAGATATTACCTTCACAGTATCAGCAATAAGATTAAAAAGATTAATATACTAAATAAAAACATAAAATCCGATTCCCAACCAAAAATTTATCTTCCTATGACGTATATCCCTGGGTTTTCGGATAATTTTAGCAAATCTAAGTG
The DNA here is from genome assembly GCF_002237135.1 of Teleopsis dalmanni. NCBI lineage: Eukaryota > Metazoa > Arthropoda > Insecta > Diptera > Diopsidae > Teleopsis > Teleopsis dalmanni. The sequence goes on from NC_051846.1 coordinate 42,612,169, forward strand.
CTATAATGATGACACGCACACATTGGCTTTTAAAGCAAGAAACACGCTTAAAAATAAATTTTTTAATAAAACAAAAACTCCAATGGACAAATTAGATGAGCATGATGTCGTATACAAAATTCCATGTGGAGGTGACGGGTCTAACATATGCCAGCAGTTATATATTGGTACAACAAAAAACAAACTCAGGACGAGAATCGCTGGTCACAGACACGACATAAAGAGCAGAATAACTCCCGTTGACCAAAAGACAGTATTACCAACCCATTGCTCTATGATGAACCATACTCCAAATTTTGAAGAAGTACAGATCATCAACAAAGAGCCTAATTATAGACGTAGGTTAATGCTTGAAATGTTACATATCATTGAAGTTCCGGACAATCAGAGACTAAACTACAAAAAAGACACATAGGGTCTTGCACAAATTTACAGGTCTCTGATTAACCATAGAAAAATTTAATATATATTTATACCTTTAAAAAATTTTTAATTTATCCTCCATTGTTACTCATTTAAAAAATATTTTCGTTTTTTTGATTTTAATTTTAAATTTTATTGTTTTGTTTTTTTTCAAATAAATAGGGGTATTCAGGCAACTGATTCGTTGCTTAGTTGATTCAAAAACTTCATATAAAAAAAATTTAGCATTTTGATGTTAATCAGTTGCTTGAACGACCAAAAATGAGTAATCTGATTAGTTTGTTGTGTGAAAATGCCTTGGCAGCACTCGCATCAACAGCAAAAGTGAAACATACATGTGTTTGCAAAATTGTTTACACACAATTCAAACAGCTGAGAGATACAGCTAACAAATTTCTATACTAAAGTTCATTTTAAGTTATTATTACGACACTTGGTACTGGTAGCACTATTAATCAAATTTGTACTAATCTGAGAATCACCGAAATAGTTGATTCTCTGCTTAGTTTAATTTTTGTGTGCAAATTTTTGTTGTAATCAACTACTAAGCAACTAATCAGTTGCCTGAATACCCCTAATGTTTTGCTTTTGTTTAAATAAATTTAAATGTTAAAAATGTCAAACATTGAAAGAGACAACAATGTTTGTCATTTTTTGTTCTTTGTTTTGATTATATGTTTATATGCTTATTTACATATATTTAAATAGGTAATTTCTTTATATACAATGAAGATGGATACGAAGTAGACCGAAATATTTGTAATTAAAACATTTTTTGTGTAAAAATTAAATAAATTAAACATTTAACACAGTTTAAAAAGTGTAATTTTTTATATATTTTAAAAAACATTTTTATAAACCTATGTGTTGAATAAACGACCTAAGCCCGGTAAAAATATAAAAAACTAACTAAATAAAAACACAAATAAATTATTTTAATTATTTATTGTATTAACGATTACCATTTCATTAGCATAACTCAAGGATAAATGTCACATACGTATAAAGAAAAATTAGGACACTTTAATTTTACTTATCACTTTACAAGTAATTAAAAGCGCATTCCATGCAAGTGGTGCTGCACTATCATTGACATCACATACTGGTGCTTCGAGATGAGTGCACCAGACTTTAGTCAAGTGTTAAAATGCTTGATTGCACCACAACAATTAAACCACAGTACACAATTAACATTGCAATTAATTGTGGTAAATTAATGGCGAATTTGATAAATGCAACAATGATGTATGATGTATGACCGAAATGGAATTGCACAACTTAACCTCAACCTTAACATAATTGAAAGGATATTTTGTTGCAAAATGTCGCAACGCTGTTGTTTATCTTGCTTTTATTATTATTATTTTTGCATTAATACTCGTAGAGCTATGATTGTTTCTGTTGATGTCGTCGTTGTGTTGTTGTTGTTATGTTGTTGTGTTGTTGTGTTGTTGTCGTTGTTGTTCCTTTGTATCTCGTGTCAGTCACATAAGTGACAGCGCGTGAGAATTTATACACTACAGGACACGCAACGATTTAGTCTGCACAAATGACAATGGAATTGCTGATGAAAAAGGGCGGCACACGGACAAGGAAAGGACAATTTTTTTATAACCAGCAAGCAACATTTGTGCGTGACTGTAATATTTATAGCTACTCATACCATAATCATATATATACCATATATATATACGTATTGTACGTATATAATAAAAGTTGAAATTGAAAAGTTAAAATCTTACAGGCGGTCGTAAAGACCACAAAACATGTACAACATGTCAAGCTCATAAGAAGGGGTACACACTAAATAATAGTACACATTAAAAGCTTAGCGTATCTATTTCGCACTCAAAATGCCATTAACACGAAATATTTCAAAAATTTTGAATAATTTTTAATTTCCTCTCCACTCCGTTCTGAGTGGGGTCTATTGAAATTATATGAGAGAGCAGAAATCATATACAATAATAAATGATAAATCGAAAACAATGTTTGAATATCATTATTTCTTATGACAAATTGTTTGTCTGTCCGACCAACACACGTTTGGGAATTTCACCCTTAATTGAGTTCCATTTTAATTACACAGAGTCACTACTTCACTTACTACAATGTCGCAAAAAAAAAAAAAAATTGGTTACACGTAAAGTTTAGTTCTTTATTTCAGCGAACTTAATACTTTTTATTACAATCGTCTGAGCTGGCAATACCGTTTAAAATCATGTTGATCCCGAAGTGCAAGAGCGAGAATCCTTGGTACCGGCAACGTGACGGTTCAATGTTTAACATTTGACATACGTGCGCGCGTCTCCAAATGTCAATGTTTGCGACGCGTGTGCAATTTGTCTACATTTTTACGGTTCGCATTCACTTGCTTTTATTTCCTGTTTTTATTTTACTGCTGTTATATTTCCTCTGCTGCTTTACTGTAGCAACTTTTCTCGCAAAAATAATAATAAAAATTATATTGAATGTCTGACTTACGAGTCGTGCACGGTGCACGGGGTTTCCTTATTTAAGTAATGGTGTTTGGCTTGTAATGCCAACGGAGTACACGTGACTTTATTTAAATAAGGAAATCATGCGTGCCGGTGTTATTAGGCCTGTCATGCCTAAGAAAATTAACCAATTTGTCTCTATTTCTGGTCTGACAGCAGCTTTTATAAACATATATGAATTAAGTAGGAAACGCACTAAATATGTAGGAGGTAATATAAATTTTTTTATTATATATACTAAAGTTGTGGTTAAGAAGAGATTTAATTTGTTTGAGGTTAGCAAGTCCGTTGCTTATATATTTGAATCGAAACGTATATGGAGAAAAAAATTCTATTGCATTAATGATAATAATTTAAAAAGTTAAATAGAATATTACAAAGGCTATGATTATATAAACTAAAATTAAATTAATTTGTGATAAAAAAAAAAATTTTTTTTATTTAACAATATGTCTGTATTGAAACGCTTTTATTTAAAGCCTAACAAAAAGTTTTAGAATTTATCCTTTAAATAGAATGATTTGTTTCACTGAAAATAGTTTGAAATGATACAAGAAAAATTTTTCAAAATTTTTAAAGTGTAGTAGAGTATAGTTGCGATATCGTCTATATTACAAAACATCCTGTATTGCAATAAATTTTGAATATATTTTGATTTTAGTATAAAGATTTTAAAAACTATATTATATAAACAATTTTAATAGTCACTTCCATCCGAAAAATTAGTACGTTAAATTACAACTTATATTCACAAAATATTGATCTCGCCCGTGCGAATAGTGGGGTAACATTAGCATGACTTTCTCAGTATTTCGCTCCTAGATTAAGTTTTACACATAAGAAAGAATATATACAACAAATAATGCCTCTATAATCAGAATAGTGTTGAATTTTAACAATTAAAAATAAAAATATGATTAATTATTCTACAGCTGGTTGTTAATAAAATTTTCACAGTAAATATACAGAACTTCAGAAAAAAGTACGAACATACAAGTGAAATACCACTTTGGATCAGTTGGCTATTGAACGCTGACTATGAGCTTCAATTTTGGCAGGGCATGAGTTCAATCCCCGCTTCTTGTAGACTTAAAAAAATTATTTACAAATAATTAAATACAAGAAATAATTCTAAGACCACTGAGTATTGGTATTTAGCAATACTCGAAACTGCTGTATAGTCAGCCAAAAATTTAATTAATTAAAATAATAAAAAATAAATTGTTGTTGTTGTGATTTCACTATTGTTCGAAAAATCACTTTATAATCTAAAATTAATTTGCGATCAATTTTTTTTTTTTGTATTTAATATGTCTTTATTGTATCCCTTTTATTTAAGGCCTAATTAGAATTATTGTAATGTAATTAGTTATTATTTTATAACAATTATGTTTTTTTACAGGCTAATTGGTTAATAATTAATTAATAAACTTTTTAAAGAATTTTTGTTTGTTTTTAAAAGATTTTATTTTAACCGATATTTCGGCTATAATCTATAGTCATCATCAGGGTACTATATTTTTCAATACATATCACAAAGAAACAACTATAAAATACATTAATAACGAAACATGAATTATATATTTATATATAGAAAACAATTAAACAATACTATGACAATAAATATAAAAATACCATTATAAAATCCAATATACCAATACCAATATAAAATACACGATGTATTTATTCTCTTCTAGAGTTCACTAGGAACTCCGCGTATTCTCTTTTTTACTAGAAGTTTGGAGGATGTATACCATTTCCAAGAAAAACCATTTTGTTGATTATTTTCTTGGTGCAACACCTTTACATTACCAAGGTTCGGCTTATGCTTTGAGCCGGATCTTTATTATTTTATATAAACATACTACTATCAATTATAAAATGAATTGTAAATTATTTTAAGTGGCTGTTAAGTAATACTTTATTACTTTATACATTATTATTTTCTATTTTGACACACTGAGTGATCATACAAGCCTCATATTATATTTTACATATTATATACTATATGTTATATCTATTGCTATATGCTATATCTATTGTAATGCATAATATATAATAATTTCAACACTTATTTAAATAAACATTTATTATTCTATTTTCATAAAATGTCTCATATATTTTACAATAATATTTTCATTCTTTTAATATAAATGTGTTATACTTAGCACATTTATAAAAGCAAGCCTAAACTTAATCTTAAGTCTATATAAAAAAAAAATTTATAACATGTTTGGCCTTATGACCTTCCTTCGTTTCTTCCTTTGCCTATTTTTGCAATATGCCCAGGCATATAACTTAGATTATGTCTATTGTATCAACTCACTTTCTGCTTGATTAATGAATATTTAAGACATTCGCTTGAAAAATTATACCAAACGTGCCTTCTTAAAGTTCATATACGCTAATAGCACAATTTACTAAAGCATGAAAAAATTATAAGAACCCAATGGTAGCAGATATTTAATGAGGGTGACAGGGTGGTAGCGATAATGGCGTTGGACGCATGCAACAGTGTACCAAAAACAAAAAGACAAACGACCTTATCCCTTCATACGAGTGATTTACTCACTTGCCTGCTCACAGAACGGTTGATATTCATTAACGTGGAATATGGTAGCAAAAGGATAATTTAAAAGAGATGTCTGAGGGTCGTTTGTGCCAACAACCAGGAAAAGCCTGAATTCCAAAGTAACTTGCAGCTTGGTTTTTGTTATTCTTCTCATTACAGTAACAGCGACTTTTGACGTCGTCGCTGCCGTACCACTGCAAAATGTTGTCAATTGAAAACGTGCCAACAATTTGCAACGACGATTAATCGTCTTTTACAACAGGACCGTGTTGCATGCATATCGTAAAGTACTTGTAGAGCGCATTTACCGCTTTTACATTGTCCTTCTGCTCTACTCTACTCTGCTCTGCTCTGTTCTGCCCTGTTCTGTAATGCCGGAGGTGTAATACTTTCTTATGCATGGCATCGCTTCTTAATGCTCTGCAAATTTTATTTTATTTTTTATTTTTAAGTAATTTGTACACGCTTAATTTGTTGACTTTTATTGTTATTTATTTTGATATTCAAGGATATTTAACGCAAATCCTGTTGTTCACTCAGCATTGTTTATTGTAAAGGAATTCATGTACCAGTTTGTTGCAACTAATTTATATTTTATTTATTTTTAAGCACTTTTTAATGTCTTAGTTAAAATTTAAAGAACAATTTGCTTACTTGTACGTTATGCTATGGTCTACTTTATATCACCAAGAACTATAAAATTAGAACAATCAAAAAGACGAGTTACTAAAAATTTTGTGGATCATTAAAAGGACATAATAGACTATAAAAACTTTTGCAATGAACTCTCATTGGTGTGCTCGGAAATATTAGTAGCTTCTTAATTAAAGGGAGTAGCAAAATTAAACCAAAATAAAGTCAGTTCTAAAGTTTAATAAAACTTCCGAATGTAATAGAAAATATATATTAAAAAATACAATTCAAATAAATTTTTAAGATATAACTTTTATTAAACCTTTACTTGCTATATTATTTTGTTCTTAAATTTAAATTAATATTTTCATATTCAACTGCATATCCACAAAATTAAAAATAAAAATAAATAAAAGCAATTGCTTGGACCGACATCCTTGGCAACTAGTAAATACTTTTTATCGTTTCCTTGGCAATACTTGTTTATATTCTATATTTGCCGACTTCACTCTAATAAACAAAGTAACTTAAATATATTTCTAAAACAAAATAAAATTTTCATAACAATATTAAAATTTATTTGATTTTTATATATTTTAACATTTACATACCATTTGTTGTAACAAAAAAAGTGAATAAATTCAATTTTATTGAAACTTTGCATTGATAATTGTATATGTTCAAACATGAAGAACGCAAAACTTGTAACAAAAAAAAGGACATGCAAAGAATGTGTGTGTCCTAAAGTGAAAAAAGTGAAAAAGCCGGATCCAAACTTAAGCTTCTTCCACAAAAGAACTAAATCACCACCAAAAAGACATATAATTGATTGTCCATTTTATACCTTTGATTATGAATATGATGACCTACCATTAGATCCAGTGAAGACATTTCTGCGGGAAAAAATTTGTAAGAATTCAATTTTTTTTTTGTTTTTGACATAAAAATACATTAATAGTTAATAATTACAATTAAGAATTATTTAAAATTTGCACGAAAATATTTAAACAATAATATACTTTCCTATATATATTCTTTTCTATACTTCCTATATATGAGATGCAGTCGAGAAGTGTAACAAAAAGTGTATCTTTTTGGAGTGAATCTTTTTGGAGTGTATCTTAGTGGGACAGTCAGTTATGCAATTTTTAACTATTAAGCAAAGCTTAGAAGGCGTATTTGCTTATAGAGTTAGTTACGTCTTTGCCGATTTTGTGTGTGATAAAACTTCCTTTTTTTTGGTTTTTTTTTATTAAAAATGAAATTAATTGTATGCCGCAAAATTAATTTAAACTACGTTTGAAATATTGTATCCTAATCGTAAGTTTATGGTACAAATAACTTGAGGAAGATTGGAAAGATATTACAAATGACGCTAAATCTAGGCAGCATAACACTGGACATGTTCATGATAAAAATATTTAAGAAAATGGTTTGTGCTTGTTAGTAAATAATGACTTTTCCTGAGATTACTGAAAAAGTTAAAATATCACACAACTTTTCCGAACATTTCCGTTTACGAATATTTTGGCCCCGAAAAGAATATTCAAAACACATCTTCCTAGAATTTGGCACTCAACCAACAGTTATCTCTAATAGTAGAACCATTATCACCCATTTCTATGATATTCTATGATTTTTTTATATTTTTCAAAGCACAACTCTTCTTGTTAAAAAAATAACATATAAAAACAAAATTAAAAAAATTTTTTTTAAAATTTAACATTTTTGCCACTTTTTGATCACATCTCATATATCCTTATCTCTGAAGTTTTTTAATATATAATGTGTCAATTTATTGTCTTCTCCTTACTAACTTACATTTTTATTGCAGCCCATATGCGAACTGATAAAATTGTTGGAAACTGCAATCAAGAGTTGGAATTTATTGAATTTGATGATATGATTTGCAGTTACATATCAGATTGTGAAATACCCAAAGATGTTAAAATACTTTCAGCAAAAGATATTTTAATGCCCGAAGCATTCGAAATGCTTATGGATAAAAAGGATCATAAATACTCATTTGACAGTAGAGGTAAATTAAAAGCTTTATCGAAATAAGTTTAATGAATTATTTGACAATAACTTAATAATGTGAAATACAAACATAATGTTGATGATTTTTAAACTGTCCTTTATTTTTATAACCAATATCTTTCTTATACTTTCAGATTGTAATCAATTTCCGTGGCTTGATATGCCGCCCGGTTAGTAAAATATTCTCTTAATATTTCATTATTAATATTAATGAATTATTTATTACCAGAAAAACCAAGTGAAGAGCTAGTTTTCGAAGTTACCAGTGAATTGTTGAATATATATAAAGAGCGACGTGTACGTATATTTCATAGAAGCGCAAATACACGTTCACAACTTTATACAAATCTTTTGAAAAGGGATTATGCGCCTCCCTCAGATCTTATAGGTAAAAAATATACATTTTTGTATAATATATACATATGTAATTAATACTAATAATATAATAAAACTATTAAAATAATTTAAGGAGCTTTTAAAAGTCCTTGTGCGAGAGATATAAATATTCACAGTATTACAAAGCAAAAAAAATCCATAACTGGGTTAACGTTTACTCCAGAAGATCATTACACCCTACGTTCTGCTGAAGGTAAATAAAGAGTTTTAAAAACTGATTATAAAATAATAATATTTGATTACACAATCTAAATATATTTTCATAGAATGCCGAAATGAATTAGTACGCATTGGAAAAGTAATCGATGAATTAATCGAACCATATTTGAAAAGTGCAGAAGAACGTAGAAGAAAGCCATTAGAAGTACCGGACGATGAAAGCATTCCAACTAGCCAATTCTCAATATTCTCATATGATAAGGAACCAAAACCATTAAAATGTGTGGATTCATTCAATCAAAAACCTGGTCCTACTTGTTTACAAAAAATAACAGCTAAACGTTATGCAAAAAGTAAACGAGAATCAATAAAGCGCAAATGCCACAAGCCACAAAGCCAAGAAACTTCTATAATAGATTCCTTTGAAACTGAAACACTATTTGAAGAAGAAGTTCTTTTTGAAGAAGAAATGCCATACGAAGATGTAGATTTCTTTCCAAGTGATAGTCTAACAACATCTTTAGAGGAATCCATTAAAAGTGAATCAACACGTGCAATATGTTCTACTAAAGCTAAGAAATATACAAAAAGTTTTTTAAGAGCTGAAAAGAAAGCTGTTGCGATAACGAAAAAAATTTGTGAAAGAGTATGTAACTCGCGTTAAATACTTTTGATAAGTTTTTATTTTTTAATATTGTTATTTATCTGTAGTTAAAAGGTGGAACAAGCAGTACGGTAGTTCGCAGACCGGCAAAATTTAAGACAGTTGGAGAATATATGCAGCATCTTAAAGAAACGGACTACGAGTAAGAATTTTATAAATGTTTTGTTTTAACATATTTTGAAAATGTGCTTTCATAAAACTATCAAATTTTCCAAATAATTAATAGAAATCAATAACACTCACTTAACTTAAACTTTGTATTCTAATATTACTTAGATTTTCCGACTACTACGATTTCCGACAACTTAATTATTAATAGCTGCTATATATTTTTTTGAACTCAAGGCAATCCACATTAGCAATTTCCAAATCAGTCATTTATATTCTTTTTTGTTATATTCTATTTAAATTGTTTTATATATTTTACAATTTTTTTTTACAGATAACAATCATAGGAATAATTAACACCTATTAAGATGTATTGAGTAGTCATATTCAATTTATTATACATATAATACTACAATAATAATACAATAATACTACAATACTTTTATTATATATTAATGCAAATACAACAGACGAAAATTCTGATACTTTTGCAACCCTTCCTACTATCTAATTATTGCCCACATTGTCTACAGTTCATTAAAGCTCATTAAAGTGCGACATCTGCAATATTACAGTATTGGCACCACTTACAATCCGTTTAGGTTACATATAGTAGCTTATGTTCTTATCAATTTCAGTACAACTGTTCCTTTTAGCAGAGTTTATTTGTTTAAATTCGTGAGAGATTTTAGTGCAAATACTTATTCTTTTTATGTGTTTTCAAAGTGAGTCTGAGGGCCAGATATATCGCTGGATATTTTAAAGACGCACACTGTTGTACTTGCACAGATTGTTGCACACATCAATGAAGCTTAACCATAACATACCTGCAGATATTAAAGTATTTAATCTAGAGTTTTGCTGTTTCAGTAATTACTGCAGCAATAATTACTTAAACTTTAAGAGAACACAGTAATATTAAACCCTATCAACGAAAATTTGTTGAATTTTGATTAATGATACAGTGAAGCATCAAATGTATTCATAAGTATAATAATTCAATTGGTGCGCTGCTCCATGTCGTCTTTATTCAGTATCGAAATGAATTGTTTTTAAAGTACTTTTTCAAATATTTTCGAAAATGTTACGAGCTGGCTTATTTTCCAGTTTATTTAGCTTTAGCGTCGTTATTACTTCTGAACATCTTCACTGAGATATCATTTATTTATGTTAAACTATTTTAATATATATTAACTAAATATATAATTTAAATAAAACCCATTATGTAAAGTAATCATTAATAGACTAAACTAATCAAGCTAATAGATTTTGCATTTTTTTTTTTTCAAGAACATTTAAATATAATGTAGGACTATTACCAATGGAGCCATTAGATCAAAAAGAAATAATATATCGAAAATACGTGAAGGAAGTTTGTGAAGCCGAAGCTAAATTCACACCATTAATTCGTAGAAGATATTCTAGTTTACTAAAATATGTAAGTTAACAGTAAATTATCTTAATTTTAATATAAGTTATTACTTTTTCCTCTTATTTTACAACTAAAACTTTATTAATTTTTAAAAACAATGAGTTGAAATTTTTACTCATATAATTATATTTTTCAATTAATATATTAATTTTTAAAATATACTCTTGCAATGAAGGAAATGCTTAATAGGACCAATGTATAGATTTAAGTTATCATCTGTTTACACTTGACGGCTTGCAAATAAAAAAAAACTAATTCTAAGTAAAAAGATAACAAAATTAAAGAAAATTTCATTATGGATATTATGTTTTATATTTTAAACTTAATGCATATCTGTTGGCTTTAATGGTAATGTCATATTTCAATTACTCATTGATTATGTAAAACTTTAATATTTAAATAAATTGGTTATTCTAAGAGAGAATCGAAACTATAAATTTTATGAAAATCGTGATTATGCGGAGTACCACGATGTTAGTAAGAAAACGTTTCTTTCAAATACATCAATCTTATTTAAATAAATTTTTATACCTAAAACTTTTCGTTTAATTAAAATGTCAAATATTATCATACTAAACTAATTAACTTGCTAATTTCTCAATTTTATGCAAGTTTTCTATTATATTAGTAGTTTTAACTGAACTTCTATAATTTTTTCTGAATAAGGCCGTTAATACAGAATTATAGTTCGAATAAAAAATCTGTGAAGACGACTCTTTATACCAATTAAATTTGAAATTCTGGCTATACGGAAACTTGAAAAAAACAATTTTAAAATCAGTACACTAAAAAAAATCCTTTTTCGTTATTGATTCACCTGATATTCATATTCTTAATAGTCATTCTAATGCATTTTAAGCCACCTCAAAACGATTTGAAGTGCGCATAAACTGATGCAAATTAACCGCACTTTATGTAGATTAATTTTGCCTCATTTTAAGAGTTAAGATTTATATCATTTTCTACTTGTTGGTACTCTTCTGCTATATAAACATAAAAAGGCTCTAAAATGCCTTTCTGAATTTAAACTGCAGGCAACTCAACTTAACGAGCTGACCAAATAATAAAATGCGAAGTTCATTAGATATTTTATGAGGCAATATAAAAAATACCCGTTTATTGAGCATTTAAATATTTAAATAGGCTTAAAATTAAAACATAAAGCTAAATAACAATAAAGGTTAGATATATATAAGCAACTCATTTAATATGCTTTGTGATATGCTATGTTACACTGCAAAGTCGTTAAAAGCAACATCTGTTATAAATAGCAAAGAGCATACTTTATAAAAAATTAAATAATGTGAAAACAATTGGATAAGAAATATAAAAAGTAATATTTATTACAAATAAATGAAAATTTATATATTTGAAAATATTTGGGAAATTTCAATTAAGTTTTTTAATCGAATATAGATCTTAAAGTCACAATGCTATATCCTTTCATATTAATAATAATAATCATAAGTAAAACTAATAAATTCAAAAATTTTTTGTTATAAATATAACCTAAATAAATATATACTTTCAGTTGTGTGTGCGAAAACTTGATATTTATCCATCGAAGTTAATTAAAAAAGTTATACCAAAAATCAATAAAAAAAATTCAGTATTAATGAACGCTTACAAATTTATCCTGAAGGAGGAGGTAAGTTTACTACTGCACCTAATATTCTTACTTTACTTTATACCTAAAACAATAAGTGGAACTAAATTAAGTCAGATTACTATTAAGAGAATGAAACTATTTTAAATAGAAAGGGATAAATAGTAATAAAATTATCTTAAAGACTTTATTATAAATTAATTGCAAATTTTGACCACTTCAGTTAGTGTGAAACACTCATAATTTTTTTTTTTAAATACATTTTTTTAAAATATATTTTTAAAAATATTTTTTGTTCAGCCATAATATTTTTATTAGTGAATGTCAGGGCTTGAAGTTTAACACAAACTCACGTTTTAAACAGCTGAGCTAATGACATTAATGTCATATATATCCTAATATATATAAAGTTTAAATATCAAATAGTTTTCCACTGGTTTCTTCAAATTAATATAATCATAGAAATTATGCTTAACAGTGTCCTTAAATAATTCTTTAGATTTAACTAAATAAAATAATAACCATTTTTGATGTGATATCCTTTTCGTATCACTAACATCTACGAAAGGAAAACTTGATTTCATCTAACTATATTTCTATCTAACTATAAAATATCTGTTATTTGCAAAACTTATATTATATTCTTACTTATTATTGATTTTGATTTCATTGAACGTTATTTGTATTTGTATTATATTTTATTGATTTTTATTTCGTCGTCTAAAATATTTGTGAACTTACTGATGCTCTGCGGCGTTGAGTCTTCTGCATGGGACTAGAAATATGTAAACCCTTTCATGTTTGCAACTCTACTAGGATATTTCAAGTGGGAATATACACCATCCCTAATACTGGATTCACACGAGAGTTTTATTTGTAATTTTTACTGTCATCTCAAATTAGTCTTGATTTCGATTGCAAAACAAGTTAAAATCAAGATGATTTGTATGAGTATCAATATTTTTGCTTTTTGGTTTCAGATGTCAGTTTAAAATTTTTGACAACTACAATTATAATCAAAACTTTCGCGTAAATCCAGTATAAAGCCTGGTTTCTTTTATTTACACAAGTTGGCAGGCAGTTTTCAAAGCTATTTCTCCGGTTCATGTTTTATCAAGAATATAGGAATACAACTCTTTAACTTACAAGGCAGCTATTCCAAAGTAATTCTAATTTGGATTCCCGTCAATAGGAATATAGTGGAAAAATATACTTTATTATATTTAAGTGAAATTTAGTGGCTCTTCGATAGAACCTCCTGTATCAATTCCTGTTCCTGCTGATCACAAATGAGTATTGGTTATGATCACTTTTTACAACAGTACAACAAGTATTATTTTTATCTGACTTTAATAGCCAGGTCTACAATGGCTTACAAATCTAAATGTCAAATTTATGCTTTACTCACAAAAATAAAATTTGTTAGTATATTATTAGTATTTACAGAACACTTGGCTACATGGTGATATAAAACAAGACTAGGTCTGCTATTCGAAACTACTATGTGTCGTATTCGTCAGCGCTGGTGAAGGAGACATCAGATATCTATTGTATCACTGTCCACGCTTATACTAGTGATATTCTTCGGATATAAATAATCATTAAGTACACTTGAATGATATTTTAAAATATACAAACCATGCTAATTATTAATGATAATTAAAAATATTTTGAATGGGTTATAAATATACACAAATTAAAGAAAAATATACGAAAAAAACTAGCATAAAACTTCTCTGCACATTGCCGATATCGAAAATCCTAAAAAGTAATAAATGGTGGTTAAAATAGTAAATTTAAAGATCACTACTGGAAATTTAAACTTTTTAAATTAACAAATAAATAATCATTTATATTGTTTATAATGATTTATAGTCTAGCCTGTAACTAGGATTACACAGATGCCAGGTTTAACATATGAACGCGCCTTTCTCTAACGCTTTCCCGATTAACTCTAAAAAAAATCGTTCGTATACTTGACATCTTAATATACCCACCTATTTTTAATGCTTGTAAACTTCTATCCCAAATTCAGAGAACCTCTGGAGTTCTAAACAACTTCAAATTCATATTTTATTATAGACTGCATTTTTTCAAAACAGTTCATAAAACTGTTAAATATACAGTAGGTAATTACAAAGTTTATTTATTTATAAAAATTTAATGCAATTTGATATTAGAATTTAAAATAAAAATATTGACACCAATTTTCTATTAATAAACTTTGGCGAAACTTAAGTAACATCCTATGTATACAGCCGTAAATTAAGCTACAAAGTTTTTGTTCACATACTCGTATAAGTTAATATAACATAGCGCACCAGAGGAATATATAATTATTGTTACTTCCGTGCCATACACTAATACTGAATGTTTAGTTAAGCAAGTTTTTACATTAACCTGAACGTGCTTAATTTCATTCCAGAAATATTGGCCAAATATATTTCCTGAAGTAATATTACTGGATTATCTCTTCAGCGGAGATCGTCAAGTACCGAGTGAAATGGCTGTATTAACGATATCATGTTTACTTGATTTACAAGAAGATTTTCGAATGGCTGTGAAAAGAGCATTTCTGCGTTATTTATTAAAGTAAGATAAAAACTAGAATAAAAGTTAATATTATTAATTTATTAAATATTTTTTAAAGATGTTTTTTTTTCGAACAGTAGTAAAATACAACAACAAAAATTTTATTTTTATATTATTTTAATTAATTGAATTTTTAGCTGACCATACAGCTGTTTCGAGTATTGCCAAATACCCATCAGCAGTGGTCTTAGAAATAATTCTTGTATTTAATTATTCGTAAATAATTATTTTTTGAGACTGCAAGTACCAGGAATCGAACTCGGGTCCTGCCAAATGTGAAGCTCAGAATCAGCGCGTCTTAACCAACTGATCCAAAGCCGTACTTGACTTTTTTGTTCGCAAATTTTTCTGGAGTTTCTGTTACTATTACTATGAAAGTTTTTTATTAACAATTTTACTTGCTGTGTTTATATTAGAACAAAATCATAAACCAGCTGTAGAATAATTGAATTAATTAATTAATTATAATTTTATTTTCAATTGTTAAATTTCAATACTATTCTGTTCGTAAATATTTTTTAAAAATTATAATTATATTAAAATGTATTATATTACCTATTGCTTCATATTCATTCTAATATTTTCCCCATTTAATTGTAAATTCAGATCACCGTTGGAGCGTAGGCGCTTACAGTTAGAGCCTGAACCACCAGATTTTCCAACGATGACGATTCGTGCCCCTGTACCATGGAAAAGCTCTATTTATATAGCCCGTAGCCGATTAAATCAACATCTAATGATAACTCACCCAGTATTAATTGCACTTAATATCATATGGCATGAAATGTAAGCTTAATAATATGTTTTATTTAATAAATTCTATACAATTTTGCAATTTAACGAAACTAGCAATCCCCCCTTATGAAGTTATTCTATTTTAGTTTACCTTATTTTACTTATTCTGTAAATACCGGCACTTTGTCAATGCTACTGTTGTTATTATACTAAATAAATTTGAGCAATATTTTTTTAGTTATAACGATATGTTTGTTCTGAATCTAAGTCACTTATTTTGCCAAGAAACGTCTTTTCCAACTGACGAAATACAACGGTATATAGGTGCTCGTTGTGCCGATATAAGAGAAGTAGATATATTAATGTTATTAGTTAAGATTTATATATAAATGCTGTTACTTAATTCAAGGTGCTAGTAAACGATTGGTTACCACGTTGTGCTGATATGATAGATGTTATGCGAAAGTTTTGGAAGGATATGGTTCCTTTAAATGTTAAATTTGAAGGTCGTATAGGTATATTTTTCAATTGTATTCATGCGTATATGTCGCGCCAATTAGAAGGATTGATCACACGTAATGTTACACATTTATACAAGATATTGCTGTATTACACGGTAAGCAATAATGACTGTTGTTAAAAAATATTTATTTTAATTACTTTTAATTTTAAGGATGGTAATGATATCGAAAAATATAATATGTATGATCGCAAACTACGCCGTAAACCACTCATGACTTTAATTGCGTCAGTTGTTGGTGCTCACTTTATAAAACCCGAGAAGTCAGAGGATCACAGCGGCACATCTATATACCAATATGATCCTGATGATGATGCAAACCTGTTCTATGTGCGGCCAAGCCTTGGTGCTCTGGAACCGGTAATTTTTAAAAATTTTATTTATTAATATGACACCAAAACTAGTGTGTCCACATGTCTACGGTTGATGAAATACATTTATATATAAGATATAGTATACAAAATGCTGCAAAATAGCACACAGTTGCACTTTTATTTTACTTACTAAGTAAGCAATTAAATGATATGCAATTTTGTTAATTAAATAAATATTATTTATTATGAAAGGTGACCGAATTGGATAAGTTATCAGAGTTTCTGTTAGAAAATACGGGTAGATTGTACATATATCCTTGCATGGATGCACTTCCAGACTTATTTGTTGAACTATTTAAAACAATTTTGAAAGTTGGATATGATATACCACGTTTGGAATATGTAATGTCGGAAAGTAAGTAAAATCGATTATTTTCGCAATAGTTGTAGTGAACATTTTATTCATAGTAATTAGATAAATTCGTTTGCTTATATTAAAATTATAAAAAATGTACTGAATTACCACATTCAACTAACAAAAAAATTAACAAAAGCGACGTATGCAATATATGCAAAGGACTAATAAAATCTTGTTACAACTAGATATTGTTCTTTAAGTTGACAATATAATGCAAAAATAATTATTACATCAAAAATAAAATATAGATAAAATTGTTTATCGTGAATCAGGGCAGTTAAAGGGTCCATTTGGATAATAACGGATCGAAATTAAAATTAATGGAGTGACATATTGATTGAGACCAAGATAGGAAATGAGTTGTCTTGACGATGATAATGATGTTCATGATCAAATAAATCCACTTTTTAAAGGAATTGTACACAATTGTTAAAGCATTGTAAAATAATCTGAAGTGTGTAAAGTAATAAAATATAACTGTTTGAGATTTGGCACAATAACCAGGCGATATGGCATCACCCATTTAGTAGTTTTTGACAGAAGCAGGAAAACTGGAAAACAACTGAAGAATAAAGCTAATAGATATATAGATATATAGATAGATTACGGTCTATCTAGTACTAATAGGTGTATGTCAGCTTAAGACTAATATATAATTCAAATATATCCTAATAACAAGATATTAAACTATTTTGATATATATTGAATCAGGAAGAGGTGCTTGAGAACTGTTGGATTATATGTATACAAACATAAAATGAAAATATACAATTGTTCTTGAATTAATTAATCACTAATTATAATTAATTAATTTTTTAATGAGAGCACAACAATCTTATTAATATTTAGATATCAAATAAATTATTTCTATTATTTTTCGGTTTATAATCCAAAAATCTCCTCGAAATAAATATTTGATTACGAGCACTTTTATTGATGTTTTTGCCAATAATTATTAATATTTAATTTATGTAATTTTATTTATATCATCTATGTTGTATGTAATGTAGATATTACATATCAATAAAATTCGTAATTATTTAGTTTTAATTTTCATTACAGAATGAAAAACATATACATAAATACATTCATGAAATTGTATGTATATATATATACTGTATGAGTATATATCATACAGTATATATATACATAAAATTTCATGCATGTATTTATTTTTTACATATAATTTTTCATTCGTTATTACTTTCTCTTTTAAATGCCAATACATTTTGACATTTTTATTTCCGCTTTATTTGCTATGAGTTTCCTTTTTATGTTAATTAATTTTTTCTGACTATGTGTATATACTTTTTTTGTAATTTCCTTTATATTATTCGGAAAATTAAAATTATTGTATTACATTTTCATTTTATTTTCAAAAAATATAAAAAAAAAGTATTATATTTTTATTGTTTTAATTTCCAGAACCTGAAACATATGGCACGTTGAACTGTGTACCTGATAATCATGTTGATATGGAGATTCTTTACAATAATGTTAGAACGATAGTTCGAAATAATATGCGCGGTCCAAAAGTTTATCTTATGCCAATTTACAAGTATTACTATCCACTGTTTAATAATATGCTCTATGAGATGACTGAGAAACTTTTTACACAAACCTTTGTACCAGATCTAAAGGTAAATAATATTTACAATATAACTAAATTCATAAAAATCAGATTTACTATATCTGATAATTACATAATTATTAAAAGTAATTTTAAGAAAGTAATACTCAGTATATGTTTTTAATTTTTAATCTACAGTAACTGTTTTTTAAAATCACAAAATATGATAACAATATGAACTGATGTTAGTGTGTCGATTTATTTTTCCCTGGAGATCTTTAGTAACTATCTTCACTTCAGCTAGATTATAGTTGATGAGCTTCGCATACTACTTATAAATTGTGACCGTGTTAATACTGGTAGATTAATTGCAGTTTTTTAATACAACGTATTATTTTAACAGTTATTATCGAAGTTGTGATACCAAAAGCAATAGGTATTTAGAAGGATGTGTTTTAGCTCTTTTTCGTACTGCTTAACGGTTAAAGTGTATACTCTAACCGTTATGACTTTACTATTTTCTAAGCTAGCTTCTTGCTAGGAATTTGGTTTAAAAATGGCTGCTCGCTCACTGCAATCAACCAATTAACATGTTTTAAAGATATATAATAAAATATAAATTTAAGATTATGTATATGAACTAATCTGCCAAAATGTTAATTATCATTTCTGTCACTTTGGCTTCTACAGTTTTATATTAAAACTCACCATTTTAAATTTGACAAAATTTAAAATTGACAAAAATGTTAAAAAATTTATTATACAAACATTTGTTAATATAATTATTTAGTTAATTTAAAGCGAATTAATTTTCTGATCTCTTATCTCAATTTTAGTATAATTAAAATGGTTAAAAAAGTCTACATTTCGAAATAAATAACGAAAATATGTATGTAAGCGAAATGGAAGGCAGTATTTCATTCACTTATGAATGAAGGATAATCATTTCAGGAGTAAAAATTTATGTACCTTCTATTTCTTAGTAAAAATTTTGCTGCGGGTAAAATTATTTTAATTATTTTATTTTGATTTGATTAAAAGCAATGATGTGGAGAATTAACATTAAATTTCATTACGCAACTACATGAGACTGACAGGCAGTTAAATATAAAATCTGATAGACACAAAATTGAAAATAAGCGGACAGACAGGAAATTATACGCGAACACACATGTACCTCAAAAAATAAAGGCAATAGTATCTGATTGACTGATGCAACATTGAAGCAATTGCCTTGCTAGTACCCTTCAAGTATGACATAAACGCGGTTAATTGTAATATAATATTAGTAGCTAATAGGTCGGTCTGCAATTTTTCATATTTTTTTTTAATACGAAACGAATAAGCTCAAAGACATAAAATAATTTACTTTTTATCATACTTGTATCTGTCATCATTTTTCTTAGAAATAATATCAAATATGGCAGATACCTTTGATAGGTATAATGTATTTGTGTATATTAAAACACATATACCTACATATATAAAGATTAGTATAATGCGGTTAATTCATAAAATGGAAATATAACTCTGATCAAGTTTCCTTTATATAACCTTACATAATGAATATAAAAAATAATCGTTTACGAATATAAAAATCAATAAAAATATTTAAGTGCATAGTAACATTGAATTTAATAATAATAATAATACAATCACTATTAAAAATAATGCCTTTCATTTAATTTTAGGGTTTCAAAATGTTTTGTTATTTTTTTAAAGCTTATATCTTTTTTCTGGTACTAGACTGGCAGTTCGTTTCTTGTTTATTGTTATATATATATATTAGAACTATGATTAAAAATTTAAAATTGAAATATATTTGTTTTTATATTTTTATTCTAATATTAATTAGAAATTTTGATATTAAAGCGATAGAAACATTGAAAAAACTTGTAAATTTTTTAAACCAACCAACAAAAATAAATGATAGAGTAGTTAGTTTTATTTCTTGAGCAGAATGATTAATATTACTTCTATATTATTGCAATATTACTTTCAAAACACGAGCATACATATTTAAATACATATAACTACGTATATAAATGATAATATATAATATAATATAAAATGTATCTAACTTTTATTATAATGAATTTAATGAATTAAAAAAAATTAAAAAAAAAAGAAATAGCAGATCTTTGGCATCATTCTCTACTTGTTGTTGTGAAGATCCCCCTTGAAACAATCCAGATTAAAGCTACTGCAACTTACAGTTGATATCTTATTTAAATATTTATTCACTAGATCAAATCACAAAAATTGTCTGAAACCAACATAAATTAAAATTTAGTTAATATAATTATTATAAGAAGCAAAATCACAACATGATCTATTCCATTAAGAATAAGCTTACCCAGTGGCGGAGCTAGACCAACTCTGGACGTCGGCGACATTAGAATGGCGAGGCCCCCTTTATAACCCAGTTGTAAAAGTAAATTAGTTACATTCACTAATATGACAAAGCATGATAGAAAATTTTATTGCTAATCAAATTAAAATAAACACAAATTAAAATAAATAAATTTTCCTTTTTTGTAGCTTTACTCAATTTTTTTTTAAAATTATATCATAATTTGCGCCAGCTGCTACTTTCGCTTCAGTTTATGGAATTTCGAATGAAGTTTATCATCATCTCTTGGATCATCATACTTTTCTAGTACGTCTTAATCAATTTTAAATTTGAAAAGCTTCTTTCCGTCGAAGCTATACTGACTGGAACTGTGAACATGAATCTGGTTACTATATAAACATTTGGAAATATTTCGAATATGGTTAATGCCATTATCGAACCAAATTGTTCAAAATATTTATGAAGTGCTTAGAATCCACAGTCGGCAACTTTTTGCGAGGCCCCTGTGGGCGCGAGGCCGTCGGCGGTCGCCGACATCGCTGACGCCTAGCGACGCCACTGAGCTTACCTATAAGCTATTCTAAACATATTAGGATTATTAATAAAGTTAACAATTTTAGTTTAAGTTGCGATACTTTGTTCGGTTAATAAAAGCCCTTTTTCTGTCAATTGCAAATATGACCAGATAAAACTGTCGAATGTTTCATTCTGCATTTCACAGAATCTGAAATGTTATTAGAAACAGTTCAGATGCCAGCGATCAATCTGTTTTACATCTATATTGACAAGGAAAGCAATTTTGTTAACTAAATGAAGTCTGTGGATTTCCTCAGGTCTGTGAGATCAAATCATTATGAACTTAATTATGATGTCAACTCGCTTTTCTTTGTAAAACTCGCATTTACAAAGAAAATGTTTAATTTATTAGTTTTTTGAACAGCTCTCCAAACTTTAAATTATGATGCAAATCTACTTATTTAATCACATTAAATAAACCTGTATATTATTTTCCTTTTACTGCTTTACTATCGGTGTTTGTATTATTTATTTATATTTTATATTTTATTTTGCGTTTATATTAATGTTATTAATATTTATTTATTGTACATAGTTATTGCACATATACATACTTATTTTGTTGATTTTAATTATCAATTTTTTTTCCTAGAATATTACAGATTTTATGGCAAAACTTTATCAAATTGAGGTCACAGTTTACTATTTGAGAGACTTTATACCATTAAATCTATTTATGCTTGACAATCGTCATGTAAAAGAATCTATTAGAATGATGGTTAAGAAAATATATAGTTTCGTAATAAACTATTACAAAGCAATCAACTTAAACCAAAATCGAGCGTAAGTTAATATTATTTATTATAAATATAGTATTTATTTTAAAACTTAAAATTAAATACATATTTAATATTTTTATTAAAAAAAATTACAGCATATGTGATGCTCTTGAAGAAATGTCTATGAAAGCAGGTGAACGTCCAGAAGAAACTGCGGAAGTTGTAGCGCTACAAAACTATTTAGCTGAATGTCGTGAGGAACGTATATTCGCTATTAAAGATGACCTTAAAACCGTCGTGCAACGCGTAATTTTTCTTTTGACACATTCGACTTTAAACAGTAAGTAACACATGTTACTTCAATTCGAGAATGATGTATAATTTATTAAAAATAATACATAAACTTTTGATCAGGATCATTGTCATAGAATTCTCGTACTTATAATAAAATAGATAGATAGATAGATTTTGAAGGAGTTGGGAACTATGTTACCACGTCACTGCATGCTTTGAGGATTATTTTGACAAACCTACTTTAATTCTATAGCCGCGTAGCAGTTGAAAATGTCATTATGTCCCATAAAGTGATATTGCCTATTTCCGTTATAGGTGGATAAGCAATTGATAAGTACCAATGTCTGAATCTGGCAAGACTATCACAGTGACATAAAATGTGTTTGGCACAGTCTGCAGCTATCATCCCTTGTAATACCTAGATTCGATAGATGTTTTTTGACAACGCAATGTCTAGTGAAAAACCCTTTGACAACCCTGACATGGTTTCTATAGCTTATCTGCAGGCAATTGCATCATCCTAATCAGTCTGAGCTGCTTTTTTCAGCCATTTATTAATTTTAAGTTTGAAAAAGCTCCATGAAAGACCACAGTATGATTTTGGCCCAATACAATATAAGGACGCCCCTTTTCTGGTTAATTCGTGTCCCTCAAATACGCTGTCTCCTGAGCTCCATATTAAGTGAACCCTATTTCTTTCAGCAAGATCTTTGAGAAGTTGAAGGCATTCCCACAGTAGTTTTGAATTCACTCGACGTGAGTAAAGTGCTAGATGTGCTAATTTGCTTTTAGAGAATATATATATATTTTTTCTCGTGGTGGATGTCCCTTTACATTTCTTTAGACATAGTTCAATTGCGTGTATTTTGGCCTAAAACACTGAGTTTTCTTGACTTATACTTGCACATATAATAAAGTATACACAATACATATATTCAGACACCTTCTCAAATCAAATCAACACATGTCACTGTCTTCAACACACTTTAGGTACTTGCAGCATTTCCATACATTGTCATAATTCAAAGATTTACAATAATACAGACAAATTCTAATTAATGTTCTAACCTCAGCGTTGCTAAATATGCAAACAATATTAAAATTTATTTCGAAACCTCAAATTCACCAATATTTCATTGTTTATTCCTTAATACCAAACAGAGGACGAGATTCATTTGAATTCACGCACATTTGTTTTGCCCGGCGAGCTAGAGGAAGTTTTGGATTTGAGTGCAGCGCGTTTGCTTGTGGTGCGTGATAAACTCGAAATGGCATTACGGTAAGTTTTGTCATAAAATTTTGGTAACGTGCAATGATTTCGGCTCCTGTGTATCCGCCATGTGCCATCAAATATAGCAATTCTATTTTCCATCAAATAAACGAATTCTCATATACATTGCTCCTTATACACACATACATGACTCCTTCATCTTTGAGCTACAATTTAATCCACGTATTTTTACTTTCAGCGAAAAGCGTAAGCTGTTTGAAAAACTGCTTGCATATGAAAAACGACGCATGGATGGTTTCCGTTTGAAGGAAATACGAGAATCTTTCACACTAGACGAATTGAAGGAACGCGTTGATACTGCGGATGAGTTGTTCGAATTGATTGAGGTAATTTTTAGAAAATTAGTTATATACTAAGTATTGTTATGAAAATAGAAGAAATAAGTAAGAAGGCAGAAGTTAAGAACTTGTTCTGCTGTTAACTTTGATTTTGAGTAGTTTGTGTAACTTGAGTAGTTTTCGGAAGATTATGTTGAAGTTATTCGAGGGAAACAAAGTTATTTAGTTTGCTTTTCCCCCTTCTTATTTCATTATGCGTTATAATTTGAAGTAAGCTCTAAAAAGGATTAAAAGATTTCAATAAAATTTATTAAATATTTGTTAAATATTTTGTCAAATTAATTAAACTGAACATTTATTTATAGTAGAGATTGTTCATTTTGTTGTTAAAGGAGTTTTTCTAATAGATTGACGATAGATCTAAGACAACCAATAGACATTAAGCGAATATAAAAAACTAATAACCTTTTCAAACAAAACCCTGTTTTTGGCCAACTTCTTAGAGATTTAGATTAAAAACTTTGGAGACTAAGCAATCCCTTTGTGGTAATCTGGTATCGCAATCTTTCTAATGTGACATAATTCCGTCAACTTAATTTGGAGAACTACTGTTCTCCAAGTAGAGTAGGCGCCACTCATAACAAAACACAAAAATACGAATTATGGAACTCGATTAATTTAACATAATTTCTTATAATTTAATTTAATATTCTTAAAAAAATACATCGTCTTATTAATAATAATATAATAAAGAAAGTAATTTGAAAAAATACGTGCCATTAATATATGTGAACATTATTATTAATAAACATTATTAGCTAAAACAAATAATAAGTATAACTTTTCTTTATTTATTGATATATTCTGCACTTTTTAGAAATTCAGTCGTGAAGCAAAAGCTATTAATACTGAAGAAATGCTTCTACAAATTGATGTATCCCCATTCCCGCTGTTAACTGAAATAATTGAGAAAATGGAACCTATAGAAAAATTATGGAAAACAGCCTATGAATTTGAAAAAGATTATGTATTATGGTAAGTACTCAAATAGGTTTCTATTTAAATTGAACCGAACTAAATTTAACCGAATTTCAATTAAATGAATTAATTTAATAAAATTATTTTAAACTAAAAATAATTAAATTAATAAGTTCGAAAAATAAATAGCTTTAGGAAATATTTATATTTAAACCATATTAACTTTAATAGGATGAACGGTCCATTTGTATGTTTGGATGCTGATGTTATACAAGATGAAGTTGAGAATATGTACAAGGTAATAATTTATATTTCATTTCGTATATAAACACATTTTTTAATTTTTAATACATTTGCAGATAATATACAAATTAACGCGTCAATTTGCCCAAAATCCTACAGCAAAACGAGTTGCGGAGACTATGCGCTTAAAAATCGAAAGATTCCGTGTTTACCTGCCAGTACTTGATGCAATTTGTCGTAGTGGCTTATTGCCACGACATTGGGAACAAATTTCCAATTTTTTGGGAAGAGAAGTAAATCCCACGCTTTATCCTACACTTGCAGATATGATAAGTGTCAATATAATGAGTATATTGCCACAACTAGAAGAAGTCTCCAATGCAGCTGGCAAAGAATTTGAACTTAACAGCACATTAGATAATATGCAAAAAGACTGGACAGATGTTATGTTTGAAGTTGTGCAATATCGTGACTCTGATACAAATATACTATCTGCTCTAGATGACATACAGACTCAATTGGATGATCATATAATGCGCACACAAGCAATGAAACGTTCACCATTCATTGTTGCATTGGGAAGCAAAGCTGATGATTGGGAAGAACGTTTACTATTAATACAGAATATTCTTGATCAATGGACACAAGTCCAAGTGACTTGGATGTACTTGGAACCAATTTTCAGTTCAGAAGATATTATGAGGCAAATGCCAACAGAGGGTCGCAACTTTAAAGCTGTAAATATATGTCAAGAAACTTAACTATTATTCAAAATAATTATATATTTTTATATAAAATTATATGTCTTTTTTCTGAAAGGTTGATAAATTATGGCGAAAAATTATGAAATATACATGTCAAGATTTGCATGTTATGGCAGCTACAGAATATCCTAATATGCTAGAGTTGTTGACAAAAGCGGTAGCTGATTTAGAAACTGTAACAAAAGGTTTGAATACTTATTTGGAGCAAAAGCGTTTATTCTTTGCAAGATTCTTTTTCTTGTCTAATGATGAATTACTGGAAATTTTATCGGAGACAAAAGATCCACAACGTGTACAACCACATTTGAAGAAATGTTTCGAAGGAGTAAGTAAACAAATTTTATAAAATATTGTAAGAAATGTAAAATCGTTTTAAATGCATATATTTTGAGAAGTGGATTTTTGGCCTAAGAAACTAACAAATTTGTTTGGGCGAAGGAAAACCATTTAATATGATCGATTTAGTTAATTGAAGCAGCTAAAGTTAACTCAATGGTTAACATATTTTTGTACGCAAATAGAGTTAAAAATTATAGTAATTCAAAAACGTTGTTTTTTAATACTTCTGACATTTTTGCTAAAAATCTTATTTATTCGAAATAATTTTAAAAAAAATTTTTTTGTCTTTTGTACATCAACAAAAACAAATTATTTAACAAATTATTTTATCAACTAATTTTTCTATTATCCGTTTTCTTACTTCTTACCTCTTAAGCGAGATATATTATTAGTATTTTATTATTTTAAAAAAACCTTTATGAAAATCATATTATAGTAAATCATATTATAGGAAGTAATGTACCGAAATAAAAAGTGTTTAAAAAATAGTAAATAATTTTTTAAAACAAGCTTTAAGTTACAAGCTTTTTGAATTGTTTATATATAGATTGCTACTCTTACATTCGATGAGAATGGTATAATCACTGAACTGGTTTCCGAAGAAATGGAACGTGTTTCACTAGTGCGTAAAATTAATCCAGCTCTTGCTAATGTAAGTAAAATTGTTCCAAAAATTTATTACTTTATAATTTACTCAATAAAAATTAAAGGTAATATTATATATTATATTTATATGTATGTGTATATTTATATACATATTATTAATAATATTTTATTATTTATAAGCGTAGGGTTTAGTGGAAATGTGGTTAAAAGAAGTCGAAGGTGCTATGTTGGACAGTGTTCTTAATCAATTAAAGAAAGCTTGGGAAGATTATTATCAAGGTGATCGTGTTGGATGGGTGACATCATGGCCTGGACAAGTTGTACAAGGCATATCATGTATGGCTTGGACTTACGAGGTAAATACTCGTGTATAATATATAAAAATATGTAAATATCCTAAGATTCTAAGCTTTGATTTGTATTTCACAACTATCAGTACATTTTTAAAAGAAATATTTCAAACCTTTTTTAACAAGCTAAATTTGGAAATGCAAAACGCTTTAATATTTTAGATAAATTTTCTGCGATATAAACTATCTACATTTTTTTTTTATTTTGACAGGTAGAGGAAGCCATAGAAAAGAAGTCACTACCAGCATATGTTGTAAAAAGTACTGCACAAATTGGTGATCTCGTACGATTAGTGCGTTTAGATTTAAAGAGTGGACTTCGTATAACTGTTGAGGCTCTTATTGTTCTAGATGTACATGGTGTGTATATACAAAAGAACTTATATGCATTAAACCAATTCAATCAAATCTTACATGTTTTTAGCTCGAGATGTTGTAAAGGCCATCAGTGACTTAAATGTATTATCAATACATGAATTTGATTGGATATCTCAGCTCCGATATTATTGGCATGAAAATGAGAGTATGTAACTTTAGTTAACTTGATATAATAACACAATATAATGATTATATATTGTTTTTATTGTAACAATACATATCCAAATCGTTTTGTTCGATAGAGACTAAAAGAACACTAAATATACACTACTTTCGGGAAAAGATCGTTAAAAAGATCACTAACTTCGAGGAAAAGAACACAACGCGAACATTTTATAATGTACTTTTTATAGCATACTCTTCGTTTAGAGTTTTTAACAAATATACAAAACTACACTATGTTTTGTACTTTACTGTTTGTTTTCGCTCACTGATTTTAAACATTTTAGAGTAACTTATTTAATAAATTACTAATTTTAATTTGCTAATTACAGCATAAGCTCTCTTTTGCAATATATAATCAAATTTAAACAATTACCTCTTAATATATTTTTCCAATTTAAATTGACCATAATAATTTTTCTAAGCTTTACTATATGTATAATATTATATATAACACTTCATATATATCTTTTGAAATTATTAAATGTTTTGATGCGTTTTTTTTTTAACATAGAAAAAGAAGAATACGTCTGTGTCAGTATGGTTGTAACAGATGTTAAATATGGTTTGGAATACCTTGGCAATTTACCGCGTTTGGTTGTTACTCCATTGACCGATCGTTGTTATAGGTAAATATTGAACAAATAAAAATATATGATATTTTAATATTTTAAATCGGAACAACACCTACGTAAATAGTCGTAATGCTTAAAATAAAAAATTTTATGGTAAGTGTTTGGAATTTACCTACATCACGCCTTTCCTACAAAATAAACAAGCAGAATTAAATCCATTAAAATTGAATTTTCAGAAATGCATGTTTATAGACATATTCGGCATAAATCTGCCGAATATAGTTAAAACCGAAAAATACAACACATAAAAACCTACAAAAATGGAAACCTTTTTAATGGCTTTTCAGATAATACTTTTCTTTTTTATTATTAAACAAATAAATCAATGTCTGACATTGCACAAACACTCAAGGCACGAAATGTGCAATGCACAGGATACAAGTATGAGTTCGTGTAAAAGGAAACTGAAACCGAAAAATGTTGGCAAAAATAAAACGGAAAAAAGAACAAATGTCATATATTTTTTGTTTTCAAATTTTAAAAAAATACAAATATATTTGCACAAGAGAAAAAAAATTAAAATGACGTCCACACTATAAATGCTTACTTTTAGGCTTTGAGCGGAATTATACCTTTTTGCCAATTTACTTGCTCCGTTTTATTGTGATTTCATTTGTTACAGATGCTTTTCTATTATTTTTGTTTATTTTGAATTAAAAATTTTTTTCTTTATAGAACTTTGATGGGTGCGCTAAAACTATGTTTAGGAGGTGCACCAGAGGGTCCAGCTGGCACTGGTAAAACCGAAACATGCAAAGATTTAGCCAAAGCCGTCGCTAAGAAATGCGTAGTTTTCAACTGTTCCGATGGCTTAGACTACAAGGCTTTAGGAAAGTTCTTTAAGGTAATTGAAAATAAAAAACCAATGGTTTTATACTTGATAATATTTTATATATTTGTCATATTATAAGCGTCAGTACGTTTTGTTTTGAATGTTTTAAATATTTTAATACTTATTTAAACTCGTCTTTGACGATATTTTAAGCGGCGCACTACCTTATAGCGATATCCATCATCAGCAAGTGCAGCTGATTCTTGTGGTTCTACCACAATTTGTGCTTCCTCCAGAGGTGCACTAGCAACTGGTGGTAGATACTCATTGGAAGGTAACTCATTGACATCACGACGTTGACGATATTTTACTCGACGTACTACCTTATAGCGATATCCATCATCAGCAAGTGCAGCTGATTCTTGTGGTTCTACCACAATTTGTGCTTCCTCAAGAGGTGCACTTGCAACTGGTGGTAGATATTCATTGGAAGGTAACTCATTGACATCACGACGTTGACGATATTTTACTCGACGTACAACCTTATAACGATAGCCATCATCAGCAAGTGCAGCTGATTCTTGTGGTTCTACCACAATTTGTGCTTCCTTAAGAGGTGCACTTGCAACTGGTGGTAGATATTCATTGGATGGTAGCTCATTGACATCACGACGTTGACGATATTTTACTCGACGTACAACCTTATAACGATATCCATCAACAGCAAGTGCAGCTGATTCTTGTGGTTCTACCACAATTTGTGCTTCCTCAAGAGGTGCACTTACAACTGGTGGTAGATATTCATTGGAAGGTAACTCATTGACATCGCGACGTTGACGATATTTTACTCGACGTACAACCTTATAACGATATCCATCATCAGCAAGTGCAGCTGATTCTTGTGGTTCTACCACAATTTGTGCTTCCTCAAGAGGTGCACTTGCAACTGGTGGTAGATATTCATTGGAAGGTAACTCATTGACATCGCGACGTTGACGATATTTTACGCGACGTACAACCTTATAACGATATCCATCATCAGCAAGTGCAGCTGATTCTTGTGGTTCTAACACTATTTGTGCTTCCTCAACAGGAGCAACTGCAACTGGTGGTAGATATTCATTTGATGGTGTATCAATGGCAAAAGCCGTTGCTACAGCTAAGCACATTAATGCTGCTATAAGAAATTTCTGCAGTTTAATAGAAAACAAATTAATTATTACTTTAATTAAAAAACAAATTATTGTAAAAATAATGTGATTATTTATTAAAACCAACCATTTTTCTTCTCGATTTGTTAGCAACCTAACACAACTTAACTTCAGAAACAACAAGTTCAGAATAAATTCTCTTCATATTAATTTTTTATTTATAGTAAATTTTTGTGGAGTTCGGGTGAGAACGATTTTGTCTTACCCATATTCTCATTAATGAAAAGACAAGTTCATACTTATTCTTTTTTCATGTCTTTATCAGACTTTGTTTTATTTTTCAATATATATTGTATTTCTACTATGAATGGTTAGTTAACGAGTTAATTGAGTAGCTTCAATACTTCAAAGATTTCAGAACTTGATAGTAAAAATTGATTGGCCATTTCACCATTAATATTAATTAACTTTAGTTCAGTCTTAAAAATTAGTTTAGATTTTGTTTCTAACTTTTGTTTAGATTTTTATTTTTAACTTTTGTTTATTTTTTTCAAGAGAAAATCATGTTATCATGCTCTCTTTGGAGATGATAGATTCTATCAACAACATCGTTTACTTTTACCAACTTATGGTAACTCCAGCATATTACATTGCCAAAAACTGGGGTCATTAACCAATAAATTTGATATTTTATAAAAAAAAATTTTATTTTTGCAATTTTTATTTAAATTTTGTGCCAATAAATTTGTAAGAGTTTGAATTTTAAGTGGGAGCTGTCACATTTACTATCAACGCGTGGCAAATTTTGCATAATATTAATATTTAATATTTTAGTTGTTCTATGTGTTTTTATAATTGTAATTTATGCAAATTGCTTACAAATATTGAACGATCTTATAAGAAGGACCTTCATAATTAAGAGAAATATAAATATAATAATACTTTAATAATTGCAATTACAGTAAATGCGGCTCACAAAAAGATATGTACTCCAAAACATTTTTATTCAAATTAAAGACCTGAATATTATTTTAATTACTTTCATTATGATAAAATATTGAAAGTGAAATATACATATTTCGAATACAATTGGAAAAATAAATCGAATTTTATAAAACACCTAATTAATGAGTTCGGTTAATGCTAAACAGAGGATTCTTTGTTGTTTAATAAAAAAACTTCAAATAATTTAACTTTTTTATTTTTATTAATTTAATTATTAAACTCGAATTTAGTATAGATAATAAATGGTACTATCTATACCATATTATTGTTTCTTGATATGGAAAACAATCAAATAAAATCCATATTTATTAATATTATTGTTCATGGAACTGCTCATATCAATAAATTAATAATCATTTAATAAAAATGAAATGAAGGTATATTGCGTTAAAAAAATTAAAATTAATATTGATACAAATTTTTTTTAAACCTATTATAGTGTGCCAAAGGTATAGGCATTGTTGTGGAAAAAATATCAAATGCAATCTTTAAATTTTTTTTTAAGTTTTTTAACTTCTCGTAGTATAAATGTTATAAAAGAGCATCCAGATGCAATTCGCTTGTAGATTCTCATAAATTAAATATCATGTAAGCAACTACATTCGACCATATTGTTCGGTTTTGAAATTTATTTTCCTTTCGTTTGAAAATTCCTTTTATTTTTCATATTCTTTATTCATTTATTTATGCCTTTTTATTTATTCACTTTTGAAGGGATTGGCACAATCTGGCGCTTGGGCATGCTTCGATGAATTCAATCGAATCGAATTGGAAGTATTGTCTGTAGTAGCGCAGCAAATTTTAACCATACAACGGGCGATCGGAAGAAAAGTTGTGAAATTCTTCTTTGAAGATACAATGTTGCGTTTGGATCCAACTTGTTCCATATTCATAACCATGAATCCAGGGTAAGTACTATATGTGTATGTATAGAATGTATGTAAATGGGATGTTATTTGTGCGAGGATGCATATTAATTTCCTTTATGAATACGATTTGTTAAAACTAAGAAAAACTAGTAAATTCTAATGAATTTATGAAATTTTTTAAAATTCCTGTTTTTTGTTAGCAAACCAAGATAAGATAAACTATTTAATTAACACTTTTTCTTTTAAAATTCTTGAAACGACAAACTTCAATATACAAATCACAAATACATGTCTTTGTAGTTTAGTTAATAAAAAATTTTTTTTCTTAGTTAAAGACAGGAATTTTTCTAGATGTTTTCATATTTTTTGTAAATAAATCTTACTTTTTTATGTTTTTTAGCTACACTCTTCTTCTTTTTGACAAAAGTTATCACAAACGCATTTATCACTAACGCATTTCTACAAGCTATATGTGGCACATTAAAATACATATTTTTTCATATTGATGTCTATACAAAACAATGATCTTATATACATTTTTCCAGTATATATTTCCGTTTACAGTCATTTAAGTTTTGTATCTCATGGTCTTCGCATATTTTTCTGTACCCTTTCATTCATTTATCGAACTGTAGTGTATTTGGTTGCGTTTTACTGCGTTCTAACCATGGAGTATGCCTTAGACTTTGGTCGCATTTGCAATTCCCAGCAAAATTATTGTTGTTATTGGGTTATTTGAGATTTCTGAAACGAATATTTATGACTTTGAAATGCATGTAGAACATCTGTGACAAACATATTGAGTAGTATTATTAAAGCAAACAAAGTAACAGACTACTACTTGGCTTATTCTGTACATTTTTGCATGTTTTATCATTCTAGTAAAAGGAATGTAAACTCAATTTGTCATTGTGTAGCAGCTTAAGGGGATTCCTTATATTTTTACAATTGAATTGTTATTTATGATAGCCCACTTCGGTTTTTGTGGTTGATTATGTGCAATAAGTAAATGCATGCTATAAAGATTTGTTAGGCATTTGTGACGAATTTCAAGCCATTTAAATGCACTTCTTAAAAATTGATTAGCAATTTAAGATTTAAAAATTAAATCTGTATTTAAAAACATACATGAGTAAGACAGTATAAGATAATAAATTAATTAAATGAATTTAAATTAAAAACTGAAGACTTTTACTTTAGCTATCAACGTATCAGGGGATATAGAGTTGTGATAACACAACTCTTCTATAAATTGCAGAAAGTTCATTACTCGTAAAATTGACTCTCAGTACAACGATACATATAATGTCAAGACCTTTCATTATTTTCATTGCAATTTATATACAAAATTTGTTTTAAACTGAAATTATATTTAAATTGTCTTTTTTTTACAAAAATTTCATCAATCATTATTTAGTTGGTTTGTTATATCGTTAACATATTCGTTAACCTAAAGTCATCTCTGTTTTTTTATATCCTCTCTGCAGTTTTCCGCCGTTGCGTAAAGTATTTAATAAAATTTACCTAATTAAAAAATTATGTCCGTTAATTATGTTTTGACACTGTATTTTATTACACTGCATTTAACAAACAAATAGATATTTGTTTATCAACTTATTATTATTATTATTTTCAAAAAAACAGGATAAAAACATCGCATTTGAAATATTGCTTTTGTGTATGTCGAGATGCTCAAATCTAATATTAGTAACCACCGTATATCTAACAGTAACAAACCAAAAATCTTTCTTACCAGGTAATTATGAGGGTCTCACTATGGGCAATAAATGCCTTCAAGTGAAAGAATTTATATATATATCAATTCTACCACTATCAGAAGAAAAGGGTGAAGCATTCCCATATTAGTACGAAATGTAATATTTTTACCCACCTTTGTTTTATTCTTTCTGAGGTTTTTATTATTTATATACGGTATCACAATGGGCCAATAGGCCTAAGTGGATCTACTAGGGATCACCGGTATAACCTAACCTAACCTAACCTTGTTTTATTCTTATGGTGGGAGTTGGTTTCATACGATTAACTTCTTTTTTTAACTTTTATTGTGATGTAAACATATATTTGACTAATATAAAATAATTTTTGCTTAACTCAAACTACAACAAGTTCTTTTTTCATGGTAAACATTTAATACTAAATCGTTTAGTACATATATATTATATATATAATACATAATTTTATATATAGTACATATTTCTGTACAACATTAATCAGCTGAATGAATTACAATTTGTATGAAATTACAATAACAACTACAACACACAGAAAAGCATTATTTTATTTTTCTGTTTTTAAAAATAAAACGCCCGACTTATCAATTATATTTTGCTTTCAAAAATAATAGTAATTTTTGATTTTTATGTTTTTACAATAATTATTATTATACATTATTATTTTTATAATAAAATATTATAGAAATTATAATTTAGTTTTCATTATAATTACAACCAAAAAATATTAATTATTTTAAAATAAAAAGTAGTGTGTATGAGTTAATTACTCCTGAATAAGTAAAAGGCACATAATAATAATTGTTTTTAAAAAACAATATAAAGCAAATTTAATTATTATTATTTGATTTTTATTTTTGAACGCTTATATATATAAAATATACATAATATTAGAGATGAAAGTTGTTAAAATGACAACTATATGTTATAATTAAAAAAAAATTTAGACCACTTCCATTTTCCTTGAAAATTTTTTAAATAATCATTATTTTTCATGGACCCTGATTACAAACATTACGAGTTTATGTTTTTTTCATTAAAATTTTTCAAATTCTTATTTTATCTCTGCGACTTTTTTTCATCATAACTGATTATAAACGTTTTATTTATCAATATCGGAATACTATTTAACAGATCCGATATGATTGTGATATCGTGATTTATATACACGATTGGAAATACATAAATTAGAAAATATACATTATATAAAGAATATTATTAAGGGACTAAAAAAAAAATTTTTAAAAATACAAATTCTTTAATGCAAAACAATATATATATAATTTTTATATAATTTAAATCCTAAAACAAGCAATTTGATTAAATCGTTTTTAGGATTACTAAGTAATTTAATTGTTTTGTAAGAATTGAATTTTTGAAAATGGAATTAAAATTTATGAGTATTGTTTGGTTTCTATTCAAAACATCTTTTACATATTACTTTTTTTTTTTAAACTTATAACAAAATGTAATTAAATCATATTAGAAGTTTTTTAGACTTTTAAAGTGTAAATTGAGAATCTATATTTTTTTACAATTTTAACAAACCGTAAAACATCTGTCCAAATATATGGTCAAAAAGGAAAACTTTTATATTTTTCTTTCTGTTCTTCAACATTGATTTGCTAAATACACGCACATACAACTTTTTATGTATTTATTGTTCTTAATATTTTTTTCTTAACTTTTTTCATACAGTTATGCTGGACGCACAGAACTTCCTGATAACTTAAAGGTACTCTTCCGCACAGTGGCCATGATGGTGCCTGACTATGCTATGATTGGGGAAATCACTTTATATTCGAACGGTTTCGATGATGCACGAATGCTGGCACAAAAAATTGTCCACACATATAAATTGTGTTCTGAGCAACTTTCATCACAATCTCACTATGATTATGGTATGTACCAGTATTTTTTTGCCAAATTTTTTTTTTTGTTACCAACGTCCTTTTAGCTGTATTACCTACAGTCGTTCCAAGTTAAAAAAATTTTTACAGAAGACTAAAAATTATATGACCATTATTTTGAACGATTTTTAAAGGAAAAATATACTTTAAAGTCACAACTATGTTTCCTAATAGATACAAGTTCACACAAATATTTGCTTCAGAAGTTCAACTAAATACAATTTTTGGTCCTTATTTTTTTTTCGTTGTTTTTTTATTTTATTTTATTATATTTTATTTTTATTAATAATGTTTTTTATTTGTATTTTACTGAGTTTATATCTTCATTGTGCTTTTAAATCAAACTGATTTTAGATGTACAATGTATCTACTGACATAGAAATAAAATTCGTGCTTTTTGTATTTGTATTAAAATAAAAAGCAAATGATTTATTCGTTAGTCTATATATTTTTGTGCTAAAAATGTAACATTTTTTAGATAGAAAATACTTTAAATTACGCGCGTTTAAATAAAAGTCGAATTACGGAACCATTAATCTTCGTAGCGTTCACTTTCACTCTGAAGAAATATATTCAACTTAGTATTAATTTAATTCAGAAATACACATTAAAAGTTACGAGTGCATTTAAATTGATGAAGAAAATTTTTCGAAATTGCAGTAGCAGATACTCGTACGTACATAAATAAAGCAAGAATATTTTCATGGATTTACAACTATAGCTATTTTTTAAAATTTTTTTGTTTTAATCTGTAAAAATCTAATTTATTGTTTCCATAAAAATATTAGAAAATAAATTTATAAGTGCAATAATAAATTGCAAAAAAGTTTTGTACATACAATGTAAACAAATAGGTAAATACTTTCCATTTGAACTTGAACTATAAAATCCAAAATTATCTAAAAATAATGAATTTAGTACTTAATTTTTTTATTCTTATAACAAATTTTGTTTTTTGTAATTTATACAAATCTAATTTATTGACTCTATGCAAATATTAGAAAATAAATTTTTAAACTGCAATAACGAATTATCATAAAGTTTGGTACACACACTACATATAAGCAATTAAGTAGAAACACTTCATTTACGCTTGAATTGTAAAAAGAAGCATAGGAAAATAATAAATCTAGTACTTAACTTTTTGTTTTTATAATTAATTTTTTTATTTTTTTTGACACTAAGGCTGTTAAAAAATAAACTGAAATTTTTTGTTTCATTATACTTTTAGTATTTTTAGGAATGCACTTTTTTCTCATTCTGTTTCTCTTTTAAATTATTTTCGTACTTATTTTAATTATTTATTATATTTTATAATCTACCCTCTTTCCCGCACATCAAAGCGGCTTAATATTCCAGCAATTCTTTAAAATCTAATTTTACTCTTTAAGACATATAGAGATTATAAATAAACCAATAAGTTAAAAATCTTTATGCAAAAGTGTGTGATATTAAATAATGTGGTCCATATATTTCAGGAATACTGGTTATATCATAAATTATTGATATATATATTTAATAATTATCATACTTTAATTATTTATCAAACTCATATCATGAGTCTGTCCATAATTTATAAAATTTAAGTACGAGATTTGAACATTAGTTTTAGCCTTTACTTGCCTCAGATATCATATTCATTAATTGTTACGTATAAAGATTTGTTAATATCATAAACTTATATACAATTTTTCACTTCAATAGTAAAAGTTTTCGTAACTTTTAATACACAATATTAAGTTCTACATCATTGAAGCGAAAGCTATGTCATGTATGACATTTTATCATGGTTTAAAACTTTAAGAGACTTCCTTTGATATCCAAAACCAAAGCATACGTTTCACTTTTATTAATGAAGGACTCATATTATCATGTAAAGTTTGTTTAAGTATTGTAATTTTGCAATATTCACATTTGTTAAGTATTGAATTCTCAATACTAAATTAGAAATATTTACAAATGAACCAAAAGGACTAAACAAACATGAAGTCTCTCCATTTGCAGCGCGAACATCTTCCGTCCATTTGTACTGCAATTCCAGCAAAGTTGGCAAAACAAACGTGTCACTTGATATATTGGATTTTATATTATGAATTTTGTGCAATATTAGCCAATAGAGCGTATACTGTGTACTTCATAAAAGAATTTTATCTTGTGTTTCCCCAACTTTGACGTTTTATATACTGTATTTTCGATCAGAAGTATCTCATTGCGAGTTTAGATTGAAAAACTTTTGAAAATATTTTTCCTTTCGTTGGTGAAGCATACAAGTATATTATGACATACTTACTTATACTCGTAAGTGTATATAGTAGTTTACAAAAATATACAAAAATATATTCAGATATACGAACACTTTGGTTGTATTTAATGCTAGTATTTTTATATCTACTTATTTTCTGTTTATTTTCTGTTTCGATAACAGATGTAATGAAACTTTTTTCAAATATTTCATTTACTACAAATATTTCCTGTTGAGTTCTGGTTATAAAAAATTTATGTTGGTAAAGTACTTCAAATATTTCGAAGTTTAACTGGTATCTTAATTTTATTATAGCAACTAATATACACTTAACAACAGTGTCAAAGGTGTATATAATAACACCTTCAAAAGTTTGGTATATTTAATAGTCATATATTAAAGAGTGATTATTAAAAAACGCAATTACAAAAATTAAATTAATCTTTTTTTTATGCAGTTTCGAATGTTGAAAATGAATGAGTTTAACTCAACACAAAAAATAATTATTCATTTATTTAGGAGTCTCAGAGTTGCACACAATGTCTTAAGGGTTGGTCTAAACACACACTTCAAGAAATCTTTATAAGACCCTTTGTAAGTCTGTCTGAGGAATACAACTTCAATAACTCCTTAGATTTTCAAAAAACCGTTGGTATTAAACTCCATGTGGTATCGCTGGATATCAATGAGCTTATGTGTGGCTTACAATCAGCTAGATTAACCTAACCATCTAACATATTTATCACACTATTTGTTGTTTTTGAATACCTCAATTACATTTAGTTTATTTATTTGCACATAAAATTAAATTACAAAATAAATTTTTAAATTATTGTATAAAAGGTATGAGAGCTGTGAAATCCGTGCTGTTAGCATCTGCTTCTTTGCGCCGCTTATATCCCGATTTACCCGAAGCTCAGATTGTGTTACGTGCTATTGTAGATGTTAATTTACCAAAATTCTTGGAGCAGGATGTTTCCTTGTTTATTGGTATTTATATGGATCTTTTTCCAGGCATTGAGCTACCAATGGTAAGTGCATATAAAATATATTTAAAATTTAAGATATGGGATGTACTAAAATAATTGATGTATATATAAAAATTAAAGAAACTTTCAAAATACCTATTAAAAAGCAATATAAATACTTTATAACTAATGTTTTATTAACAATAGATATAATTATATTAAAAATACCAAATAAGATTCCAAATTATATCCCTAGAAATTTAGTAATAATTTCTATTTATAAAACTTAATAAACAAACATTTTATTTCTGCATTTCAGCCCCAACGTGAAGATATACTTAAATGGTTAAATAAAAATCTTGCTGCTCAAAATCTTCAGGCCACGCCCTGGTATGTGGAAAAGATTTTACAGATTTACGAAATGTTACTGGTTCGACATGGTTTAATGATGGTTGGCGCAGCTATGGGCGGTAAAACCACAGCTTATCAGGTAACATTATCAGATTTACTTAAAAACTGGAAATCAGTTATTTAAG
This sequence comes from Teleopsis dalmanni, assembly GCF_002237135.1. Taxonomy (NCBI): domain Eukaryota; kingdom Metazoa; phylum Arthropoda; class Insecta; order Diptera; family Diopsidae; genus Teleopsis; species Teleopsis dalmanni. The sequence continues at coordinate 42,652,019 of NC_051846.1, forward strand.
AATACTAATTGTAATGTCTCATGCTGATTATTTAAAAGGAACCATACATATGTATAGAAATCTGCATTGTTCTTAAGTTTTGACAAATTGAAATGTGTATACAGAGGCTTTCTGGAAATTTTCCATAATTTTAATGCGGTTAGCTGGCACTTTGTTATCAGTTAAACGTATAACCAAAAGTTTACAAAATTAAATAATTTTTATAAAATAAATATTACTATATAAATTAACAGAGAACACCAAATAAATATGATTGTTAGTAATAAAATACTTAAAAGGCTTAATATAAAAAATACGCTTTTAAAGCATTATTTTTTGTTCCTTAAAACCCGCCTACTCCAGCAAAATAATAATTTTACAAAAGAAAGCAATAATTTGCATATAAAACGCAATATCTGAGATGTTTTCTTTTGAATAAAGGTAAAGTAAAAGCGGTGACAAGCGCAACTGCTTATCCTGGCATCCTTTTAAATTTTTTTGAATAATTTGTGCCTGCTAGTCTATAACACTAACAAAAAGAAATGAATGAAATATTAAAAAGGCTTTGATATGTAAAAAAGTTGCGCCTTATTTGCGGTGGGCGTATAGTGCACCTTTTTTGTTATAAAGTAATAAAACTCACACAGGGTTTGATTAGAAAAAAAATCAATTTTCCCAAAAACGTTGACATATGTGAAATAAAAAAATTTAAAAAGATAAATCCAATTCAATTCAATAAAAAATAACATATTTGTATGTGTGTAATTTTTAGATATTAGGAACTACTTTGCGTCATGTCAGTTTGGATGAGAATGCAACACTTAAGGAATTTCCTGTTAATTTCCGTATAATTAATCCAAAAGCAATTACAATGGGTCAACTATATGGGCGTTTCGATCCAATATCACATGAATGGTCGGATGGTGTACTTGCCAAAACATTTCGTGAGCAAGCAATTGGTTCACGTCAGGAACGTCATTGGGTTGTATTCGATGGTCCAGTTGATGCTGTTTGGATAGAAAATCTAAACACTGTATTGGACGACAACAAAAAATTATGTCTGATGTCCGGTGAAATTATGCAAATGACTAAAACAATGAACATGATGTTTGAGCCTGCCGATTTAGAGCAGGCATCACCTGCAACAGTTTCACGTGTTGGCATGATTTATATGGAACCATCACAATTAGGTTGGCAAGCTTTCCACAAAAGCTTCACCAATGTGCTTGTAAGAAATATTGGCTTGAATGAAATATATATGCAATTATTCGAGGATTTAGTCGATTGGTTAATTCCTGCCACATTGTTTATATTACCAGACTGTAAACAGATGTTGGAAACTTCACCTATATATCAATATCGGGTATTTCAACCATATTCGTTTGTTAACGAATATATTTAGAATAATATTTAATTACATTTTCAGATGTTTTCAATTTTTTTCCTATATTTTTTGGAGAAAAATAAGCAATATACACAAACGTGGTTTCAACAAACGTTTCTGTTTTGTGTATCCTGGGGCTATTGTTCATTATTAACTGGTATGTACTAAAAAATATATTACTTTATAGTTAAAATGAAAGTATGAGCAAATAAAAATTGTATATTAATAGCAAGGCCATATATTTTAGGCAAAATCTCATAGTAAACATCTCTTCATAGTTGTAGTAAAATAAGAGAGAAATATTTACAGTATAAACATTTTTTAAAAAATAAAAATATAATATAAAAAAAAATTATTTAAAAACAATGCGAAGAATTTTGAAATAATTGAGAACAAAACTGCAATTAATTTCCTTTTGCCATTATTGCATGATTATTTTATATTCCCTAAAAATATTTTTCTAAATTGTTTTCCTAAATGCCTTATATAAATTACTTTTTTAATTAATATTTATTTTGAAACAATTTCAATTATATTATAATTATTTAAATTTAATGTAACGCCTGCGTGTAATAATGTAGATTTTTCAGTTATATCAGACATTCAATAATTAATTATATTAATTAATTGTGAACTTAACTATTTAATGCACAAAAATTTTAAATTGATTTTATATAAAAACATAAATAAATAACATGGAGATATTTCTATTACTCTTTAACCATATCAAATTTTTCGAAACAATTTGTAGTTGATGGACAAAAGCACTTCGACTTACTTATTCGAAAAGTACTGTACGGTTCAAATGATGACTTTCCCCGTCCAAAGTACTTTACACTTAACCGTGGCCAAATATTTCCGGAAAAACTTTCATTTTTGGATTATCGATTTGATGAAGTAGAAACATGGTGGACTTGGCAAAAATCTGATGATTCCGGACAAGCAATAACATTTCCAGAAGGAAAACAAATAAGTGAACTCATTGTACCAACAAAAGAATCTGGTTTTATCACATATTGGCAAGATATTTGTATGACAAAATCAATACCAATGATGGTTATTGGTCCAACTGGCACTGGAAAAAGCGCCATCATTACCAGCAATTTGGTAGCATTACCTAAAAATATGAACCTTGTCAATATAGTTAACTTCTCTGCCAGAACCAGTGCCCAACTAGTAAGTACACATTTAAGGTTTGTTTCACAAAAATTAAATATTAAATATATAATACAATTGTTATATACATTATTATTATAAGTTAACTAAATATACACAGTTAAATAACAAAACAATACAAGTTGCTCCGTTTTGATCTGTTAAGAGCCTAACGTCAATATCATGATACAAACAACATATTCTCTATTTATATACATAATATATTGCAACCAAGAGCCCGTGTGTTCTTGGTCTAAATATCAAAATATCCAGTTCCATTCAAACTATATGAAATATAATATCTGCACAGTCTAGACACGTGATAAGAACGCTATATATTGCCATCAGAATAAGTTCCATTGATATTCGATTATATGTCATTCAGTACAGTTATAAATACCAACGGCAAAAAAATACAGACATGCTGTATATACCCTGATTAATTATGAAAGATTGGCTGGTATTTTTTTCACTGCGTTACTATATAGTAACTTGTCATATAGAATTCGTTTTAAATGCTTCAAAAATCCATTTAAAGTTGGAACATAAAAGTGATAATGACACAGTGAGCTTTTTGATAATCATATGCAAAGTATTATATGCTCCACACATGAGCTGATGCTCATGAACTTATTGAATGATATTCAACAGAATTATAACCTTTCATTTTCTATACTATAGTTCGATAAACCGTCTTTCTTTAGGAATAGAATAAAAATTTGTTGTTCTAGTTGTTTGAAACCGTGTCTGACTTCTACATTTTCGGCGGTGATAGTATACAGTCTACGTGCTAAAACGTTAATGCCAGAATTAAAGAATTTAAAAGCAATAATATCAGGTTCACAGATCTTTTGTAATTTTACAAACGCATGAACTACTGCTATATAAATTAACTTAATTACTGTTATTTTTTAAAATTTAGTACTAATATTTGGAGAAAAGATCTCTTGCATTCTAAAAACATGTTTTGACATATTATCTCTAGTGTTGATTTTTGAGAAACTGATACTGAAAGAATCTTCCAATGTAATTAATTACAAATGGTTTTTTGTAATATATTCGATATCTTAGTATTTTCTTCATGATATAAGAAATATCATTGCCAGCAAGAGAAGTAAGTTTATAAGTATACTTTAAACAAAAAACTAAATCCTATTAGATTAAATTATTAGGTTAAATTGCGTACACTGCATTCCGCATTTCTTTATCTCTTTTATATATCCTGATAAAATGAATTTATCTAACGTTTTATGTAATGCTAAAGTAGGTTAATAATATTAATCGTTTTCTATTTTACAAAAAAGTTTAATCTCAAAATGATATAAGAAAAGGTTATTCAACCTATTCATTATTTTTTATGTGGATTTTATGGGTTAATTAAATTTTTTGAATCAATAAATATGTAAATTACTTTGAAACAATCATTATAATCAAATTAATTATCTCAGCGTGTTTTTATAATATTATTTCGTATGCAAATTTTAATGAATTTATTGGGTGACAAATTTGTTTTGCATAATTAAAAGTATTTTATGTATACATTTATAGATTATTTACATTTTTTGTTTAAGCTTATATGGTAATACATAATATGGTCGATTATAAACATAATCCAAAGATTTAATACAAACAATTGTTAAATTCTGTTCTCGAATTACCGAAATTTAGATATTTCGGTAATATGGAAAATTTTTGGAATATATTTTAGTTTATCGAAAATATGCTGTATATTTTTTTAAACTATTAAATATGTTTTAATTATTAATTAGAAAACGAACGACTTAGTTTATCCAAAAGTTAATATGAGCGTGCGAATACTTTTATAGATTTTATTTTATAAAACTCTTCAGAATATCTAAATTTTATTAAATTAATAAAATTGATGTCCACTGACAGGTTGCTTTATTCATACCTCATGATATTTAAAATGTCTCTAAATTGAACATAGGTACACCATATTCAATGTACTTTTACTAAGTTCTTAGTTGTAAAATCAATTGTAAACATAACTGAAATATAGGTATCATATGGAAGACACTACGTGCTTCATTTGCACAACACAAAATTCTAGAATTCTGCAAGCAACATATAGCAACCTTGCCTTTTGTCTTTAATTAAGATGAGACCAATTCTTGGGTATGTTAGACTCTTAACTGCATTCAATGCATTTATGTCATAAGCATTTTAAGTTTTATATATATCATAATATTGTAATAATCCGAGTAGCTGTAACCTTTATGTATTATAAAAGCATAAAATGGACGCCTGAATATAGATAGAAAAATCTAATGGTTCTAGAAATTATTTTTGTTGCATAAATTGTACTCAATTCTTCGTGTAAAAAAGCAGATTTCAATTAAAATAAATAATTATTAAGTAATTAACTGTACTAACTATTTTATAAATATGCGCTTACCATACAAATTAATATATTATAACATTATATAATATTACACAAATTAGTACATTAAACAATAAAAATAAGATTAAAATTTTAATAATAACCATATTATATCTTTTAATAATACCAAATAAATCTATAATGTTTCGTGTTAATATATTAGTCAATTTTTTAAAGGTACAAGAAACAATAATGTCAAAATTGGATCGACGTCGAAAGGGTGTATATGGACCTTCATTGGGCAAAAAGGTATAGTTAACTAACATTAAATTTAATGTGACTTACTTAATATTAAACAAAAATGTATGCCATTATTATTTGTATTTTTCAGTGCATTGTTTTTTGTGATGATGTTGCTATGCCATCCAGAGACACCTACGGATCCCAACCACCCATTGAACTCTTACGGCAATGGTTAGATCATGGATATTGGTCAGATTTAGTAGATACGACGAAAATTGAATTAGTGGATATGGTATGATTAGTAATTAATTAAAATTTTTTTATTTCGAGTATTAATACGTGTATATTGTAAACGATACGAAGTCAAACATTCCCTAAAAAAATTTTATTTGGACTTAACCAACGCATTGATTTTGTTTGGAAAATAATTTTGATATAATTACATCAAAAATTTTTCCAAATAAGAAAAAAAATTAAAAATCAATTCAAAATTTTTATTTTTTTTTGCCGAAAATGATGCGTCTTATAACGAAAAGATACTACTTAAAAACTAAAAGGATTCGAATATAAATAAAAAGACAACAACAAAATTTTTTATTAATTTATTGAAATTTGGCTGATCATATAACAATGTCTCGAGTATTGCCACATACTCATTATCAGTGGTCTTAAAAAAAATTTGCTTTCTTTTTATTAGTTTATAGTCTGTATATAATTTGTTTGGACTGCAAGTGTCACGCATAAAATTTAAGACATTCGGATTTTTAATGATATGCTCGATCTCTAAATTTACGTATATATACAGTAAGAGCTTTGTTCAAGGAACATTTTCATTAAGGGGCACTGCTGTTAACTATGTAGTAGTATTGCTGGTATCCAATATTAATATTTCATGAAATGAAAATATTCTTTTAAATGGACACTATTCTTAACCGGATAAAATTACTGTTTCATATTACTGATCCCGCCAAAGAAAATTTGACTGTCTATCCTTATTTGCACTTATATTTGTTTTTATTGTATTCACTTATATTAGTAAATATTTTAGTACAAATTAATTTCGGAAGAATTGAAATTTGTTATATAAATATAAAAGTTTATAAAACATTCTCCTACTGGTTACCGACCTTATTCTATTGTACCTTTACAAAAACTACAGTCTATTAATTTAGATTTGGTTGTTGCTACCATAATAGCAGCTACTTTTTAATGGGGCGGAACTGGAGTCTACTAGTAAACAATAATTTTTATGTTTGAATAAAACAAATATTAAATTAAATAGTGCAAAGTAAATAGTACTGAACTAAACTGTACCCTTAAAATTGTTTGAAACTTTGACATTAAAATGTTTTGAATCAATATATATAATTACTATTAAATATTAAATGATATTTTTAAATGTCTAACATGAACGTAATTTGTTTCGTACAACCTTTTCATTAACAATTGTAACTAATAATTAAATTAAATTTTAATTAAATGAAATTTAATACAATATATATATATATATATGTAATGTAACGTATTTATTATATTAATGCTTCTAATGTTGATAAAATTTTTATTAAAAAATTTTAAATTTATTTCCTTGCAATAGACCTTTTTAGGAGCGATGGGTATGGTCGGTGGTAGCAACTTTATATTTCCACGTTTTTATCGTCATACATTCGCAATTGCGGTAGACACATTCGAAGATGCAACAATAATAAGAATATTTACAACAATAGGCAATTGGCATTTCGCCAAAGATTATCCAGATAAAGTAGCAATACTTGCCAGAGTAAGTTCATATATTAAAAATCATTGGTATTGTATGTATGTATATATATATGTATATACACGTATACCATTTTGATACTTTTTTATTCGGAAAATAACTCACATTTAAATGTATTTATTAAAACAAAATGAAGTTGACAAATTAATACAGTTTGCTTAATAACTCAATTTGTATGCACTTTATATCATTTTTATTATTTCTTTTTTATTTTATTTATCATGCATTTGTGCTTTTGTCCTTTTTTTCTAGGGATTGGCAGAAGCGATGACCAACGTTTATCGAGAGGCTATTAGAGTTTTCCTGCCAACTCCAGCAAAATCTCATTATACATTTTCACTACGTGACATCACTCGTGTCTTCCAGGGTATTGTCAAAGTGCCAGCGAAACGTTTGCCTGATGTTGAGAAGTTAGGACGATTGTGGGTTCATGAAACTTATCGTGTATTTTATGACCGGTAAGTTTATATTGGCTTTTTTACTTAATTTTATAGGCTTTGTAATTGTGCATTCACTTTTACAACTTCAACATTTAAAACAACTGAATTATTGTGTATAAAATTTTATTAACTGAAAGAAAGTATTAACTTTTTTGTGGAGTTTATTAAATATTTTAAAACTGCTTCATAAAAAACTATTAAAAAAAAATTTAAAAGACATGGTGACGTTTTCATAAAATTATTTGCATTTTAAGATACATAGTTATCCATTAAAATAACCAAAAGTGTGATCACTTGAACTATGCAAATTTAATATATTAATAAATTGTAAACGTTATTAATGAATTTTATTTATTTAATGTATTAGTTTTATACATAAAACTACAAAAATTTGATTCTGAAAGACAAATTTTCAGTCACCTTTTAAAGTAAATCTCTATTAATATTACTAATGAATGAATGAGTAAACAAATGATTTAACATAGATAGGATTGGAGTAGATTGGGTTGGAGTAAGTTGTGGGTTGGAGGTGGTTTGGAGTAGCGGCCTTGTTTCCAAAAAGCCGAGTTGAGCTCAAATAATAGCCCATTGTGGTACCACTGGAATGGCATTGATACGTACATAGAGTAAAATCAGTATACAATCAACGCCGAAAAAGGTAACGACTCCTCCATAAAGTAAAGAAAAACCAGCCTGACAGTTCTATAAACTTTTCTAGGTCCCTAGCATCGGTCAGGTCGGTGAGAAAAGCGGTTCCGAAGATTTTTAATATTCTTCTAGCTAAAAAAGGGCACTGACACATGAGATGGAGCACGGTATCCTCCTCATCTTCAGAGCCACAGCCTCGACAAAAGTCATTGTAGGGGAGACCATGTCTCATAGCATGTCTTCCTATTTCGCAGTGACCCGTCAGCACAGATACCGTGGTGTTGAGCATCTTTCGTCTTAGTTGAAGCAGCTGACTAGTTCGTTAATGATTTAACATAACTTGACGCAAAAAAAAGAATGTAGTTATATTGATAGCCAGTGCACTTTGGTATATCAGAAGATTACACGATCATTGATAGATTCTCTCCATAAATTGATTCAATCAGTAGAAATATGATCAACAGAAATTGCACTATCTTGAAAAACCAATCTAGAAACGGAAATCATCAAATTCATCTCGAATTGTAGTTATTGACATTAACTACAATGTAACTTTATTGGTATATAGGTTTTCTTAACTTTGAATGTGATGTTTTTGCTTACATACGAATGAATTGTTTCGCATATTGAAATCAGTTTTTATAACATTTTTCACAGGTATTATTCAATTTTTAGGATTCATAACTGTGCACAAATAATTAACGTCTGAAATAAATCTAGTGTGTCCTCACGCAAAATTAAGCGGGGGCCTCAAAACTAATTCAAAATTAATTTCAAAAAATCATTACATTGTGTCTAATATCATGAACACCTTCATTGCTAAAGACGATTTTATTACAAAATTTTGCATCTTTTAGTCGCTTTAAAGCTTTATATATAAAGTTTCTATGCAATAATTAGTTAATTAAATTCTTATGTTAATTAAATATTATATACCTTAAAATAAACAATATTTCATGTGATGCCTTTAAAACTTCTAAGTTTAGAAAAACGATGTCTTATTGATTCATGATTTTAAACCACACCTTAGAGGATGTTTGATATATACCACGAAAAGCAAATTTTTATAAAGAATATTTATATATTATGCAATTTATAAATAAATTTATTAGTTTCTATGGGGCATGCATATGAGGTCTTGCGAGATCAAGATCTGCCAATCAAATTTTTGTAGCCGGAAACCTTACTGTGGATTTAAGTTGGTCTTTCAACTAGGGTTTCCTAATTGATAAAGTCATGGTTTTCAGCCGGGAAAGTCGCCTACTAGCGTTACTTACAGTCCAAGTTGCTGATGTGATATTTAACTGGTCACCATTGACTGCGTTATCACCTTAACGAATGGTCTGTCCGAAGAGATAGATTGTCGACTTTCCTTAGAAGCAGAAGAGACTTATAGTCACATTCTATGTGACTGCCTAGACTTGATATGGGCCAGAAGGAGGTCACTAGGTCGAGAACTACCCTCCTCTTCTGACATTAGGAGGACCTGAACGGCCGACATTCTAACCTTCATTCGAAGGCGGAATGTCTTCTGTTCGGTTAGGGCCTGTTTAGCGTAAAAGATTGAAATATCCCAATTTTATTTTATTACAAATTGTATTTATCTAAAACTAATTTCAATTATAATGCAATAATATTATACAATAATAGAAACTGATTTATATATAAGACATGTATATAAATACTTATTAAGCCGTGTTTGTGTGACTTTCTTTGAGGCACATTGTTTCTCTTCACATCTGTAAGAGTAGGAGTTTATATCCAATATATACGTAAGAGGATTAGGATGATTTAAGAATCTTTGATTTAATGATTTTCAATAATTTTGAATGTTTGTTTGTCAGATAAGGTGGACTGTTTATTATAGTTTTTGATTTTTTAATTTTTACATTGAAATCTTTGCAAAAATTTTTCATTAAATATTACTACAAGTTTGTTGGGTGTGAAACTGTATCTTTCTTTAAAAAGTCATTTTTCATGCAAAAGTGAAAACATATGACAATTATTGGCATTACCGTAAAAAAATTTTGTTACTATAACATTTAAAATATAGATATGTGGTACTAGTTAGATCAACATATATGCATTTTTATTGAAATTTACTGAATAATTGACTAATTCTATAACTTAAAATTCTTCTTTGAAAAATTCATTCAACTATGCAACAATGCATGTTGAATATTTTGAGTATCTGTTGCAGACATGGTTCTAGTTATTTTGTAATATAAACTTACTTTTTGATTCAAACTTTAAAGAAATGGTTTGAATGGTTTGAAGAACTCAGTTTGAATGGCAAGTTATCATGAAAGTATTACTCAAAGAACTGAAATGTTTCAGATAAACGCCTTTCACTGTAAACTGAATGCTCACTTACATTTATTCAAATTATTGATTTTCAACGAAAATTTCAAAGGATCAATTTAAATATGTGTGTATTCAATTATTTTACACATCATTTCACAAAAATTTTATTACTTTGCATTGCACCACATATTGCAGTTTGCCGTTTGCAGTTTGCAGTTTGCAGTACATGCACAATATATTCCAACCAACCAATAAAAATGTACAATAACATAAATTTCCTGTAAAAGTACCACTAAACACATCCTGTTTATGCATCGGTAAGCGCACACAAAATAATTTGGTATCATAACAATTTGGTCACAAATGCTAGCATATCTCATATTTGCATACGAAATTATTTCCATTTCCTCTTTTTCCAGTTTGATTGAGCAACGAGATCGTGACCGCCTTTTGGATATAGTATTAGGTGCCTGTAAGAATTATTTGCGTTTCAATTTGGAATCCGCTTTTGCTGAACGTATGGAGGATATGTCAGCAAAATTGACGGATAACGATTTAAGAAATTTATTCTATGGTAATTACATCGAACCAGATGCAAATCCTCGCATATATGATGAAGTTGAAAACTACAATAAATTGGAGAAGCTAATGACGTACTATTTGCATGAGTATAATGACTTTTCAAGCACACCAATGGATTTAGTACTATTCCGTTTTGCTATTGAACACATATCAAGGTATTATAAAACTAAAAAAAATAACAAAATTTTTAATATAATGTCTTAAATGTCCTAGAGTGTCTCGTGTTTTGCAAATGCCGCGTGGTAATATTTTGATGGTTGGTATGGGTGGTTCTGGTAGGCGCAGTTCCTGTAGACTTGCTTCAAGCATTGCTGAGTGCAAATTAATGACTGTACAAGTCACGAAAACTTATACGCAACAAGACTGGAGAGATGACTTAAAGAAAATTTTAATGACTTCTAGTTTCAATCGAAATCATACCGTTTTTCTATTTTCGGATGCACAGGTAAATATTTCAATAATTTACTTAAATATATATATAAATTTTTTTGTGAAAAAACAGCTGCATGGATTATAATCTGTATATAGGGTTTATTACAATCTGTATATATCATGTATATAGGGTATTTTTTAAGAAATTTAGAATACGATGCAAAGATACACAAACTCAATAAACGAGATATATATTTTGAAATATAATTTTATGGCATATAAAGAAAACCGATTTCGCCAATTAGTCATTACAAAAACATCTTAAACACTTCATGTTGGAGACCCAGTTGTGCGTAAATCTTCGGAATATTTAATACTTCATTTTATGAATAACGCGCTCAATATTTTCTTCTAAAATAGGAATTTATGTTGACTTGCCCACGTTGGCCACTCGCTTCTATACTTTCCCAAACAAAGATAAACAGTATTAAATCTCACGATATTAAACGCCAAGTAACAACTACATTATTGGAAATTCAAATCTGTCGTATAATAAATCTTCAAAGTTAAACAAGTAGCACAACAGTGTTAAGAGCAAAAATCATCCAAAAAGATATTCCCGATATATTAAAAAATAAATCATTTTACATGGTACTTTTCCGTATGGCACTGATATTGGCAAATTGATTTCTTTTTTATAAAATTATTTCGTCCTAATTTTGCATTCATTACCATTAATACTTCCGCAAAAAATTTTTTTCTGGCAGTAAATCACCCGATCCATGCTAAGTAGATATGAAGGGAGCACAATAGACCCGATGGTCGCAGTTTCACATTTCCTTACAATTATAAATAAATAGTATTAAGTAGACAACAGTACATTGCTGAAGACAGAAATTCAGAGTGATTAAAAGTGAAAGCTTAACACCACTGGGATTCCTAATATAGTATTAAATTTTTGCTATATATTACTATATACTTTCCCGTGGCAATAATTTTACACCTACAGTCGGCTGCCAAAAGTGAAACTCACTCATTTTACTACTAATAATATTCCAAACAGTAATGGGATGGTGTCCTTAGTGTCTGACCACTTCACACACACCCATGTATTCCATTATACTCATGTCACAAATTACTGCAATTAAGATAAGACCACAAAATGATTGTTAACCATTACAGCCCCATACTTAACAATTCTCGCCAGATTTTATGATTTTTAAAGACAATATAGTTATCGAGCACACGTTTTAATAACGATTTATCAACCAACTTATAACACATAGCACAGTCTCGTTTAAACCAAAATTGGTCCAGAGAACATTCACTAATACAATAAAAATTAATCATTGGTCAAGTCACTGGTACAAGCAACACTTCCGATTGTCTTCTTTTTAATAATGTATGGTCTAACAATGTTCCTAGCCCATAAACACCACCAAACAGTATATTTTTTAAGGTACACCATAGCCAATGGAACGCGTTTGAATATTCTTCACTCTAATTGGTAATTTTTGTTAACATATCTGTTGAAAAACAAAGATTTACCAAAAGTGAAACTTATAGCACCATAGTGTTATGTAAAACTTTTTTACTGAAAATTTATTTGGGATGCTTATATATATAATTTGTACATCCTCCTTGAGTGATATCTCAACATAAATGTTAATAGAATTATAATGGAAGCTGATAGATTAGTTATCAAGGAGTTAAGTGCCATTTTATATAAAATAATATGTACTAAAAATAAGCACCGACGAATTATGTTTTATAAGAATTATGTTTTCTTCGCCAAAAATCACTCAATAAATAAACTGCTTAAGTTCTATTAGCACATTGATTTCGTGCCATATTAATTAATTCACTTATTTTATTAACTCATTAGTCTGAAATTAAATTATAAGCATTCAATATTATTAATGTTTATTATGAATCTGTCAATTCGTATGATAATAAATGAAGTTATCAATGAATTTTCCCAAATGGGTTGATGCTGTCGATTTTTGTTAGAAAATTCTTGACTTTTCTGACCTAATTTGGGCAAATTTGCTATAAGGAATATGATATGAATGAATATTAGTAATACTATTAACATAACACACAAGTAAATTTAATTAAACACCTACTTTGGACTACCACAAAATAACAAGAGAATCAAGTCCTACATGTGTAAGTTCCCTTCACGAACAAATTTTCATTGTTTACTTAAGGAAGTCATAATTAAGTTTCTTTCATTGGCATTTACTACAGTTACTATACAACATTATGATTGCAAATATCAGATATGCACGTATATACAACCTAATAAACTTAATAATCTATTCACATACGTATATTTTAAGCGTACATTTAAAGAGCGTACCCTTACAATACTAATATTATTAAATTTATTGACAATAACGAATTTAAGGCTCCAATTTAATTTATGGAACAATATAAATTAATTTTACACTGCATTTCATATGCAAATAAATTAAGCAAAGGAAATAATTTATAACTTTTGAGAACTTATTGTAAATAAACATGTAGACAAGATGTTAACAAGATATTTCAATCGAGTTACATATAATGCATCATGCATATGCATAAGAATATGACCAGGCTACAGATATACGTACAAAGAGGAGCGATGATTGTGCTTCCATTTAAAAGCAATTTAGCAATTAACAAATAAATTTTATGCAAATATTAAAAATTATAATGAATTTGTCCTTTCCGGAGTGTAGCTCAAGTCTACAGTTAACTTTAGCTTTGCCTTCAGCAGTCAATAATAATAATTAATTTTATCAGTGAACTAACTTATAGAATTTCTTTGATTATACATCCTGCCCAAATAATATTACACTGTTGCACATAACACCTGTGTATTACAGACTAGATGTGAATTCAAGTACAAAGATATGTTACTGTGTCGTTTGTTTGATATCTGGAAGGGGACAAATGTACTTATTATGGATTAGTATTCTACGATGTTCATGCACAAGTGACCGATATGCATATTAGCATCATACAAGTAAGCCATCTAAGGCTTGTATTTGCGCACATATACATCATTTCATACATCATTTCAGTTTTAATTTGATTTTAATTAATTTTACTCACTAAATTTTGCAAATGTTCCATTTAATGTTTATTGTATTAGTACACAGGCAACACCTACTATATGAGCTGGTTAAGAAAACCATTTCCATTTATTGCAGTTAAACATCATACACAGATGCAATTCTTAGTTCTAAAGGCTCTCATTATCAGGACTTCTTAATAATTAATTCAAATTCCAATATATGGAAACTTCTCAATATTATTGATATACGTATGAATTGAATACATTACTGCGATATATAAAATAATAATTAAATTATTGAACTGACGGATGTTGTAGCACATAAATCCTAACTTTGGACATAATAAATTGATACCTGTGACATGCAATTAGATTTATGTTATTTTTAATATTGGTAATGCATCCTTTGATGCAGTCTTATACAATGATACTATCATCCAATATGTGCATATTTGTTACATTGATCCATTGATACGATTATATAGAATAGAATATATAGAATAGTTTTGGCGAAGATGTCAAGACGATAATGTTATTCACACACAAATAAAGTTGTCAGGTTGTGTAGTTCAAAATTTTTATCAATATTTAATTTATTTATAATAATTTAAATGAAAAGATATAAAGAAATATAAATTAATTAATTATTTTATCTAAATATTAAATAATATCTCCATGGGCTATACTTTGCAAAAAATTAAAGCAACTTATGGAAATGATAATTTATAAATTACTTCTTTTGTTTTCAGTAGTATACATTGACTTATTTATTTTAAATAATTTATTAAAATATAAACATTACATCAAGAGAGAAAAAAAGATAGAAGCTAACTACCTGAATATTAACTGGTTAAAGTTTAGAAGTCTGCACTTCAAATGATAAATACTGCATTAATTCCTGTTGACTTTTATTTTCAATCTTTTATAGTTTTATATGTACTAAAACCTAAACGTTTCTAATTATTAAACTAATACAAATCCATACATAAGAGGTCTGTCAATTAATGAAAAATCCGTCATACACTTTTGTACAAGTGCGAGAATTTGTTATTTGAAACTTTTTAAAAACATGTATAGATCTCTAAACCTCGAAGATAATACCTTTATAATGTAAAATGTCGAAATGAATAAACCAAATTATTATCTTTTTTGTCACTCTCCTCCATAAGCTTAAGACACTACAGTTAAATAAATCATTTAATGAAAGCAAATTGATACCATGGCAAGCGAAAGACCATGTAATGGCAAGCGACAACATCGCCCGCTGACAGCGGACGATGCTGTATAATGGGCCTTAAAATCATGGTTTCAAGGCCAGTATATCGTTAAATAACAATACCCAAGCACAGTGATGGCTAATCACTAGATTTTAGCACCGTGAAATATATTATATATGTAAAATTATACTTAACTCTACTATTTTCTGTATTGATGGCTAAACCAAGTACTTATCCACAAAATGTAGATAAATAAATAAATAAATAAATAAACATAAAAAAAAACTCAATAAAAAATAATTCAATAAAAATAATAAATAATTAATATATAATTAAATAATTAAATATTACTGATTTCACCGTTTCTTAAGTGGTTTTCAATAATTTTAAGCCATATT